>NC_137512.1:6987500-7045000 GCF_041902795.1 Electrophorus electricus
AACCGTGACACCGCACAGGGTGAGCGACAGGCACAGCAAACGCGCCGCCAGTATCGCGGACACTCCACCATGCCCCCCGCGGGGGACCACAGGCACGGCTAACCGAGGGTCTCAAACAAGCGCAGACCCTGCGGCAGGCCTGGCTCCTACACTGCACCTGCATTCCGGCGCAAACGAGAATGCCGATAATTGCGTTGGCTTTGGAGTCTGGGAGAACGCAGAAGCAGGGGTTGATGGGTAACTTACTCCATGGAATATCATCCTCCTCATCGTCGTTTTCTAGGTGTGCTTTTCGTGTAACGGAGAAAACAAAAAAAATGAGTGGAGAACAGAAAATTCTGTATCTAAAAGATGTACAGAGTAATAAAAAACAGGATTAAATGATGAATAAACGCAACGTTCGCACAAACAGCGTAAATGACAGAACCGGGCTTTTATTTAAAAAAAGCTTGCGACTGGTCTCCCACGTTTCCCCTCACACAGGACGTGAGCGCGACAGGAAGGTAGTGCCGAGCGCGGCCCACGCTCGGAGGGTTGCACCTGGGCACCCGCCCTCGACTGGCATAAATCCGCGCCTCTGTCGCTTTACGGGGGAGGGGTGCGCTCCACAGCAGCACGTACTTAACATCTGGGACCAGGTCAGGAGTGAATACGGGGCCGAGCATTTTATGGGTCCGACTTCCTGACCTACTAAAACACACATTAAAGGGAGAAACCCCCAGTTTTGATTAAACACCTGCAGTGTTAAATTAACTTGACTTAGTGCTTGCGTCCACTTGGACGTATAGTAACACTGGAGGTGTTAATTTAACCCTGGACTGCTTTGTATTTAGGAATGAAATAGACGGAGGCTAATAATAGAATTTAATAAACGCCAACAGTGGAGGTGGAAATGTGGAGGTGAAAATGGAATGCGTAAGAGATCTTGAGAAGCAAACTCGTGCTTACATGGATGGACTTTGGATTCAGAAGTTAACTAAACAGTAGACGGATGAGCGGGCCTCGAGGCGAGGTGCCCCAGAAGAGGCGTGCGGCTAAAGAGAGGTGAGGCAATGAACGATTAGAGCGTCGCGACGGCCATCCGTCTCTGTCGGGCTGGGCCCGCCACTCGCGGTCACGAGGCAGGGCGCCCGCGTGCCGTCGGAGGGCCGTGGGAGCACGGCACGGCAGGGGAACACACGGAAACGCAGACAGAGGGACGCGGCGGGGACATAAATCACCCTGACGGAACTATCACGCTCCCTTCACGTCACGCGTGCCAGTGCCTTTCGAGTGGCTTGCCGAGAAAAAAAACAAAAACAAACCAAAACCAAAACCCTGATAGTTCCTGCTCCCACACGCAATCATGACACAGTTAAGTGTGTGGAAAATTAACATATTGCAGCTGCTTCTTTTAAAAGAGCTGTCTGTGCCTGTCTGTAAAGCAAAGAGAAAAAAAAACATTTTGTCAGATCTGCAGCTGTAAAAAGAAAAAAAAAGCATTTTAATATATTCCATTGCAAGGTTTCCAGGAAGTCAACATTCTATTTTTCTGGAGTATGAGCTTAGCCTGTGCTTGTCATTCTAAACAACACCCAAACAACACCCAAACGCAACCCTTCGCCAAAATGATCGCCTCCAAAACAGCTCCGACCACGACGTCCCGTTGCTTACAGCCTGCTGGTACAGAGAGACGTTTATCCAAGCGGAGGACTGTGATAATGTGGTGCACTTAGACTCCACAATAACCTCCGTGTGCACCCGCAGCAGTAAACCGAGGCAATATCCACATCCGCCTCCTCCCCGCCGGCCCCCATCCGCTGCACTGCAGACCAAGTTCACCCGGTGACTCAGTCGTAGCAGAAAACAACCCATAAAAAAACAGTGCTCTCCGCCCCCACCTTTTACCTAGTCATGAGGGCACGCAACAGCATTGTGGGAAAGTGCAACATAGCAGAGTGTTGCATGACTAAATCCTGATTGGCCCTCTGCCCGCCCCTGGCTGACATTTACCGACTTCATTAAGGGGCCCAAGCAATGCTTGCTAAATAAGGGCGCCTGTATCTGTGCTGCTGTAAGCAGAGTAAGATAAGTCATTATTGTCCGGTAAATTCTCAATTAGTCGCTGCCCGACTCAGCATGTTTGGGATAAATGGCGGGTACTTTTCCCAGGGCTGGCGCGCTCCGGAGGAACGGTCCGTCAGAGAGCCGCGATGCAAATCGGCAGCCCGGGCCTGGGGATAATTACAGCCAGTAATGGGCGGTGAGACGCGACGAGATGCGGCAAGACCCGACAGGACGTTCTACTGCGGGTTACCCCCCCCACTTCCCAACTCCTTGCACCATGCCGTCGCCCAGGGCTTTTCTGTTACACAGGGACCAGCGTTGGTGACTAACAGATAGCTGATGAAACGTGCATGGACGAGCGTACGCAGGGGAGGAAGGAGAGACGGGGGTGCGGAGGAGGAGCGGGTCCGCGGATGAGGAGCCAGGGGGAGCGTCTCCGCTCGTGCATCGTGCTCGCCGACTCTCTTTCTGCACATCTGCCGCTCGCTCCGGCTCCTTGGGTCATGCCGTGTTTATTACAAACGCGGGGTCTCGGCGGGGTTTGGGCCGGGGAGACGCCAGCAAGCTCTCCCGCAAGGTGGGCGTGTGGCGTGGGACGAGGACCGAGGCGCACGCCCGAGGACAGCCACGGCGGCGCTCGGACCTCTGTCTGGATGCGGCTGTCTATCGGACCCATGATGAATCCGGCGTTCCACTTGTGACAACCTGTAGTCACCCAGAATTAAACAGACATTCTCCTTTTTCCGGCCTTAGATCCGACGCATTTTATTTCCGCTAAAACATCGTTATGCGATCTTGATTTTTTTTTTTTCTTCCCGACATATGCGGTATTTGGAAGCACTTGCGCTAACCCTGCAGTTCACCGTTGCCCATATGTCTTCCCGTTCATGCTGTTCCACGCGTGTACACAGCGACGCTGCGACAGATTGCCGCCACGGTACCTCTGAAAGCAGAAATGCGGTCGCTCTGAAACATCCGTTGGCGCAGTTCTTTCAGCGCAAGTTAAGACGCACGTTACTTCATCAGCAGCGAGTGCGTGCTAGATGAAAGGCAAACCCGATCCGCCGAGGCCGCGCGCCTTAACTGAAAGCCCTTTTTGATACATGGGATCAAGGACTCGGGCTGCCATCGACGTATAGAGAGGAGCGTTTTTTTTTCGAGAGAGAAAGACGACGTGGAGCAGCGAGAAAGAGGCGTGCGCGATAAAAGACATGCCGCCCTTAGCCCTGGCCCGCCGGCGCTTTCAACTCCGCATGGGTTTGTTGAAAGGGCAAAAAAACAACAACGACAACAACAACGCATTGCTGGACTTCGCAAGTGGACGGTGCGATCGGCGGGCCGCGAACGGCAGGCTCAAAGATGACAGGGCCGGAGTCACATGTGAATGTGGATATTGTTACTGTCGCTATGTAACTGCATACAGTTTAACTCCAGGACCTGTTTTTCTGTTTTTTTTCAGTCCCTGGATGTCATTGGCAAACACCTACAGTGACCAAACACCATCCCACAATACCCATAGGTTAATCTGTTCAAACCTACAGTACATGTCAAGCCAGTCCGTCCAAAAACAAACCTATATACGTGATGCCACAGGCTTTTTGCGAGGCGGCCGGATGAGGAAACGGCAGCCCTGATCAATAATCTCTTCTATTGAATGACCGTGGTTCGGGCAGACGCATCCAAAAGTGGTCAGTGCACGTAATATTCTTGGCCCCCGCCGCCCCACGCCCACGCCGACCTCGCCACGTGTTTATTGAGTCCCGAAATTGCGGCGGTGCTCGTGCTCGGATTTGTCCCGTCTGCCGTTATTGCTCTGTTGTCTGGTTCTCCTCGGCGACTCCGGCTCAGGGAGAGCCGGCTTTTCTCCGGCTAGCTGGCACGCTCTCGCCTTTTCCCGGTCGCAAGAGTTTGCCACCTACTTATCCTCAGACAGCCTGGAGTGGAACACAATGCACCTTTTAGGTTCGGCGTGGCTGAGCCCTAGACTTCCGTCGCTGGAGTGAAAGTCTTTAAAGGTGCAACAAGGACTTTTCTTGAACTGTTGACCTTTTCTATGTTCGGCTTTAAAAAAAAAAAAAAAAGAAAAAAGATCAAAAGATGACATTGAGTGGCGTATTGAAAAATATCGATGCCGACCTGAAAGGCAGACGCCATAACACACTGACTGTGCCTTTAATGAAAGTCAAACGGCCTTAACTTCCAAATGAGTGCGCGGAGCGTGGCGCATTAAGATACGGGGCCTGTCAGAATCACTTTTTAGCACAATTCATCACGGTACGTTAATTCTGTAACAACATTACCGAGCCCTTCGCACAACGCGCTGCCACCAGCAAACTAAAACGCTTTATTTATCTCTATACGGCAACCACCCTGACCCTGAGCCCTAAGGGGCCGGCCAAGCACTATACCACGGCTACGAGGTGGACCACCTTGGGCGCTGAGACAAAGCGCTAGTCCGTCTGTAGCTGCTCGCGCGGGACTGTGATGGACTGCAAGGCTTTGGTAGACGTTAGACAGCGGGCGTCAGGCTCTTCGGAAAAACGCTCATCCTTGTTCACATAAAAACAATAAAACATAATAAATAAGTAATCCTTATTGGACCAGTCCCTTCATACATGAGGTCAATGGTCAAAGCCCGATCCGTACCTCGAGTACTTCGAACCTCAAGTACGGCTCGGCTTGAAATACCTTGCTTCAGGCCTCATGGACGACAAACATCGAGACTATTTTCTGTCCTGGCTCCAAGATGGTGGAATGATGGTGGAATGATTCGCTGTCCGGATGGCCGGAGTCCCTTGCGGTGTTCAAACGCAGACAGAAGACTCATCTATTTGCAGAATATTTAAAGGACAACTGACACTGCTCCCATATTGACTGACTAATTTAGTAATTATTGTAGGGTATTGTTTACATGGTTTAACAAACTCTAGCACTTATTGTTTATAGCACTTATCATTGTTTAAGATAGACCTTATATATTTTGCACTTCTAGGTATCAGCAATGATCCCTGTATTCTACAGTATTCTAGTTCATTGCTATGTTTAATTCTAACCTACTGTACTGTACTTGCATATATTCTATGAGTAAATGACAAAGCATTTTTGTAAGTAAACAAAAGTGTATACTGGATAAGAGTGTCTGCTAAATGCCGTAAACGTAAATGTAAAAAACTAAACTGGAATCCAGAATCAAAGCCAAGAACTACTCCTGATGATTCTTATGGCAAAACTGAGTCATAGCCGCGTGACATTCTCCTGGCCAATCAGCCTCACTTCCCTCTCTGTCGCGTGCGGTAAATTAAATTCCCGCTTGGCGCCGCATGTCCTGCGATTTGCGCGTAACGAAGGCCTGAGTCTGTTTTCGGATCTTTTATTTGCCTTCCTCGTCACGTGTGCCTCTGTCCTCTGGCTCCGTGTCACAGTGGTTTGCCGCGGAAGCCCCGTGCAGGCCCGCCGGCCCTCGTAAACGCCGCCTCTCGTGCACCGGTGCAGGGAACTGTTCCGTGGACAGTGCTGTGCACATTTAAAGACTACTGTTCTGCTTGCTCTGCTGATCTGGGAGCAGGCGTGCCGCTTGCGTGTGGGCGTGGGAGCGAGCGCGGGTACTCAGATCAAAGATCGGGGCCAGGGGTCGCGTGGGGTTTGAAAGGAGAAACAGTGGCTGAGTAACACAGTTTTCATTAATTTCTCCAGAAATAGAGATATTTGAGTTTATATATGTGTGTGTGTGGGGGGGGGGGGGGGGGTGTTGATTAACTCAGTGGACTCCCAGCATGCCATAATCAGCTCAATGGATTCTTCAGACAGAAGAGTGGGAAACGTTCAAAGCAGAGAGATGGGAGGGAGGGACCCTCGGTCCGGGAAAGGCCAGTCTTCTACAAATACCCCCTCTGCTCCAACGCCTGGAGCCGGGAGATTAATCCGCCTTGTCGCCAGAGTCAAGCTCCCTTCTATGACGTGTTTTTCTGCATCGCGGCGGGCTGGCAGACAGTCCCGCCACTGAGGAGCGGGGGGGGGTTCGCGTCCAATTCACCGAGCGCCCGCGGCGGATCCAGGAATACCAAGTTCGACCTGGCTCACGTCATTAACTAAAGCTGGACTTTGATGAACACGGCCAGGACATCCCATAGCCGAGAGAGAAAGAGCGAGAGAGGGAGAGAGAGAGAGTGAAAGAGAGTGAGAGAGAGAGAGAGAGAGAGAGAGAGAGAGAGAGAGAGAGAGAAGCCCAAGTAAGGTGGGACTGTAAATGGCAGGAGCGTTTTATGCTTAGATCAATGCGCAGGCCAGCTCTCATTCCGTCTAACGCGTGTTTTAATCAGCCTTTCCGCGGATCAATGTTATTCGGGACTGGGGTGTAGGTGCAGCAACCGGAATTTACAAGTGTTCTGCTTTCACTACTGAGAGGGACACAGAGAGGCAGTTTCACGGGCGCATCCACCAATCTGGCATGGAGCTATAAATCTGCTCCGTGGCTGGGGGAAATGAAAAATGGCTCTGCTGTTTTGTTTGTTTGTTTGTTTCTTCTGTTGTGGCAACGGCGCTCGACAACAATTAGAACCGCGATGCCTTTTTTTTTTTTCCCTACCCGTGTTCGGATAAATTAACGGTAAATGAAAGTGAGAATATGATTTATTTATTTTTTTGTTTGTTTATTTTTTTTCTAGCTCTCAAAACAAACTCCCCCGAGGAGAATATCAATACCCGTGCCATTCGTATGTCTCGGGGATGACTCCGGCTCATTTTGTAGTTAACGACTTGAGCGCGTCTGCTCCCTTCCGAGCGCGAGCGTCCGGGGCAGCGGGGCCTTGCGGGGCTTCCGCCCGCCGTCAGCTCGCAAAGGCTGGCAGGAGACCGGAGAGGTCGGGCCGCGTGGCATGCCCGGGCGGTCGCCCAAATATCCCGGGCTAAACGTGTCAACGGGGACGGACCCGCTATCTCCGTGGTGCCGATCGCCCTTCACCCCGCCGGCCCCTCTTTGCGTGACTCAATGCGACCTTTTGTGAAACTTGCAAATAGCTTTCAGACATGAATTCTCAAAGCTCGCAGCCAGTGAGGATACGGGGCATAGTTAAATCTCCAATCAAGCACATGGTGGGGGGGGGGGGTGTCTCTAGGTTCCTTGCCGCTGACATCTGAATGAGTGCGGGGTGTCGAGTGGCATCGTCGAGGCATGGAGTGAGTATCACGTGAGTATCTGAACATGTGAAGCTCGTCGAGCTCCTGTCTACATCCATTGGTGAACAACAGGGAAACTGCTTGTGAATAACATAAACGAGACAAGCTACCATCGCTGCACACTGGCATACGTACGAGGCCACGTGCCTTTAACGTGTTCCGGATTACGTTTGAAGAAAGCTATGGTGATGTGAGAAGGTAGAGCCTAAGCGTGTGTGTGTGTGTGTGTGTGTGTGTGTGTGGGAGAAACAGAACACATGGCACCTTTAATGAATACTCCAGAGACATGAGAGTGGGGAGCCTGACACTGTCACTCAGGGTTGTCAGCAGGGGAAAAAAAAAGTTGCTCCACAGGGATTCACCTCAAATTCTTACACACACACACACACACACACACACACACGAACGAGCTGTTGCTTGTAGCTACATCATTGCTAAAACGAACACATCCTATTTCTGCTGAAACCTTCTCAGCTTCTCATCTCCGATGTCCCTCCGTTGTGCCACTGTTCCACTACTCTGCGTTCAGACTTACCCTATTAACTCTATTAACTCTATTAACTCTACAGTCACAGACTAACATGACCAGACAAATGAGGACTATTTGCTGAGGTCTTGTACAAAAGATATCAAATGCACCCTCAGATCTGATCAATAGAAACGTGGTGCTTGGGGTGGGGTGGGGGGTGTGTATTCCAAGTATTCCAGACACAGGGAGGGAGCGGTAAAATCCCCCTTCCCGGCGCCGCCCGCATCTGATTGGGTTGTTCTCAGCCCGGTTCGGAAAACGAACTTGTTTTCCGAGAAAATTCCCAAAGCAGCGTGTGAGCATCACTGCAATCACGTGCATTAATGTAATCCCATGTCTCTTTCATGGGATTATTTTCCATGAATGTGACGAGGTGGTTGGGAAATGAGGGGGCATCACGGCAGTAACAGAGGGTCTCGCAGTGACTCTCCCATTGACTCCCCGTCAATTTGCCAGTTTGTTTGTTTCGCGTAAAACCTCATTTCTCATATTTTCCTGTTGTTCATTTCACATAAAACCGGAGTACGGCTTTAATCAGTGGTGCATCAGGAAACAACGCTCCCTCACAGTCGTTTTGCATCATTACACACAGAAATGGGAGAGATAAGCGCAAACCAGGCTGTGGCAACGCATGTTTTGCTGAGAAAAAAAGGTCTTCTTTTTAGATAAATAAATAAATAATCACATGCAAACAAACAGCAAGTCCGAGTCCCCGGCAAAGCTTCTTAAATGCTTAGTGGAGCAGAGCTGTGCGACAGACATGAATAATCCGGCCGACCAAAGCTCTCTGCTCCAGCCTCGGCGGGGTGTGAGGCTGGTGATGCTGGCCGGTGTTGTTTACTGTACACGACGCGCGACGGCGGCGATTGGCAGGCACGCAGGCAGCCAGAGGCGCGTGTGGGGATCATATCTGGCTGGCGTACAGACGCCTATACAAACAGACAAGCACGGCAGTAGCGGAGCGGCAGCGCCAGACGGGTCGACCGGTCCATGGATGAGCAGGCTGGAGGGGGTGGGGGTGGGTTGGGGATGGTGTCGTAGGTCGGATGCGCGCCCCGGCGTCGTCGAAGGCGCGGCGCCAGGTGGAGAAGGCGTGGCAACGGCTGGAGCCCCTCGCGGGCCGAGGGCGGCCTGGTGAGATCGGTTTGCTCACCGGACCGAGAGAGGAGGAGCGGGCCCTTAATCAATCACTCCGTGGCTGGCAGCTGGGTGTGTGTGTGTGTGTGTGTGTGTGTGTGTGTGGGGTGATGAGGAGGATAAGAACACAGAGCCACCATACCGGCTGCCTAATTACACCACTGCCCGGATATGGGGTGTCATTCCCAAACTCCACCCCCACACCCCGCCATCCCACCGTCTCCTGTTTCACCAGACAACATAAAAGGCGGGGAGGTGCTCAGAGAGAAACCGGTGAAGGGTATCGTCGATAAACAGGCAGGAGTCTGAAAAGGAGTTGGTTTCATCCTCTGCTAACGGTAACACACTCTTTAATTTGTTATTGACTCGTCCGTCTCCCTTAGAGCAGGCTGGAGCCGTTCCAGGGGCCATATTGCACACGGGGCTGCTTTTTTTGGGTTGTTTTTCTTTTTTTTTTTGCGCTGGGCTTTTGTTTCCAGAGACATATATGTATCTGAGCCCGAACAAATTCTTCTTGATTAAAATCAAAGAGCATATTTGGAGAAACATCGATAGCCAGGCTTCATTGGACTGAAATCAGATGCACGCTTTGCTGACATTCCGAATGGCTGCGGGAAAAGGATTCCTATTCCATTATAAGGAGCTTAATTGAGAATAAACACCACATACACACAGGCACACACAAAAAAAACCAGATGGTGGTATTCTTATATCAGGAACTTTGGTGGGCTTCTGTGTGTACTGATCAGAGATCTATCTCTGGACCACAGTTCTGAAATGACGTTTCTTGCGATGGCTTCAAAGCCGTCTCGCAGTCACAGGGAGTGTTTAGCAAAGCGGGGGAAAGAGAGATAATGGATGGAAATTTTTCACTTGACCCCTTCCGCGCTCCCGTATCCCGAGGCCTCTCTGAATGACAGGCATCGCTCAAAATGACTGGCAGTGCAGACAGATCCATAATGAGGCGATTGGTGGGGGGGGGGTGATGGAGTGAGCGAAAGCGAGGGGCTTCTCGGGCGGAGAAAAGAGACGTATAACAGATGAGAGGGAGAGATGGAGCTGTCCGTGACTCTGAAAACAAAGGTGGGAATTTTACTTCCTATCGTGAATATATTCCGCCTCTTTGAGAAACTGTCTGACCAAAGAGGATTTCCAAACTCGGTAATGTTTTTAGTGTTCCTATTTTTAGCCAACTTCCCTGGCTCTTCAGCTAGCTCACTAAAGCCTGAGCACTCTACTTCAAAACCCGTTCTTTTGGGCTCGTACTACGTTATTCACATATAAACAACGGGTACAGTTTAGAGAAGTGTATAATGTTGCTAACCTCCTTGAATTGTGGCCTTGGCAGGCAAAAAAATAGGATCTTTTTTTCTTTCTCTAACCGACTGTGCCATCTGCAACGCAAACAAATGCTGCGCCCGCAATACAGCATGAAAGGCGGGAACGTCATTTTGGTAAATTCGCTGTATAGAATCCAATACCTATCGAGACTGGTAAACCAGTGTAAATCCATGCTTTCCAGAAAGCTGGTATCTGTGGTGACCAGCACATCCCAGTTGCTGTGGCGGAGAACTGGGAACAATGCTAACAAACCGCGGTTGGGAGATTAGCGTGACAATTAGCCGAGAAGCAATTATCATCTGGCGAGATGAAAGCAACTTCTCTTCCAAGGTGTTTCTTTATGTGTTCAATAGCTGTTGCCGAGTTTGATAAATTGTCAGCGCGGGTTTTTTCCTGACGCTGGAGTTCACAGCTGATGGAGCTACTTCGGGGCTGCTACAGTCGCACCAGAACGCCGCTAATTAGCTTGGGGGGGCAACAGGGGAGAGTGTGTGTGTGTGTGTGTGTGTCTGGGGGGGGGCGTCTTTTCATTAACCTTCGTTTGACACCTTCTGCAATCCATGCGTGGTTTGTGACGGCACAGAATTAACGAGGAAGTGCCGAATGCTGGGGAAACAGCCAGAGGAGGAGACAGAAGCAAGCAGGACAGCCCTGATGGGAGGAGCCGGGTGTATCCACGCCCCCTGCTGTTGGCCCCGCCCGCCTCGGCCTTCGGGTTGGGCCGTGCCCTCGTCACAAAGAAAAAATGGCACATGCTTTCCGTTTGGCAGCGCCACTGCACGTAAGCAGTCAGGTGGGGCTTGATGTCATCTGGGCGTCGCACCAAGACATCGCATGCTACGATGCTGCTGCCCTTTCCAGCGGAAGTTCAGACCGACAGATAGATCGGCGGAACTTTTATATTTAAGGAACACTGCAGCACACACGGAGCTTCGGGCTTATTCCTTTAGTTTTGTCCTCGGCTGACTTCTCAAAGTTGTCCGAGAGCCAAACTCGGATGGACCAACATACGGCATGCGCAGATTCTCGGACAGTCCCGCGCACCTCCTCCCTGCTTGTAGGGCTGTGCGCCCCCCCACCCCCTCTGCCCCGCCCCCTGCCCCGCCCCTTACCTGACTCCTCGTCGGACTTGTTGTCGTTCTCCGAGTCGGTGAGGGTCAGGGCGGAGTTCTCGCGGCTGGAGAGGCCGGAGCTCCGGCGGGACTTGACGCCGCGTGTTCCCCACAGCCCCATGGCTTGCTCCGGGGAGATGGAGCCCTCGGGGTCCGAGTCGGCGTCGGAGCCCGCGCTCGGGGGGTAGCCGCGGTGCAACAGGCCCAGGTCTGGGCAGTACGTGGCCGGGTGCGGGGTGGTCTCGCAGATCCCCAGCTCCGCCAGGGCAAAGTTCCCTACGGGGACAGAGGACGAGCAGACAGAGGACGACCTGCTGAGTATTCGCGCCCACCTGCGAGGACTTCCCTCTTATCTCAGGGACACAGTGAACCTGTAGAATGATCTAACCCAAATTAAGGCTAAGGTACTTGACTAGTAATCAGAAGGTTGCCAGTTCAAGTCCCACCACTGCCAGGTTGCCACTGTTGGGCCCCTGAGCAAGTCCGTTAACCCTCAATTGCTCAAGTTGTGATTAGCCATAATTGTAAGTCGCTTTGGATAAAAGTGTCAGCTAAATGCCGTAAATGTAGCTACGGTTTTACCCCAGCAGATTCACGTTGCTTAGCACTGTAATCTTACTCAAACTACCCCAAAATATTCCTCTTAAGCATGTCATCTGCCCTCTGGCTTAACAAATAGTCAGACCTGTCCCACCATGCTGTAGGTGGCTACCGCGAGTCTTTTCTTGTCTAAATCTTCTTCGCACTCCTTTACGGTTTTGATAACAATGTTTTCGCTTTTCATTTGATACAGTAGATTATCCGTAAGAACATAATGCACTTTCTGCTGCATAAACAGACAGCTCTATCGCGACCCTGAGGCGGGGAATTCTGCGAAGCTTGACAACGTCTGCTGAAACAATATTCGTGACAAACGCTGGAATTTGCGCTGCAGAGCTGAGTTTGATGGCGTCTTCCCCCCCGCTCCCTGGGCTTCCTGGGTGCTGCGTCCGCGGTCACCGAGCTTAAGAAACAGGAAGGCCTTCAGTACGTCCTGCAGAGCCGAGCATGCAGAGGGCCGAGGGTTTGAGTCAGTGAGGTCAGACCGGGCTATGGTGGGGTGAGTACAGAACAGGGTGACCTGCAGATGGGCCTAACGGGCCTACGGCATCCTGAAGTGTATACCTGCCATGAGCCTCACACGCACACACACACACACACACACACACACACATACACACACACACACACACACACACACACACACACACACTGCATGCAAATGCATACACACACTGTCACACACATACCCACAACACATGCATGCACATGCACACGCATAACCATAAACACACATGCATATACACTAATGCATATGACTCTCTCTCTCTCTCTCTCTCTCTCTCTCTCTCTCTCTCACAGACACACACACAGACACACACACACACACACACCAACTGACCTACCGTGCCTTGCATTTCCAAACAGTCGCTCTACACCCAGCTCCCATCCCCAGATAAATATACTGTATACCATCACCCAGATTAAAACGCATCAAACTAAATCAATAAACACAATGGAGGCCCAATTATAGTCAAGCCAAGGGAAAAGCAATTATGGGGAAAAAAAAGGATTCTCGACTGCTTTCCTCTGTGTCGTAATTAAAAGCGCATTGTGAACGTAATCCCTCACTATCACCTACAACAGAAGGCGGAGTCTCGGCCGTTAACAGCGTTCAGTACGTACGTGCCAGCAAGGATTATATTGCTCGCAGTCACACACTTGCTTGGACACGTAACAAGATCTGGATACTGTTTGAAAATGTATTGAAGGGAAAAAAAAAACATCAATAAACTAATTCCAGTGGTGTTAAGTAAATAAAAAGATGGGAGAGAGAGAGAGAGAGAGAGAGAGAGAGAGCCCATGGACTCGGTGATGGCGAATCGATGCGGCGGTGAGCTACGCGTTACATGCGCTAACTGCTGTTTGTGTTGGGCTGAACCGCGGCGGGTAGAGAGTTAGCACACCGCCCTGCTGGCAGAATCTGTAGGCCTGGCACACGCAAGGCTGTGCGTGGGCTTAGAAAGCGCGGAGCCCCTTTTAGGAGCCTCGCTGTCCGGATCGTAACCTCACTCCGCGTTTGCCAGAGACGGCTGGCGCTTGCTTCCTCTGTGTTCCTGTATACTTTGGAGTCCTGCTCTCTCCGAAATGGCCTCTGCTGGTTGGAAGAACAAAGGGGGGTGTGTGTGTGTGTGTGTGTGTGTGTGTGTGTGTGTCTGTGTGTCAGAGAGAACAGGTGTGTCTGCTGCTTAAAAAGGTGCCATGACAACCATTCTGCACACCTCTTATGAAATTAAGGGATTCATGACTGTCATATGCCAAGATATCGGCCTTAATCTACAGGATTAAATACAGTACATCTGCTCCAGTCTGTCTGAAATTATATTTGCCTCTATATTTTAATAGTATTAACAAACACACACACACACACACACACACACACACACACTTTTTAGTTGATTTTGGCCTTCGGTCAGCCCGAAAGATGCTTAGTCCGTGGAGACAGAACATTGTCAGTTAACCAAGAACTAAACCAAGGTTGAATTCTTATGCTGCAACTAACGAAGAGGACACAAAAGGATTTTTGCATTATAATAAAATCAATCCGGTCCCCCTCGGACAGAGAGAAAACTGGGCTTTCCAATGGGAAGGTGTTGCCAACAGAGCCAGCCACCGAAGTGAAACGTTTCTGCCAATAAGTGGTGTGGAAGGCCAGGCCCGAGGAGAGTGGGCACACTGGAGACAAGACCGTAGTCCTACGCGCTCGGAAAGGCGGTCCTGGCAGGTTATTTTTAAGCCTGCACCACAGATACGCAGCCGAGGACGTCAAGTTGGAGAGGTTTTTAAAAGGCAGCTGCGAGACTCTGTTAAAAAACAGATGTTGGGACAGTCGGACTGGATGGCTTACGCCAGCCATGACTCTGCCGTGACTCTGCCGTGACTCTGCCCTCCGGGCGGTATTCTTTTAAGGCCGAGTTCATAAAATATGAAGGAACTGAAATCTCTGCTTGCTTTTGAAATGAGAAGGCCTCCTTGATATCGCCTCCGACTCAACAATTTCCAGTCGATCTTCCTCCAAGATTGACTTGATAATTTCCTCGTATTCAGCAAGAAAAAAGGGGGAAAAAAAAACCCCATCAACATAACAAATTGCTGATTCTCTGGTGAGTATGGGAGCCTAATGTACGGAGTTCTGCAAATCGCTAAGTACCAGAATCACCTAGTTCCCTCTTCATGTTTATAAATTTGCCAAGAAGCCGGAGGGGAGTTCGCACAGACGCAGCAGGGAGTCGCTTCTGAAGCAGGGTGAAGCGGGTTATATTAACAGGGTGAAGCGGGTTATATTAACAGGGTGAAGCGAGGTTATAGTAACAGGATGAAGTGGGGTTATAGTAACAGACCAAAGCGGGGTTATAGTAACAGACCAAAGCGGGGTTATAGTAACAGGATGAAGTGGGGTTATAGTAACAGACCAAAGTGGGGTTATAGTAATAGACCAAAGCGGGGTTATAGTAACAGACAAAAGTGGGGTTATAGTAACAGGATGAAGTGGGGTTATAGTAACAGACCAAAGCGGGGATATAGTAACAGACCAAAGTGGGGTTATAGTAACAGGATGAAGTGGGGTTATAGTAACAGACCAAAGTGGGGTTATAGTAATAGACCAAAGCGGGGTTATAGTAACAGACCAAAGTGGGGTTATAGTAACAGGATGAAGTGGGGTTATAGTAACAGACCAAAGCGGGGTTATAGTAACAGACCAAAGCGGGGTTATAGTAACAGACCAAAGTGGGGTTATAGTAACAGGATGAAGTGGGGTTATAGTAACAGACCAAAGTGGGGTTATAGTAATAGACCAAAGCAGGGTTATAGTAACAGACCAAAGTGGGGTTATAGTAACAGGATGAAGTGGGGTTATAGTAACAGACCAAAGCGGGGTTATAGTAACAGACCAAAGCGGGGTTATAGTAACAGGATGAAGTGGGGTTATAGTAACAGACCAAAGTGGGGTTATAGTAACAGACCAAAGTGGGGTTATAGTAACAGACCAAAGCGGGGTTATAGTAACAGACCAAAGTGGGGTTATAGTAACAGACCAAAGTGGGGTTATAGTAACAGACCAAAGTGGGGTTATAGTAACAGGCCAAAGCGGGGTTATAGTAACAGACCAAAGTGGGGTTATAGTAACAGACCAAAGTGGGGTTATAGTAACAGGATGAAGTGGGGTTATAGTAATAGACCAAAGCGGGGTTATAGTAACAGGATGAAGTGGGGTTATAGTAACAGACCAAAGTGAGGTTATAGTAACAGGATGAAGTGGGGTTATAGTAACAGACCAAAGTGGGGTTATAGTAACAGACCAAAGTGGGGTTATAGTAACAGGCCAAAGCGGGGTTATAGTAACAGACCAAAGTGGGGTTATAGTAACAGACCAAAGTGGGGTTATAGTAACAGGATGAAGTGGGGTTATAGTAATAGACCAAAGCGGGGTTATAGTAACAGGATGAAGTGGGGTTATAGTAACAGACCAAAGTGAGGTTATAGTAACAGGATGAAGCGGGGTCATAGTAACAGACCAAAGCGGGGTTATAGTAACAGACCAAAGCGGGGTTATAGTAACAGACCAAAGTGGGGTTATAGTAACAGACCAAAGCGGGGTTATAGTAACAGACCAAAGTGGGGTTATAGTAACAGGCCAGAGGTGATCTGACACCCCACCCCAACCCATCAGACCACCCACCCCATCGCACACCACCCTCCAATCCGTTCCGAGCGGGCTGGAAACCACGTGTGCCACAGGTGCCGGCTTCTCCGCGGTTAAAGAGTTAAAGAGCGTGAGCTGGCCGTGGAGGAGGGCGGAGCGCCGGGCATCTCGTCCCGTCTCTGATCAGGACAGCCTGAGGCTCGGCTGCGTCCGCCTTTTATCGATTTTTAGTTATTTTCTCAAAGGCGTTCTACCCTTCGATGCCGCCGCATTCCGCTCAGCGGGGCGGCAGAACCGGTGGCTGTTGCCTCGTTCCTGTTGGAAATGGCGGGGGAGGCGATTTGGCTGTCTGTTCCACCTGCCTGCTCCACCTGAGACAGGCTCGATGGGCGGGGGCGGGGGCGGGTGGAGGGGTGGCGCACCACCGTCGGCTCTCGGGGAGCCTGGAGGATCCAGGAGGATGAGTTTGAGGGGTGGCTGATGACGGCAAATTAAAAAGAGTGGCGGGAAACCCTTGACGTAATTGAGTAAACAGCGATAAGGACCCACGGGGGAGCGTGGTGATGGGGGGGAGCATGGCTCTCTGCTGGAGACACGTTGCCACATTCGGAAGTGGAGTAGACAGGATAGAGAGGGAGAGACAGAGAGAGAGAGAGAGAGAGAGAGAGAGAAAAACATTTGGCGATGATAAAGGTTTTATTAAATGAGAGAGGTAACAAAAGATAAAGACAGCACGCATTAACCACTGGGATGACCATACCATATCCTCACGTGTCGTGGGAGGCGGTTGTATTTGTCTACAGGTAATAATTAGATAAGTTAGAGTTAGGGGCTGGTGGGACCATCCCCTCCGAGGAGGCGTGGTTATCTACCGGACGCCGTGGCCACCTCGTTAGGAATATCTGACCCTTTCAGTCGCTCTCAGGCCGGACGGCAGACTTTAACCCACACGGCGGACGGCTCGGACAGGCTCAGGGAGACGGCTGGCGCCGATACTGGTAAACACACAGTAATTGGCCAGTGAAACGGGAAAAGTGCTGTCAGGAATGAGGCCCGTCCAAACGGATTCCTTTCATCTCCCTCCTCCCTCTCCTTTTTTGTTCTCGGAAAGTTTCGGAGTTCGCGTTGGCTCTTGTTTGTCTTCTCGGACAAACCGGAACGTAACCCAGATTGGGAAAAAAAAAAACCAAACACCCCACCTCCTGCCTAAAAGAACTTTAGAACAGAAACTGGATTACCAGTATCTGACTCTAATATCCAGACGGCACCGAGAGAGATAACCTAATAAATAATAACGCCAGTACCGCAGCCTCTGCTGAAGTCGTGTTCGCTTGGATTAATTTCTTTCGAAGGAGCGTGAGCACATGCTGAGGTAATATTCCCGCTCTGCTCAGCCTTGAAGCCCATATGAGCCCACTGCACGCTCTAGGGGGTGAAAATTGCCCCTCACTCATTATGTTTCATCAGTCTTTTAAAAGACCCGTTTAAGAAGCTTGAGAGACGGGGACTGATCGGTCAACGGAGCCGGCCGGAACGGCACCCGCCGGCGGGGGAACGGAGCTGCCGACAACCCTACAGGCTGCCGCCGCCGGGCCCGCGACGCCTGACGATGTCTGCGTTCCTCTCGCCCCGCCGGCCCCGTGGGAGCCCGAGGGTGACCCAGGAACCGACCGATCTCGGGGGCTGTGGAAACGTCTCATTAGATACCTTTTCCCCCTTCCCCGGAACTTTCATCTCTTTCGGAACAAAACTTTCCTGAATAAATGGAGCGCTGAGCGTTAATATAATGGGTATGACCTTCATCGAAGGCGGCGTGGTGAGAACATATGCTCGTTTTTAAGCGCCCGGGAAGGCGGGAGAGGGAGCGCAACAACAGCAGTGCCAAGCCAGGGCGTCCCTGGAGCACTCCATCAGGATGACCGTAGAAGCCAGCAGCTCCCTGCGGCAGTGGCGGTATTCCCAGATGCCCTGCTGGGATTTGAACCTGTGCCCCGGTGCGAAGCCCGTATCTGCAGCCACAAGCCCCCTTCCTCCCCTGCCCGTTAAAACACAGAAAGGCACAGCGAGCCTGCGGAATCCTGTGGAAAGGCTGAGAGTACCGCGGCGGCGGATCCCAGATAATGCGGGAAATGGGGGGGGGGGTTGGGAGTTAACGCGGATGATGCAACGCGTTGTACACGGGGGGGGGTGGGGGGGCGACGGGTGTGCAGGGGATCGTGCGAGAGGAGGAGACGGCCCCTGCTCTCTTAGCACGAACGCTCTCGACGCAGGCGAGCAGGTGAACGAGAGCAGAGCGGTGTTTCGGCTCCGTGCCGCAGCAGGGACGGAACTTCTGAGCGCAAAGCAGACCGCCGCAGGTCTACTGGACGCGGAGGGGCTGGAGAGGGGATACAGATGCGGACAAACGCGGCGACCGTCTCTCCGGCCGAGCCGAGAGTGACCGATCGACTTTAGTCAGGTAATGGCAGAGCAGTGATGGAAAGAGTCGCTAATGAACGGCTGTGATGTATGTGGATCCCAGAGGACTTAACAACGCCCAGCTCTGTTGAGCATGCACGTGGAGAGGCTAGACACAATTTTGCTCAGCTGTTTCAGGTATAAAGTGTCTTATCCAGCCAAGCACACGTACCAATTTAACGTCGCGTTCCTGGCGTATCCAGAGCCTGCTCCAAATTGAAAGTGAAATTGCGGTTGAAAAGCAGGTTGTTGTGATGTTATTCAACAGGAACTTGGCGTACCTAATTGGAGGAGGGGAAAAAAAAGTCCAAAACAACTGGTACAAAAATTAAGGCAACTGGGGGCTAAATCGGGGGGAAAAACTGGATGAAAAAGTTTGGGTGAGATGAGAGAAGAAAGCAGAGGAAGGACATGGACCAAGGTCAAGCTTCAGAGCTTCCCACCATGACATGATGCTGTGAGGGGGATTGTGGGATTGTGGTTCTATTAATGAAATTACACAGCTGGCTCCATGTCTTGTTGGATCTCCACACAGGCCTGATGCCTTCCCTAGAGCTTCGGCTCAAGGAGCCATTACACACACACACACACACACACACACACACACACACACACACACACACACACACACAAATAGCCATAAACATGCACACATACACAATACACAATAAGCAGCAAGTCGCCATCAACCTTTCATCTAAGAAATTTACAGTGTCGATCTCTCTTGGCAGCTTGTTAATGCAAAGCTCTGCAATTACATCGCCGTGGAGACCCTGACTGGGTTCTCCATCACTTTCCCCCTGAGAGTTCCAGCTGCGTTTGATGGAAATGCGGATTCCCTGATTCGCCCTTATTGACGGGTGAACAGGCGTCAATTGAGCCCTGATGTTCATGGGGCATTATCCCCTCATGCCGTGGACCGGAACCGATAACGGCTCGATTGTGCTTTGCATCCCGTCTAGCTGAAGTCGGAGGTGAAGGCTGCAGATCATCATCCTCTCGCCTCCCTCCCATCACGGCGGGGCAGTGGGTGGCGTGTTGGCGGACTCGCGGGTGCAGGGGGTGTTAATTGCGAGGGTTAACACGCCTGGGCACGGGGCCCGGTCTGATTTTCGCCCCCCCCCCGGTACCGAGATACACGGCACGTCATTAGAACTCCCATTAGAGCCAGGGCACAAGAGCAAAGTGAGCGCTCCCGAAAAGGGCCTGCCATCGCCGCTGGCCGCCAGCCGCCAGCCGCGCCGGCCCGGGGCCACTCGACACCTTTTAATTGGGCCTCCGAAATAGATCTGACCCCGTGTGGAATCGCGGCACCTCCGAAATACCGCCTGACGCCACCTGGTATTTACATAAATATCACACCTCCTGCTGGAAGGGGCGAGACGGCTATCGCGGATCGGCTTAAAGAGCAGGAGGCTACAAGATGGATCGAGAAGATCGAAAGCTGAAGCGCGAGTTGGATCACTGCAACGATGTTTATTTTTATCGGGGGGGGCTGGTACGTGATTGCAAGGTTTGAGGCTTGGTACTTGTGAACAGCTTGATGGCTGGCAAGGTGACTTGTGAAGATAACCTGAACATCAACAACCATTTGCTATTGGGCTGCAAGTTTAATGTGCGCGCGTTACTTATTAAATGTGTTACAATGGAGAAAACCATATAGAAATATCTATTTATCATGAGTACTTTGGGTGTTTATTGGTTTGTTTTAAACTGGTAACAGAGGACATCGCCTGCCTCTTATTACTGCCGTGAGGGCCCGCGCAATGACCCGCGAGTCTCCAGGCGCTCGTGCTAAGGAGGCCACTATTTTAGGACGGAGCCTGGATTTGACGGAGTATTAAATACCGTGCGCTCAGCAGCCCTTTGCGGTAATTGAGCCCAAGGGCGAGTTCCTTCAAACGGGCCTCACGCTCGCTGCCAGTCACCCGGCCCGCGCGGTAACAAACGGTTTTAATCAGATTAATCAGTTCCACAGGACGAGAAAACAGCGGCCGGGGACGTATAGAGAGCAGCACGCGTAATTGTGCGGGGAGTCTCACGCTCGGCGCCGCGGTGGGGGGGGGGCGGCGCACGTCCAATCAGCACGTCGGAAGCGTCAGACGACCCCGGAGTGACCCGTGAGCCTCCGAGTGCCCTCTGTTGCTGCGTCTGTTATAAACAGCACCTCCAGCAGCCCAGGTAAGCTTGGACGCTGGTGGATCGAGGCTAATTCCGGGCGCTAGCAGAGGAATTCGCCGTCTCGGTTTCCGGTAGCCGACCAATATGGCGCACGTCTTTTGGACGGATTAACTGGGAGCGGCAGCCGTCAGAGGAAGCGGAAGACTGCCGCACCGCACCCAAGTACCGACGGGCAAAGCGCCACGGCCGTGAGCTGGGACCGGCTTTCAGCTGTCACCTACTTCGACTCGAGGAAAGGGCTTCTGGGTGTTTTGGAGTGTTGACTCAGCTAGGGGCACAAAAGAAATAGGATGGGATGAAGCGAGAGCGCGGGAGAGACAGTGGAAGGGAGAAAGATAGACTCAGGTGGAGCGCATTTAATCTCTGTGTCATTTATTTTTAATAACCACCAGCTCCTCTGTTCTCTCTTTGATCTGCGGCTGCCCGGATTTATTGCTGCGCGCAAACATAGCACAGAATCAACAAAATAAAATAATGAATGAAACATGTGGCTTGACAGCTAATTCCGCATCAAAACGCAGACCGCGATGGGGATGCGCAGGGCGTGAGGGACGCAGACGCGGATCAGAGGGGGGAGCTAAGCGAAGTCAGGCACAGGGTCCGTAACGGGGCGCTGGGCGGTCCGGTACCGGGTTTCCATCAAGCGCTGGAGCGCACGTCGGTGCTGGCACCGGTTTCAGGAGACTAGCGGAGCGTTTGCAAACGGTCCTCTGGCGACCCGTGGCCCGCGCCCCAAACCAAACAGCAGCCCGACTGTGCAGCTCCCGGAGCTCGTGGCAGCCATCCCAACCCTGAGAGTTCGGAGCTGTGAAAGTTAGCCGAGAGCAGGAGGGCCCGTCCCCTCCCCACTCGATTCTGAATCTAACACGTCCAAATCAGCGAACGGGAGGCCAGGTCAATATTCACCCGAGTGCGGAATAACAGGAAGTCACGCTGTCAGGTTTTTTGGGTTTTTTCCTTTCCAAGTGGCTTTTTGGTTTTAGGCAAGCCGGCATCTGAGTCATGTAATAGACTGCTGAGCAAGGAAACTGAACTTAATGTGCAGTAGGAGGCAGTGGGGCGAGAACCAGATTGACTGTATGGAGTCAAATGAGCGCTAAATTATTTAGGGAAAAAAAAGGAACGAACACGGAATTATATATATTTTCGAGCCCTTAAAAGTTGGAGAGAGTAATGTTGCTCTTCGGAGAGTAATCAGGGATGTGGACGGGAAGGAGAAGAAAGAGAGGATGGATCGGCTGGAAGGCCAAGAGGATGGGGATCTCGCATACGGTCTCCCGTGGCAACACTTCCCACGGCGACATCTGCGGTGGCTCGGCATCCGGGTCGTCGGAGGAGGAGGAGGAGGACGGACGGATCGCTCTGGCAGCCTTTAACCCCTCGCCCACCCGGCCGTCTGGGATTTCGGCTCCGGCACACCCGCGATGGCCCAGGGGTGTCAGGGAAGGGAGCGGGGCTAAGGGAGGTACGGAGGACCGCAGTCTCTCGTCACGTTCCCCCCGGGCGGGTCCATCCTCTCTGGGGGATTTCGACTCCGATCGATGGCATTGAAACCGAAATCCATCCCAGAGGTGAGGATGGATGTGGGCCGAGGAGGCAGGGGCTCGATGACCTATTCACGCCGCCGCCGCCGATCATTAATGTCCGCTGCATTAGGGCACGCGCCATGTAATCAGGACGCGCTGGCGTCGTTCCCCTCCGTCTGTCTCCGGAGCGTCGCGTCCCGGTGGCCTTCCCTCGCACTGCAGGGACTCTGGAAGGGATTAGGCCTAGCAGAGGCTCATTCCCGACTGGAGGAGGAGATAGCGGCCCTTTCGGAGCGACACCTCGGACAAAACGCAGGTGCTGGCATCAGAGAGCGGAGGCAGACGCTGTTTCTGTGCACCTTTTATGTTTAAAAGTCCCCCCCCACACACACACACACACACACACCTTGTAGCAACTCTCTCTTTTATTATTTGGCGTTAACCGAATGGTTAAGCCCTGTGGGAAAAGCAATCATCTTTCACCCATATTAATGTGGATTAAAATGTCGCGCTACTCGAGTACAGTTCAGGCTCCACTCTGCCGCTCGCCCGGTCACGCGCTCGGTGACGGGCGGGCGGCTCGAGGCGAGGATCCGCATGCGTGATGGGTGAGCGCTGATCGGGAGTATGGAGTACGCCCTGATGCGTCCGGACCGGCGGGAACGCTGACTCGAAGGTGCCGGCGGTAACCGGAGACTCCAGGCGGAAGGTCTGCTGCTTCCGCAAGCACGCGCAAGCGCGGATCCCGGGGATTAGCAGCTAAAGTAACTCCCCCGGTAGCAGATTACAGGATCAGCGAGGGATACCTACTGTGGGTATGCGTTTTACACCTTCGCTACACGACGCACAGGCGCGGGCCATTCCGGCCGCTGGGATGTCACGGGGCGTGTCACAGGGCACGCCTCCTCTAAACAGACGTACCCAGAGAGGACGACGGCAGAAAACGATGGTCTTAAATTATGTACCACAATGTTAGTAATGTAACCCCATCAGTCTCTACTTCAAACCTTCCACATCAGCTCTGATTAAATTTTCACAAACAGCTTGTTTTTAAACACAAATTTAACCATTAACAAATAACATAAACTGCATGTTAAAGGAGATGTTTTATTTTTATCATTTTTAGGATATACTGTATATTATCCCCAATAAATAAAAAAAATGTAAATTCCAACACAGACAGAATCAGCAGACCTGACTACGCATTACTCCATATTAAAAACAAAGAGAGAAGGCTGGTGTGGCAATATTTAAACGCTTTTAGATAACCCGGTCTATAACGGGCGCAAATGGCATTTAAATAGCCATTACTTCTACCCAAACACAAATATCTTCACACTTCAGCAATTTGCAATAATATACTGTAACGTGACTCCACCCCGCTATTGGGAGAGAAAACACTGGCTGTGGAGCAGGTGCTAAAAATAGCACGAGAGGTGCGGGAGCGAAGACAGGAGACAAAAAGGCACAGAAGACACGCGGCGGAGCAGACCAACGGCTAAGGGATGTGCAGTGTGTATGCCGAATGCATCTGTACTCGTGTGTGTATGCGTGTGTGCTTGTGCATGAGGGTGTGTGTGTGCATGAGGGTGTGTGTGTGTGTGTGTGTGTGTGTGTGTGTGCATGAGGGTGTGTGTGTGTGTGTGTGTGTGCGTGCACGTGGGCTTGTGCATGAGGGTGTGTGTGTATGTGTGTGTGTGTGTGTGTGTGTGTGTGTGTGTGTGTGTGTGTGTGCATGAGGGTGTATGTGTGTGTGTGTGTGTGTGTGTGCATGAGGGTGTGTGTGTGTGTGTGTGTGTGTGTGCGTGCACGTGGGCTTGTGCATGAGGGGGTGTGTGTGTGTGTGTGTGTGTGTGCGTGCATGTGGGCTTGTGCATGAGGGTGTGTGTGTATGTGTGTGTGTGTGTGTGTGTGTGTATGTGTGTGTGTGTGTGTGTGTGTGTGTGTGTGTGTGTGTGTGTGTATTTGTGCTTTTGTGCTTGTGCATGTATGTGTGTGAGCACATCTATGCCTGCATTTGCCTCTACATGTGCATGCGTGTGTGTGTGTGTGTGTGCATGAGGGGGTGTGTGTGTGTGCAGGTGTGTGTGTGTGTGTGTGTGCATGAGGGTGTGTGTGTGTGTGCAGGTGTGTGTGTGTGTGTGTGTGCATGAGGGTGTGTGTGTGTGCGTGTGTGTGTGCATGAGGGTGTGTGTGTGTGCGTGTGTGTGTGCATGAGGGTGTGTGTGTGTGCATGAGGGTGTGTGTGTGTGTGTGTGTGTGTGTGTGTGTATGTGTGTGTGTGTGTGTGCGCGCGTAGGTGTGTGTGTGTGTGCGCGCGTGTGTGTCCGTGCTGGACCGGCGAGCTCACCCCCTCCTTGCCGAGAGAACTCGTCCAACTCGTGGTGCACCAGCTCGGCCACGCAGCCTCCGTAGTTCAGGCGGCCATCGTGGTCGAAGGCCTTGAGTGTCTCGCTGGAGCTGTAGCTCTTCTGCGTGGGCACGCGGGCCTCGTCGGCATCCGGTGCGGGCGCGGCGAACTGCAGCTCGGCGGCGTGCCGGCTGCGGCTCAGCGACCGCTGCCGCCGCTCCTTGGGGTCCATGGCCGCCGCCGGCGGGCGGCGCCGAGCGCTAGTGGAGGCGAACGTCTTGGCGGGGCGTCTGGATCGCTCACCTGCGGGCGGAGGAGGGGCAGGTGAGGGGCAGGTGCAGGAAAATGAGTTGCGGGCATTGTGAGTCTCTCCCTCATTATCGTAAACAGAATGAGCGGCGCTCCCTCCGAGGCCTGGCCCAGGACACTCACGTGCGGCACTGAAAACAGAATGGCGGGCCTGGCCCGGCCTGGAACACCCCCCACCTACCAATCATCCCCTTGCCCCCTGGTGCTACGCCGGGGCCCGTGTACACCCACAGAACCTCAGTAAGGCGCAGTCATGCCCTGTCACCGCCGCGGGCTGTCAGCCTCGCGCACGCCACAAGCGGATGCTGGCCGACGTTAATTGGATAGTGATTAAAAGCGGCGGCAGAGCTGGAGGCCGTGGCCGTCAGACTGACAGCTCGCTGGAGCACCTCCACCCTCCTCCAACCCCGCTGCTCCCTGACCCCAGGCACGTGCGCACACGCAGAGCAAACTCTCCTCGCCCTGGACCCGCTCGGCAGGGCGGGGGGTCCGAGCCCAGATCGGAACTGCGTTCCCTAATGGAAACTGGCTGGAGGAACAATGGAAGGGGAACCAATAGCACGGGGCTCGGGTTACGCCGAGCGCTCGAACACAAAACCCCCGCCGCCCTGCGTCAACATGTCCGGACAAGCGGCCAGCGGTTGGGGCTCCTTCCCGTGACAGACAGCTATGCGACTTGCTCCTTTCCGTAGCAAGGGCCCTGAGCAAGGCCCTTAACCCTCAGTTGCTCAAGTTACTCAGTCATAATTGTAAATCGCTTTGGATAAAAGCGTCAGCTAAATGTCATAAATGTCTCCAAATCAGAGGCAAAGACCTCGAGGAGGTCGCGACCGGCTGTCCCGCTTGGTGATGACTTGCAGAGACGAGGAACGGGGGGCGCCATCTGACAGAACGCAGCAGCTGATGCCTTTAATCCCTTAAAAGAATACTCCAAGGTCAGTTTGAGGGTTGCTGGCATTGCCGGTTGATTAACTGCTAGCGTTAATGTGTAAATGATGTCATTAAGGAACGAAATGCGGAATTTGCCTCTAATACCTATTCGGCACAAACATATACGCCGCGTTGCATGCAAAGTGGTAAAGGAAGTAAGAAAATGTGGCTGAGTTCTGCAACGGGCCGGCTTGACCGTTAGTGCCTGTCCTCAAATCCACAACTGTTTGCCCTTCTCGAGTCCGGACTCCATCCCAGTACGTTTTGACCCACTTCTCCTCCTATTAGACTCGCCAGTAAGCACTGCGCTCGGGGGGTCGCGGTGCCGGTGGAGAGCCACGAGGCGTTTAAAAAAAAACCCCCAAAAAACACTGTTCCCACTGCGGGGAGCGGGGTGGGCGGGTGCAGGGCCGGAGGGGGCGGGGTTAGGGAGGGGCCAGGGCTGTTGATGTGGGATGTTAGGGAGGGGGAACCTGTTGGCAGCGCAATTATTCCACAATTCATTCCAGGCAGAGGGAGAGGGAGGAGAGAGGGGTCTGGGGGGGGGGGCGTGGTCCTGTCTGCCAAGCCCCGCCTCCTCTGCACGCATCCGATGCAGCCGAGGAGGGAGGGAGGAGACGAGGGGAGGGAAGGCGGAATTCAGGACAGGAGATCAATCACGGAGCGCCCGTGCCGGGGAACGCTGCAAGGTTAATGATAACTGGCTCTCGCACGCACGCACGCACCCACCCGTTCACGCGTACGCTTGCGCGCACTCACTCTTGCACGTATATGCCACATCATCACCTCCCACACCTGCTGGTCACACGCGTCACGGCGCCCGACGGCACACACCCACGAACGGCACCCTGCAGAATATGCGCACCAGCCGCGACCTTCTCGCAAGATTACAAAAAACACACCCAGTGCACATTCCCAAGAGCGTAGGTGTTGATCATGAAATCACAGCAAAGCGGAAGGCGTGATTGGAAAATGAAAGGAGGATTATATGTTTTTTAAAAATTGCGCTGCAAAAAAAAATTGGCACGGCAGGGAGTTCTGCTCGAAACCAACTGTGTTTGAGACTTTCAGGCCAAGATCGCACTGTTTGTCCCGAACTTACAGGTCATTTACACGAGGAAACACCCTGGCAAAGGTGCCCAGACCACTGTGGACAGGCAGGAAACTAATAAATCTCTGTCCTACGTCCTGCGGAGATCTTTCCATGAATCATTTGTGGTGACTGGGCATCATTTGCAGTGACCAGTCAAATTAAATCTAAACAGAGCGACACGTAATACACAGATAGAGACCACGGTCAGGTGATCGAGTCTCAGCCTCTGAGTTTGGCGCTCCGAATGACCTCCTAACATCACCTCCAATCAGGACGGCTCAAAAAACATCCATTACCTGAGTCATCTAATTTAATAACTGCCAAATAAACAAACCACAAAGGCCTCCGTGACTTCGGGCAAATCGGCACATAAAAGCGGGGAAAAAAATACCTTTTATTTAGACCTGAGCACACGTGCATATGGGCCCAGGTAAGGCGTATTCTTCTAAATCAGAGCTCCACACAGTAACAGGAAAACTAATTCAATCCTTTTTTTAAGAACTTTTTAAGACCTCAGCAAAATGCAAAATTACATCGCACGCAAGCCCACATGGACTGACACATCACCCTCCCTTTAATACAAACAGATTGAGATAAATTAATCACTGGCACTGTTGAACTGAGTGCCTTTGCCATTGGTGGCATGGTAGCCACATGGAGGTCTAGTCGTTTGCCTTATTCACGGTCTTGTCAAAACGACAAAAGAATCCTCGCATCCTTTTACGTAAATGCTTTCATTTATTTAAACGATCCCAAATATCAATACACATGTGGTCGTCTCTCTCCCACGGGTCAGCGTTTACTGAACGCTCTCCGTTGGGGAACGCTGCTTTCAAAACTGCACGGATCTTGTTATTGGACTCACACGGCGGATATCGACAAGCAAGCCACTGCACGCGGAACCCGCTGACCCAGCTGCATCTGCTGTGATGTTGCGCGGGACCAGTCCCACGTATGAGTGCTCTGATGTTGACACCAGCTAACGTAAACGCTACTCCCATTTCACGTGGAAACCAAGTGCCTTGATCCCCACTCCACTCGCTTAAAAATCTTGCACAATGAGCAGCTCGCCTTGAAAGCTTTTCATCCGGAGTTTTTTTTTTTGTTTGTTTGTTTTATTCATTTGCCGGCGAATTTGCTTTTTTTTTTTTTTTTTTTTCCTGTTGTGAGTGCCTGTTTGCCTCCTCCTTCCAAAGGCAAGCGTGCAAAATTACACAAAAACACAGCCATTCAGAAAAAAAAAAACGCAAAACAAAAACCCGCAAGCACGAAATGAAGTCCTAATCAGACAATGGCAGGGTAAGCCTCTGCTTTCTCAGTCAGCCCCAAGGCATCATTTCAGAAGTCAAAACCAAGAATTATTTACTACAGCCATTATGTGACACTGGATTACCTTGAAGTGGAAAAGAAAAAACCTTCTTTTAATTGGCTTTTTTGGGGGGTTGGGGACGACAAATGTAAGCCTAATAAAATTCAAATGATATAAACATGATCAAGCTCTTTATCGCAATCTTCAGAGCTCAAGGATGACCAAGTTCACGTTGGCGGTAAAATTACGCCCTTGCTGCCTGATGATCTGTTGTTGCACTGTTGATGGTCACGTGTTTGAGGTTCGCACACTGCACAGATATGTCTCGCCAGGCTGCATCGCCCGGGTCTCGCGTTGAAGCTGACGTCTGCGCGTGTTGTGTCACACTGGGATGTAGCGATCCGCTCATGTCGAACATCTCCTCCCAGACGGAGGCTGCGACAGGGTTAGGTATGGAGGCATGTACCTGCTATATACTGCATTGTAGCAAAGGAAAATGTAGAATTACAAATTCTAAAATTCACCTTCTTCTTTCTGGAAATCTCACAGTGCCGCTGGATAGATTGCTACGATTCTTACCGAGTTACAGAAAGCAGGGCTGAAACGCTGCTCACTAAACATTGCAAGCCAGCGTTTTTAAACTCCACAGAAACACTGCACGATAACGTTTGCTTATAAATTGCAGCTTAGTATTCCCTTACGGCGTTTTTTTTTATTTTGTTTTGTTTTGATCTCTCCTCTCTTGATCACAAGTTATCTGGAATCAAGAGCTCTCGGGTAAAACGCTTGCACACCAGGTTGTGGTGAAGAGAACACAAAGAGATATAGCTTAGCAGGAATTAGCTGTCTAGACTGCATGCAGAAAACACGAGGGTAACCAACACTAATTGTGTCCTGTTGGGAGGACCTTTCCTCTCTCTTTCAGGAGGGAGAGACAGAGGGTGGTGGAGGTCCCACCAGCACGGTGGGACTACAGATGGGGTGATTCATCAGCATGTCTCGCCTGTTTTGTCTCGCTTCTGATATTAATTACCATCTCTCCCTGTGGCCCCGCAAGCGAAGGACGAACGTGAAATCGCGTGGCCGCGTTGGGCCGGAGAGGCGCGAGGCAGGACAGAGGAGCATTGTGGGTCCGCTCCTGGCCAAGGGTCATTAATCACATCCAAAATGGCGGGAGCGGTGGAGCCAGAACCCGAAGCGGTGCCGCGGCGCCTGGAACGGGCCCGGACGTGGATGGGCACCGAGCCGTAACCGGGCGGCAAAGAGCAGCTCTGGAGCGCGAACGCTGTGCGTCTCGCTCGCTTTTTCTCGGCTTGTCTTCTGCTTCCGCCCATATTCATGCCCAGTGCAGACATCGGGGTCGCTCCGGGTCTGGTAACGGCATTCACCGTGACCTGCCCGTCTGGCCTGTGAGAGCGTCTGAGATTGGGCACGCGAGACGGATGGACTGCTCAGGCAGAGCTCCCAATCTTTTCGAACGCGTTCCATCCCCGTGGTAACACGACAAAAGAGCAGGAAGGAATCTGACCTTTTGACCTCGGGCCTCCGCTGCTCTCCACATTCTTAAATTCAGCGGTAGCAGCAGTCCTCATCCTCATCCTCATCCTCGTTTTTCTGTCATTACAAATCCATTTCCGAGAAGTGTGAACCCATGGTGCGACTGGGGCCTGACAGAGTGCGGCCGCGGGAAGAGCTAGGGGCTTCGACAGGCGGGAGTAAAACGATCGGCGGGGACGCGCACGAGGAGAACGGCGCTCGCCAGGCCGATGCCGCGAACCTGCCAGGGTCCTCCCGCCTTTAAACTCCTGCGCCAGAGCGTGGCCGCGGAGGCCGGGTAATGACGTCGGGGCGGCGAGGTCGCAGTCCGCAGGAGGGCCGATGGGCAGCGGCTCGGGGGAGGCGGCGCGGCCGAAGACCCCACACGAGCACTCCACATTCCCCACCTGTGACCCCCCCCCCAATAAGCCCCACCCCTTCTGGGGGGGAGGGGCACTGCCAAACCAGTATGCCGGGCCCACAGCCTCCGCCCCGAGCCGGCCGGGGGGCGGGGGGGGGAGAGAAAGGGTAAAGATAAATAAATCAGTGTCACTGCTTGACATTCTTACCATCTGCTGGGTGAATTATTCAAATCTGCAATAAATGGCAGTGCAGAGATCAGTGATGCAGGGTAATTAGAGCCCTGTCAGAGGTGACACATGACGGCTGCCTCGGACTTTTCCTAGCTGTTGGGTTTTTTGACTTTGTATTAAGGCGCTGAGACTCGCTAGCTCGCTGCCCAGCTGTGGCGGCCTGGTTAAGATACCCCCCCCACTCCCCCCGGGGTAAATGACAACAGCGATCAGGTACGGCGACCCCTCCGCGCCGGATAAATGCCAACCGAGAGGAAATGTCAGTGACAGGGCCTGTAGGAGCCGGATTCCCTCCCTGATCTTCAACGGGCGAAGAGAACCTCCACCAATAAAGTATGATACCGGATCAGGGACAGCACGGGCCTCCATCGAGCAGGGCGCTCACGCGAACAAAGACGCGTTTGCCTCAAGATCAGAAATCCAATAGAATATTATTATAATAAACCACGGCTCGCGAAACAGACGGCTTCTTCATTTCAGCGGTTAAACGGCCTTGCTGGGGGCCGTAACCAGAGCCTGGTGGGCATGGGGTGGGATGGAGCAGTTCAACTGGTCACCAGACGATCTTTTTAAGCTTGCTTTCCCAGAATGCCTGTGGGCCCTGGGTTGCCACGCTGCTCTGCTCACATGACATCATAATCAGGTACCAGGGCTCGGCAAACAGGTCTGGAGGGAGCCAATTAATGCCGGCCGGCGAGGAGCTCCGGTTTACGATGGGGCTCGGACTGCCCGAGGGCGGAGCAGAGAGCGCTCCGAGGAGAGGGGAGGACCACGGTGCGGTCTGCTCCTCCGCTTCCACCCACCCTTTCCACCCGCCCAGCAGCGCCTGCCAAACTGACATTTTAATCAGGCTAGAGTTCTACTCAAACACCAGTTTAACCTACGGGCCTGCATACGATGAACCGTGCACGCGCTTGCTTAGGAGGCTCACTGAACGTCAGCTTAAGAACCGTAAGATGAGCAAGCAAACAAGCATACAAGAGCAAACAACATGTAAACGTAAACAACAGAACCAAGAGAACTACGTGAGCTTTAGGTGTAGTAATGCATAGAATACAGGGGCCGTGGCTCGCCAGTTCTGCTGTAAACGCGCCCGTGCCCACTCTGTAATATATGAGAGGGGCCTCAAATGTGGAGTGTGTATGGCGCAGTATGCCCCCCCACCCCACCCATAACATGCCACACATATTATGCGCATCGCTCTTTAAATGCGTTCCATTCTATAGAAAAGCCAGTCACATAGCTGAGTGCTGGTGCAATTTATGACCTAAAGTCCTGCACGACTATGTGAGCAGTCTCTGCCTTTGTTTCTCTCTCTCTCTCTCTCTCTCTCTCTCTCTCTCTCTCTCCTCTCTGGTGGCTCTCGGATGCCGTTGCCTCAGGGTCCTATAGAAACGCAGTTCTGCCGCCGATGACATAGTTCACTGGTCCAATTAAGCATGCTAGATTTGGCGTCATTAAGACAGACGTCTTTGGGAAGGGAAGAACGCGAGATGAAGCGGACTGAAGCCAGGAGGAGGAGGAAAGGCGTGCGCCGCCGCACCAGAGGACCTGATTGAAAGCTTTTTACCGCCAGACTGGAGTTCCAAGAGGCGACGTCTGCCTCCCGTCACCTCGTTTTGCAGGAGGCACCTGGCGCGCGAGTGCTCCTGTCCACACGTGAGAAACGCGGGCGGCCCCCTAGCCGTCTGCCTGACCTAGCGTTTTGCCGAGTGCCCGCGAGGCCGGGGAGCAGGCTGACCCCCGTAAGGACAGCACTCCCCCCCCCCCCCCCACGACATTGTTCCAGGTCCTGCTCCCCCATGGTGCGGTGGAGGTCATCGCGGTTGCTGCGTGGAGGGTGGAGGAAGCGAGCGCCCACGTAAGTAAACCAAGAGCACGTGCCAACACTAACGGCGCATTAGGAGCCGTTTAAAAGTAGCTGCTCTTCCCATGGCAGCGTAGGAGTGACTGCTCCAGCCACTTCCATGTTAAGAGCATTGCTGCAGGCCCGGGCATGCTGATGGAAATCGCCGTAGAAACGGGGGAGGTGGGGCGGCCCGATGTTGGGTTTTATGTTGCACACCCACCCATCACTGTGGTGCATTAGTTCTCCAGAGCCCGCGGGCGATAGTGCTTTTTTTATTTGTTTATAATGTTAAGGCGTTCGGCGAACGGCCGGGGCGGCGGTGTAAATTGTGCATACTTACATTTAGGCAATCGACAAAGCTCGTTACCACGAAGCACGACATCTGCGTTCATCGGGAACAGGCAGAAACACCCACGCGGCTGTCGGGAGGAGAGGTCGCGGGGGGGGGGGCGAGGCAGTTAAGGGTGCCAGGGAGGTAAATTGAAAACAAAACAAAAAAGCAGGTTGAAACATCCCGTGAAATGTCACGTTAACAAAAACAAACAAACAAACAAAAAAAACCCCACAGAGATTGAACTGTGGATATTGTGACGGCAGATGTCCATTTAAACGGCTCGTTGGATACGCGTGTCAACAGGACCGTACCGCCAACGGGTCTGCCTCCACCCTTTACACGCGAGGCAGCGCGCACAATCACAAAGACGATCCGATAACGTCCGACCGAGACGGGCGTAGCCACCAACGCTGCGGCCAGCACGCTGTCACGGCGTACACCGTCGCCTAGGAGGTGACGCTGGCGAGGAGCGTCAGCCGTCGGGGCGTGCATGGCCAAAGCCTGAGGTGCTCGCTCTTACCCATCTGTGATTTTTCCCTCAGTTGGTTCCAGACTTCACTCACATCCGTTGCTACCATTCTCCATCTCTCCGTAACCCTCTGCCGAGTACAGAATTCGCGTGGATGTGCACTTACGCCCCAACAACAGTGGCAAACAAAGACAAAACGCACAGAATTATAATGCCTCACTTCTCACAGGCCACAGAGCAAACATAGCAAGAACGTAACCAAAGAGTATACCCAGCTGTGGAAGGGTAAAACTTCAGTGTATTTGGATCAATTTTGTACTAAAATTTGTGCGCAGCGTCTTCACAGCGTATCTGCTTTTCTTCTCTTGAGGACTGTCGTGTTTCTGTATTTTGGTATTATTTTAAACTTTTCCTTACCTGACATAATTCCAGGCTAAGGATCTAAGGCTAGCAAGTATCACCTCGTTATCAGTTATCTCAGCTATAACCATTATGCACCCGTAGGATGGATGGCTAAACCAACAGCTTCAATGGACAGAATAGAGAGATATGTAGATAGAAACTCTACTGATATTAAAATTGTAGGATTATAGTAACAAACAAATCTACATGTACTTGAGGAATCTGAATTTACAGGCAATTTGCAGTGACAATAGCAGCAGCAGTTTAGGATGTACTTGTACTGTGCAGACAGTGGTTAGCATAAATTCATTATTGCCAAAGTCTTGATGTTGACATACTCTAAGTCTTCCTGAAATTAATTAGCAGATTTGGTAGTGTGTGTGAAAGGCTGTTCTGATTGAAAACATGAAAATTTGATCCCCCCCACCACCCGCCCATTGTGCTAAATATGTAAAATGTCCATCTAAATACTGTCCAAATTTCCCATGAGTAAAAATTTGTACATCGACTCTCAATCGCCTCTCAGTTCTCCACTGATGTACTTCCACTCTTGCTTCTACTAAAGGCCACTCTAATCACCGAAATTCTTTTAGCTGGTTTGTGTATTTTACTGCTGAAGTAAAAAAAAAAAAACCTCAATATTCTCACTTACTCCGTACGGACAATGCGGAGAAAGACCAGATTTTTCTTCTAACGAACTTCAGCGTGGGTGAAGAATATCAAGCAGCGTTTGCGCTAATTGCGTTTGTATCGCCCTCTCACGGGAATCGCCGCAGCATTTGTTTTATTGGCGCGTGCAAACGTCCTCGAGAAGTCGCCGTCTCAGCACCTTGGTGCGTGAAGCACGTGGCGGAGACCTCCACGCGCTCGCTGATGAAGAGGCCCTTAAAGAGACACGGTAGGAGCGCGAGGATCGGGCGAGGAGCTCGCGCGCCGTCTCCGAAGTGGGCCTGCTCGAGCAGCAAGTGTCCTGAAGGAATAATGACTTGTTTGACGCTAACACTTATCCATTAACCTGGAATGTACCGCTTTGCTGCTTGACAAAATATCTCAATCACTGATAAATTAATTAAATGAGGAGCCAGTGTGAAGCTGATTGGTGGTTTTTCCTTAATAAGAAGTGTGTGCTCAGCCAGAGTTAAGGGCAATTACTTTCCATTATTTTAACACGCGGCAGGACTTATGCAAACACCCAGCTATAGGACTAGTTGTACACTTAGTCACTGACGAAAATGTGTAAAACTCATCTGCTGTGTATCCTCTTGTATCTTCTCTTTTTCTCATTTTATCTACGAATTTAGTATTTTCAATTGCAAATTCACAATAATGCACAGAAACATTAAGTCAAACGTCAGGTATCTTAATGATAATAATTATTTAATTAATTCATTTGCTACTGTTTATGTTGTAATTATTTTACACTTTACTTTGGAAGTGCTGCTGTGTTTTTTTGCTCGTTTGTTTCACCTTCTGCTTAACCCCTTACGGTCCACAGACAGCACAGCGTCCGCTGTGGCTCTCTATGCGCTCTGCCCTCTCGTGATGTTGCCATGGCTGGAGGCGCATGTCATCCGACAGTAATTACCTTTTTCCCAGGCAGCCTCGGCTGAGAGGCACACTAATCAGTGAAGAGTTACGGATATGATCGTGCAGCGTGGTGCTTTCCGACATCATCCATTTACAGCAGAAGAACAGAAAATAAAAACAAAACCTGTATATAAGAAAAGATACAAACGTCTTGCTCCGAGGTCTTTGGTGCATTCTGGTGGAATTTAAAATGAAGAAAATGAACGCTGACTATCTGCAGTCTTTATGATGAGGGTGCGTGTACATGCCAATATATTGCCAAGAATATTGCTTAGATATTCCTGTTCTCATTTGCACATTACTCTGCGTGTATTGCCCGTCTGCGAGTGTCTCTCGCCTTCTGCAAATGCTTCAGTCAGTAGCGTCACAGAAATTGCGGCGAAACAAAAGAATCTCACCGGGTGAAGCCGTGCCTCGCTTTCTGAATCACAGGAGCGTGTTTTCGGGCTGGAGATACCAGCCCTATATCACGGAAAGGTGTCGCTGCACTAGAATTCCCTAACTGTACATCAGGGCTCGCGTGCTGAACGCAGCAAGGACACAAATGGCTTCATAGAGGACTGCATTCGAATAAGCGAAAAGTTCAACGTGGTAGGTAATCCTTTTATCCCAGGTTAGCTGTACTCCTTGAAATATTCCGAGTGCGCTACGGAATGCTCCTCACAGTGCACACACTCACTAGGAAGTCTATTCACCCTAGCTATTCTCTTGACATTTTCCAGCTCTCAGGACCCAGTGTGTCTGTCTGTGAAGACGTGCCTGCGGAATCTCCACCGTCTTCCTCCCCCCCCCACCCTGTCCGTCCTTTTCATAAACGCTGACCCGCTCCGACCGGAACGCAGCACAGCTCCCACCTGCAGCGCTGCGTGGGACACGGACCCCCGCGATGCAAGTTGGAGGCAAGATAACGGACCACCGTAGTTAAAGAACTGGTGCCGTAACTCCCACACGGCCAATGAGTACCGGCAACAGCCGCTTGAGTGACGTCACCAGTCTGGCTATGAAATGTTTGCGAGTCGTCGCCGGCAGCCTTCGGAATTATGTTTTGAGCCAATCCTGCTAGGACAATCCTGTTAGGAACGGTACATGTTTTTTTTTTCCTCTCTGAGATTTACAGTGCAGTCAGAGAGCAGGAACGCAAGGCGAGTCTGTGCCGCGTGTGTGTGTGTGTGTGTGTGTGTGTGTGTGTATGTGTGTGTCTAACTGCATGCGTCCTAGTGAGATGGCGCAGCAGATGCCTCCAGGCAGAAGACAGAAGGAACACAGAGATAACGCTGTCCTGAAGGCGCATTCGTTACCAGGCTGTTACTGGGACCTGCTGGGCTGGGTGAACTCAACAAACGCCGCAGACGCCTGAAGAAACGCGGCAAAGCAGCAAAACCAGTGCGGTCCCCCTGCTGGGCATTAGCGCTGAACCGGCGCCTCCGGTATGACGACGGCTCGACTTAGAATACACCGTTTGCCGGCTTGGAGCTCCTACAAGTTTAGGAGCATGGACGCAGGCCTGGGCGAGACCTCGTGGAGACGAGGCTTAGCGGCCATCAGCGCGGCGAACACCTCGCGGGTGGCAGGAGCTAATGGTGGTCGTTAGTTCCCAGACTGTGACACTAATGCGGCTCGCGTCAGATTAAGGAGAAATTTATCAGCGCAGGTAGCTATCAGCAGTGGGGCAACGTGGAGGTGTCCCATTAGGCGGTTATTACAGGTGCCACGCCGGTGTCTCAGCGTAGCATCAGCGGGCGCTTTGCTGTGGATCTATAAAAGACGACCAGGTGTGCGCAGCTCCGGGAAGTTTTCCGCCCTTAAAAAGTTCGGGAAGGCTTTCTCCGTTCTTGCCTAGCCGGTACCAGATGGTTGCAGGTTTTCTGTTCCCTCTCAGCCAAAGGGTTTTTGTGCCTAACAAGAATATCTTCGCGTTGTAACAATACACCTGTTTCAAAGAGAAACGGGGCTGCTGAACGTTACAGCAATTTAGGGCTCCAGCGCAGGAAAGGGTGCAACCTTGTCTTACATTGTCTAACGATAAAAAAGAAACAACTTTCACGAACTTTTGCTATTACACACAGCATGTATTCTCTGGCAGTGTTTTCCAATATATGTCCTTAAACTCCGTAGTCCATATCTGATATTATAATACATTTACTCCTTGTCTTCTGCTATATACGTCAGCTCATTTAAATCGAACCCTTACAATAAATAAATAAATAAAAATCCTCTTTGGTGAAACTTATTCCAAAACACATTAGAAATTAGAAGTTTTGCCAAGGAGGGTCTTGGCATATAAATGTTAATATTTTCACAAGGTCTTACTCGTTTGACGCATCTAAGCCATTGGAATTCTGTGCGGAATGAGCGCATTTGAAAACTTTTGAGGTGGAGGGCTTCGGGAGCGCTAACGACTGCGGTGCACGACGTAATTGGGCTGCCTTTAGCTCGCACAGAACCCCCCGCACTTGCGAGCGCCTCCTCACACGGTTCCTCCCGCCAGTTTGCTCGGTTTGGCGCGGGTTTGCAATGAGCCTCGGCAGCGATGTCTCCCTGATGGGAAAAGCAACGTGCTCGATCACCTCTTTATCGTGTGGGTGAATGATGTCGGCTGGGAGGGCGAACGTCCGGGGAAGCATAAGCTAAAGGGTGTTGGTCTCACGCCTTGACTGGACCCGGGAGGTGACGTGTGACAATTACTGTTTTTCACGTCGTGTCTTTTAGTGACGTATCGTGAATTGCGGTTGCTGTCAGTCAGACAGAGATGCTAATCCGAATTAAAATAAAGAAAGAACTGACATTGTTTGGCTCACTCGATTGACTAAATATATATATAAAAAAAACAACAAAACAAAACAAAAAAAACACCCAATATTTTCTTTGTAATTTATTTGGGAAATAGGCAATCTCGCTCACTGTTTACAATGGAAAGTGTCTGTGGCACTGTGATTGTAAAGGTAAATGTTTTGACTAGGTGTCTGTGTCTTTCAGGCGAATGTCAACACGGAAGCGGCACCATTACTGCGACTGTTGGCGCCTCATAACCCAAATTCATTGTTGTGTCTCATTACCATTCAGACGAAAAAAAAAAAAGTCCCGATCTGCATTGAGAGTCACTCACGCATGAATAACAGTCTGCTTCCAAACATGCACACACGGAGCCGTGCGATTACGATACTGGAGAAGTGGCGGCTGCTTCGGAATCCGAAGCAAATCAGAACAACTGTCCCGCTAGCGGCTGGACATTTGGCTGTCTGTTCCCGGTGGGTCAGCAGGTGATGCCCCCCCGAGCTCTGTGTACAGCGTGACCTGCGGACTCCACCCATAAAGCGTGACTCTGCATGTTTCACGACTTTTACAATTAGCTCATTCAAGATTTCTCTCCCTCTCTTTCTACCGCTTACTGGGTAGCTTCTTCAGCTGCTGCTGAACGCGCACTGCTGTCCAGACGGGTGTGCTCAGCAGATGGTGTCGATGAGCATGGATTAACTCCGCTGTCACCTTGGTGAGAATTGTGCGACAAATAAAAACATAACAGTGCCACTCTTAATCTACGGCACGCTAATATTTCAAACAAGTCAAAACATGGCACGGTGAGGAGCAGTGCTGAAATTAACGAGCCTAAATGGGAGCCCGGCGTCCATGCCGACTCCTCCGGCAGATGCCAAAAAAAGCCAAAAAAAAACAAAAAACGGATGGGAGCTGTTGCGCCTGATCGTCGGGTGTCGCGTTTGCTGCAAGGCTCCCACGGTAATGCCGCTGGCTGTGTGTCCGCCCTCCGCACCACACACACGCCCGATGGCTGATTCGTTCTCGGCTCTGCTTCGATTGCATGTGACCCACTTCCAGGGGACTCAAGGGTGCAAATCTGCATTTTTTTGGAGCCGGTAGTCTGTATTTTTTTTTATCCGCGCGGGTTGCAGCCATGGCCAAATTAGCTGTGCACGTATTGTCGTCTGGGAGGGCAGGGGACAAGCCACGCCCACGGCTATGCCCGTCCTTGCGTTCCGAGCGCGGCCGAGGACGAGGGTGGCTGACGGAGCCCGTTTCTGATCGGAGAGCGGCACCAGCCGAGGTGCCGGGATTCTGACATGCACAAGTGGAGAATGACAAGGCGCCACAGGCACCTACTCCCCGTGAATGTCAGGTGTGCCAAAATTAGACTACCGGACTGCCAACCTGCTCGAGGGGAAGCTGAGGGATTGAGTGGGGAGGTGGGCGTCCTGCTCTGACTCATCTGCGTCTCGTGTCAGGTGTTACCTTTGCTCTGCCAGCACCTGCAACAATCCCCACCGACACCAGTAACCGCCATCACAAATACCCACAATCCCAGCCTGCAGCGGGTAGGGCGTGAGGGCTCTGCGCTGCGCTCCTCTGGAGGGTCCCTGCGCTTACTCGCATCCTTGCGGTCAGTCCACTGTTGAGCAGGGCGGCGTGGTACGCTTTGGATTGTGTTTTTCGGCATGGAGCCTCGGGCACTAAAAAAACCCGAAAAAAAATGTCAGGACACCTGTGTGTAATCCGAAATTTCTTTCGCAAAACGGACTCTTGCCTAGTGCTGCTCAGAGGAAAGCAAAAGAAAGAACGAAAGAAAAATGCCCTTTTTCGCCACGCGAACAGGTGAGTGATGTTCACCGTTTGGGTGCGTGTTGCGCGTGGTGTGATAATGACACATGTGACGATATGTTACCGGATGACTCATGCCGTGTCTCTCCTCTGCAGCTGTGGGTCGGCGGTGGAGCAGAAGAGCCGGCACTGCATGCACAGCAACCGCGGACGGCGCAGCCGGGACGGCCGAGGCCTGTTTAAAAGGGCCCGGGGCGCGGCCGCGGAGGACGCGCACGTCTGGAGCAGCAGGCGAGAACACAGGTACGGCCTAAGCTTTACGGTGCATTAGTAATACGCTCACCTGTCTCTCTCTCGCTCTCTCTCATCCCTCGCTCTCCGTAAAACAGTCATGACCTGACTACGGGAGAAAAAAAAAGGACAATGATCCCCGGAACCCGCGCGTGACTTTACAACAGGGTCAAAGCCTCCGTCCCGGCCTCAAGGGGTAAAAAGGGGCCTGGTCCGCGTTTCGCATGCTCTAAAATATTCAACGCTGCTGGAAAAAAGCCAAACTTTTAATACTGCTGAAACCGAACGCCGTGCACTTTGCTGTTGCTCTAGCCGTCGACGGCTTCCTCTCGCTCTCCCGTTCTGTCGCGTCATGAATAATGAAGGGAAGGCATCCAGCTTGTCTGTGCCAAGGAATACTGGGGCTTTCCGGCGTTGATCAAATAAGGCCTGCTAAATAATTGAAGGAGGCCTTTGTCATGCAAATGAAGGGGCCGAGAGGCCCAGGAACGGCCTGGGCCGGAAGCTAACACCCCGGGATTGTTTGTTTGTTTTCCAAGTGAGGTTTTATGGAGGTCCTTTGGATCAAACGCTGGCTACAAAGAGTCTGCTGATCCCGGGAGGAGCGGTTTGCTCTGGCAGGGCTGCTGTTCGGGGTCCAGAATCAGCACCGACGCGCTGGGTGAGTAGCTGCTGTCGGACCCTGCGTTCCACCTGTATATGTTCGGTCATTTTAAAGGGCCAGGCTGTCTGGAATCCGTCATCATCTGTGATGTTTTTTTCTTTTTTTTAAGAGGGCCAAAATACATTTAGTTTGCTCTGATCGTCCTCTGGCACGTTGCTGTGGCATTAGTGTGGTGCTATTACGCAGGGAAATATCAAATAACGCTCATTCATTTGTTTGAATCTTTGAATGTACACAAAATGTCTTATCCATGGTCACGTCAAACCACAATCACAACTGACCCGCGGGCACCAGGCTGGACCTGTCCCTGCCAGCTGGCGGAGACCCGTGCCTGCACGCACTTGCTGTGTGGTGCGCCGCGCGGCCTCGCGGAGACCAATCCGGCATCGCCTCATCGGCAATTACCAGCCAGTGAATGAACAGGAGCCAGCGGGCGCAAAGGGCAATTATACCAGCAGATAAAAACTCATTACACAATCAATGAGTTGCTTTGTTTCAGGGGCCCACAATACCCTAACACCCCCCCCCCCCCCCAACCCTGAGCCTCTACCGCCTACAACAAGCCTCTCTTTCTCCCGCATCCGTGTTGTTCATGGACGAACGCTAAATAAATGAGACGGGCTGGAGGACGGGCTGGAGGACGGGGTGGAGGACGTTGGCTGAAGAGAACGGCGCAACAACAGGCGCGAGACGGGAAGAGGCCTCCCGCGGGCGCGGCCCGCGCTAACGGATCGGATCTGAGCGTCTCTCCGTAAGAGAAACGGATTTAGGAGTCCGTGACTGCACATCAATATCCCTCTCGCTTTTGTTCCGTCTGTCTAGCACGCGCACACGCATACACGCACACACACAAAGGCAGGCAGATGTTTTTCATCGTCAGTCTGCGTGTACGTGTACGGATACTGTACACGCGTGGAAGATAACGGGAGGGGCGGCCCTCGGGAGCGCCGGATAATGTGTGCAGGGGGGCCGTGACAGCCAGGTTTCTTGGATCGCTCCATCATGGCCCGCGCTCAGACGCCCTTGAGCCTGGTGATTGGGACTGGCTTTGTGTGTTCTCGTCCTGAGCGGGGAAAAAAAAAACCAAAAAAACATGCGCTCTGATTACATGGAGTTATGGTAAATAACTCTCTCTCTCACACACACACACACACGCGTACACACACGTACACACACTCACACAAACTCATTAGTCCGCTCCCAACGGCCCACTGAGCTATACTGATTTATGAGGTTAGACCTAAAGATGCACTGAAGACACACAAGTGTACTCACAAACGCGAACACACACACACACACACACACACACACACTTCTCAGGCCTGCGTTATAGCATACTGTATAAAGAACCATGCATCATAGAGGCCTTCACCTCTTCTTGCCTGTGCTAGCTTCTTTTTCTATTGCAATATGCTTATTTATGGCAATTATGATGACCACAGCCACAAGGATTTCTCTTCCATTTATCATTGCATTGCTGCTCTAATACTCACAAGAATGTCTGTGTGTGTGTTTGCGCGCGTTTACTAGAGAACATGCGGCTTGACTCTGACTCCACCCCTGTGCAGCGCCTCCTCTGGGTGTCTAGGACCCAGCACTCTCTCCTCCGTACCTCCATTCTCGCGCTCTCTTACTCTCCCTCTCTCACACATCACTTAACAATTTAAAGCAGCTAAGCTCTTACACCCAAACACATGTCAACTCCCCCTAAAGGCCCATTCCCACCTCTGTGTGTGTGTGTGTGTGTGTGTGTGTGTGTGTGTGTGTGTGCGTGTGTGTGTGCGTGTGTGTGTGTGTGTGCGTGCGTGCAGATGCTCTAGGAGCCCTCCATTAGTCTGGCTCCTGTGGGAAAATGCCTGTGTGTGTGTGTGTGTGTGTGTGTGTGTGTGTGTGTGTGTGTCACTCCCCTTGGAGTTACAAGGTGTCTAAGGAGCAAGCAAAAAAAAATTGTGCTTTAACACCCCGCAACCACACAGCAAAAACGTGCAAAATGAAACGTTCACCCTAGGTGAAAGAGAACAGAACCAGGTCCGCTCTGTTCAGGGGTCTTGGGAGTGGCAAAACCAGAAGGCTGGTCAATCACGACTGCTTCCTGTTTACGAGAGGGGGCTCCAGTGCGTTCGTGACATCGTATGAGGCCCAAGCGTTGGAGCGCACAGATGTTGGCAGGCCTTCTGAACCACTGCTCCATGGGAGGGGTAAGGGAGGGACCCTCGGTAACCATCCACATGACTTCCATGCCACATCACAGATGGTGTCTTAATCTTACCCTAATTCTATGCCATACGTGTCTACAATGTCCCTTCTCAAAACTCCACGACTAGAACTGGACTTCTGACACCCCTGCACCTCCCCCTTGGAACTGCCGGTTGTTAATTCTAGGAATGTGCGCCGTGTATAAAGCTGGTGATAGCTTTTGGTGGGAAAACGCACGTCATCCCACAGACGTATGGAACGCTGTACTCACAGTCATGAAAAGGACGGAGCGATACAACACCTGTCCCCAGCGGACGTGCGCCGGCCGTTGGTCACTCGCGGGCTGCGGTAAAGCGGGCATGGGCCGCCTCCCAGGGCGAAGTGGAATAAATTGGGGTTGAAAATGCAGCCGAGCCCTCGCGCTCTAATTGGGCGGAGAGCAGGTACTGCTGGAGGAAACCGACGGTGAACAAAGATGAGGAGACGCTCCATGCTAATGCTATCAGCGCTAGCTCTCAGCCACTAATATGCTCTGCTTCTCTCTCCCTCTCACCTTGGCCTCAGTATGACCATTTCTCCAGCAGAATTTTATCATTTGTAGTGAATCAAAATTCTCAGCAAGTATGACATTTGCGGAAAATTTGTGGGAAATTTGGTCAGTGTCTCGCCGTGCCCCTGCAAGCCCCAGTGCCAAGCAGCCTTTTCGACTCGGTTTAATTAAAAAAGCCGATTCAGTTCGTGTCACCGTGTCATTCAGGTAATGTTTTGTTTTTTTGTTTTTTAAACGCTAAGACTCTGCGCGCGCCTTGACTTTCGGGGGCGGTGGGTGGTTTAGCATGCCACATAAGAACTTCAGCGTGCCCTGAAAGGACACGTCGACGCCATTTAGCCAGCGGAATACCGAAGGCTGCCTACGGAATGACGGAGATGATATTCATGCCTGAGTGGATGTCCGAATATGAATCATCCCCAGGTTCCTCATGCTGGCTCGGAGCTGAGGCTGCCGCTGACCTTCAGATACTGGGGGGAAGGCCCCTGTGTTGTGGTCAACACGATCACCTCTGTGTGTGTGTGTGTGTGTGTGTGTGTGTGTGTGTGTGTGTGTGTGTGTGTGTGTGAGAGAGAGAGAGAGAGCGTCCCAAACATCTGCCATCTGTGAAATTTCTGTGATTTCAATTAATCTCCAAAAAAAGGCATCACCCCATCCTTCTCCAAACCCAGAAGAGAGAAACATCCTCTACAAAGATGCCTGACCAGAAACTCCACAGATCCCACAGCCACAGTGCAATGATCCCACACCCCCCATCCCATGTCATAACCCCATCCATAGATAGCATATCCATGGTGCATCAGAACACGTAGCAGCAAGTGATAGGAAGAAGGATAGAAAGAGTGATAGAAAGAAAGAATGATGCAAAAACAGAACACAGCAAAAAGAAAAAAAAGTCCTAAAAGGGTATAATAAGGCCGGATCATTGACTTGCACTGTGGAATTATGTACACAGCCTTAATGAATTCCTGCCACAGGCACACCCACACTCAGGGCATTAAAATATCCTGCTCTCAGGTCTTCCCCACAGCCGTGGTTATGAACTTAATAAACTGCAGGGCTCTGCAGGGAACCTCATTAAGAACCAATTGATCCGACATGAGGACATGCGAACCTTTCGACCGTCCGGAGAGGCCCCGAGGTGAGGGCCGAGCCCCGGGTCAGACGCGGAGCGGAAGGGCGTCGCCACGTGCCCGCCAAAACCAAACGGGAAGCGTCGCACTGCGCCGCGTGCTAACGACGGTTGTTACAGCCGCGTGCAGATTCTGCGGGCTCATTCCAACACGCGGGGTTTCTCGTTCGGAAACGGAGCCTGCTCGTAGAGTGCGCTTGACCCGGATGAAGTTTACCCAGGAGCGAAAGGTCGCGGCGCTGGAGCGGAAGGTAGCTAAGAGAGCAGGGACGCGTCTTGACCTCTGCCGGCGGGTAATGTCTGAACGCTGGGTCGGATCCCGAAAGCCCCGGCCCCTCCAGAAGGCAAATTAAGCACCGTCACACCTGCAATCTGCAGTGCTAATGGATATTGATGGAGTCACTCAGTTAAACAGGCAAACAATTAGATCACTCTCTGTGCCAGTTACAGAAGCCTGGCCTCTTCCCTGCTGCAGGCTGAGGCCACGCCCATGGCCACACCAACCCACCCACCCGCCCAACGTGAGTGTCCTCTGCCTTTCCCCCAGGGCTCAGAAAGGGCTGCTAGAACTAATTAGAGCCCCAGCAGGGGGAGGACGGCACTGCCTCAGGGATGTATAATCCTGCCCACGCCACGGAGCGGGGGTCTGCGCCCCCGTGCTCCGCCGCGTGGCCCTCTGGGTGAGTGCTCACTTTTGCACGAGTGCTGTGTTGGGTTGGGTTGGGTTCGGGGGCGGGGGCTGTTGTATAATGAGGTGGTGGGCGGCAGCCAATCAAAAGCAAGTTTGCATGAAGGACCCGTGGAGCAAATAGGACGTGGCGAATGAGAGTGGCCAGGAGGTGTGGTGCTATGTGAGGAGAGAGAGCGAGAAAGAGAGACAGACTTGTAAATAGTGCTGTATCAAAGATATTTCAATTTATAAAGTGGCGTCTAGCCCCTGTCAGGGTTTTAGGGTTTTAGGACTGTCAGCCGTGAACGGTCCCTAAAATGCTTCCTATTGATTATTCATGACCTTATAGGCATACGACTTGGCCAGTGTTTTCTCAGTAAATCCATTTACAGAAACGAGGGCAGGAGCAGTTTGCGGAGGTGGAGAGAGGGATTTTATGGGCTGTGAAATGGAAGCACTCGCCACGGAGCTGGACGCCCGGAAAAAGGTTCGATCGGTGGGGCATCCCTGGGCATCGGCGAAAGCAGAAGCAAGAAAAGGCGGACACGCCAGGCCGGGGTGGGAGACGGCCGCGGCGGAGACGTGACGTACTTGCAGAGGGGATTGTTTACGAGGAACACGATCTGAGCGATCAGCCGCCTTCGTGGGTGCTACTGTAGTGGATCTGACGAAAAGTCTGAGGCTCTTTTCAGTTCACAATTACAGCAGTTTGCACACATTCACAGGCCGAGTCTTTTTAAATGTATTTTTCTTCTGTGTATGCGTATGCATTTTTTGAAGCACGTTTTTGCGTAAATATATGGTATGCACAGATGAGATCCCTACACATACATGGTTTTTCTGTTTTTTGTTTTTTTTTTAACTTTACAAGTTTTTTTTTGTGTTTACTATTACATTATGGTGCAGCTTGCGTTTACATAAACATATGCGCCGGGAGATGTGGTCCCATTTAAATTTATATAAGGTCATGAATAATCTAAAAAGTCATTTTAGGAGCCACTCGCAGACCCATCCGGTAGGAGACAGGCCGTCCACGTGCGGACAATCTTAACGTGGCAGGGGACGGTGCATGATGGCGCGCGCACGGTTGTAGGAACCCGAAACTGCGTGTGTGTACGTGCGCGCCACGTTCCTCGCGTACGGACACATCGGGGACGGATGCTTCGCAGCCTACAACAGGAGACACACAAGGGGACATGATGCTGTGTCTCATAGCGGTGATGGTTCAGTGGTTAAGGTCTTTGACTTGGAAGGTTGCTGGTTCAAGTCCCACCACTGCCAAGCTGCCACTGTTGGGCCCCTGAGCAAGGCCCTTAACCCTCAATTTCTCAAGTAGTACTCGGTGATTAATTGTAAGTCACTTTGGATAAAAGCATCAGCTAAATGCCATAGACGTAAATAAATGTGGCTGTGAAAGACCTCTGTGCGCGTTGCTGTCGAGGGCGCCGTGTCCTGTCCTGAGTTGACAGAGGCTCCGCGGGGGGACTCCCCCCTGCTATGGAGGAGGTCGTGCCCCAGCTGCGCAGGACACAGACAGAAGGAAGAGAAGAAAATTGGCTCCCCCGCAGTGCTGAGGACACTCAGAGCTGGGAAGCATCATGCGATCCCTGGTTGACGAGAGGAGCATCTTTGCCGCTTTTGTTAACGCAGCGCTAGGGAACGTCGCCCCCCCTGACCTTCAGCAAGGCCTCTATGTATTCATCCACACACACACACACAGGCACACACATCCACACAGCCCCCCCAACGCATGCACATCCACGCACCCACATGCAGGCTGCATGAATATGAATAGGGGATGCGCTTGATTCATTCATTGATTAGCTGTCTCGGTCTGTGGGCAGAGACCGAGGCAGCCTCGGTCCGCGCATCTGCTCATTAGTGCATACACGCTCCGTCGTTAGCACGGCCAGGCTGTGCGTGGCACAGGGCTTCCTCACCAGCCTGTCAGGCGGTGGTTAAATGGGGGGGGGACACCTCTCTTCCGGCCTCCGATCGGGCTGGGGCAATCATCGTGGGAGCAGTTTCGGGAGGGGTAATCCGTCATCATCGTTAGTCAGAAGGAAGCCTTTCCAGGCTTTGCCGAGATTCCTACAGGCCCAAGCCTGTCTGCTTAACCCCATGTAAGACGCACGCGGCATTGATGTGCAGCAGGAAATAAGAGGCCTCGGAGGCCGTGGACCCAAAGCAGCGGTCTGCGTTTGGGACGGGCTTTTCCCCATTCGGGCCTCTGCACGGTTCAGAAAAGCTGACCCTTTCCCACTCGGGCGGTCGAGGAGCGCGAGCCTTGCTGGGAGACAGACAAACCACAGTGGGTCTCGGGACGTGTTCTGTGTCGAGAGCAGTCCTTGGTGGACATGCTCACTGGACAGAAATCACGCACGCAGACGCAAATGCACCTGCACGCGCCCACACACACACACACACACACACACACACACACACACACTCTGCTGAGGCATGATGCTTAGCCTTTCTCACCTCCGGTAAGCAGTCAGCGCAGCACGACTGAAAGCCTTGCGTAAGCGCCTGCATTACTGAAATCACTTTAAAACATCTTGACGCGCGACGCGGTAGAAGAGCTGACTAAGTTCTGCCGCGGGCCGGATCCGGCCCCGAAATTCCGCCACGCCTCCGAGAAGCTTTGCTGAGGCGGCGCGATACGGGCTCGAGCGGCACGCCTTGTGAACGGTGGACACCCTCGCAGACTATAATCTCGAGATCCGATTGCACGTCGGGTAATATAATGAAGAGAGACGTGCTCTGCCCAAATGAAATAGTTTCGACTTAGGGGATCCCGGTGGTGTTGCACGGGGCCTCTGCTTTTAAATGAAACCGCGGCTTGGCTCGGGAAACTAATTACGTTAGTTCTAAACACAGGCCAGATCGGCAGGGGATTTGCGTGCAATAAAGGATTTGCCGCATGCCGATCCTGGTATCTAATCCTATGATCAAAAGTTGTTTTGTGTTGTGTTCCGCACCTGATAGTGAGGTACTAGAAAGTTCCTCCACTCTGGCAAACAGCCACACACACACACACACACACACGCACACGCACACTCTCGGACTCTTGAATCTCAGAAACAATGGCTTGTGACATCTAGTTACCAGAAAATGTAAGATCTAGTTGCTTCCAATGGCTCTCGTCCTGTCTAAACAAAGTCCTGCCGAACCTTCCTGAATGCGCCGATTCCTTCCTTCGAATGGGCGGTTGCGACAAGAGCCAGCGACAAGCTTGTTAAGCGTTCCCCAGTCCTGATAACGATGGGTAGCCAATCAACGAATAGGCTGATTCGTTACGTCTGATTCGTTAGATCGACTCAGGAAATTCAATTCAACGGCCCCGCCCAAGGTTGCTGGCTTCCCAAAGACGTCGCACTCTACGTGTTTGCCAGGTTTCAATGAGATTTGGTGCACTGAGGAGCCATTTAAAGGATGCGAGTGAATCAGCTGTTTTCTCCTACCCATGCGATTCATTAAGAATAAGACTGGTGTCTCTTTCAATGTTTCTTTCCAATTTTTTTTTTTATAGTCATAAAAAAAGATACACCAGCACTTGCCCACTTACTAATGACTTACACTAATGGCTTTTAAGCTACGTGCCAGCATGGATGAGTATTGCGGGTAGCGCTTGAATATATCGCAGCCCACCACTACTTACACACTGAAGGCTTTACTGAAGGGGTAAACAAACCAGAACCACGTTTTCGATTGATGAGGGGAAAAAAAATTATTCTCTGCAAAATTGTCTTCGGTTCTCCTCCACCTCATCTTGAAAATGAAAAGCTCGCGTGGCTCTTGAATGCGGTTGTGAAATGAGCACGGCGTAGGTTACCTCTTGCACCTCGTGCTTGGCAACTACGCCCAAGCCCTTCTGGAAAACTCTGTGTATTGGATGTGTGGGTTTTTTTTCTCTCCTGTGGTTCATGGCGGTAAACAACAGTAGAGCGCCTTATGTCAGTTCTGCTCCCGGCCAGCATGGGGGATGAAGACTCAAATCGCAACGTGCCGTGGACCTCGGTGATCTCTTCGGCCATCGACTCTCGAACCCCCCAGTATCGGCTGTGTCTTCGATTTGTCTTCTGTTTCTCAGCTGTGTCCCTGTTCACCTCGCCCGTCATGTTATCGCCTGTGTCTCTTCCGCCCTGTTCATCTTGCCTCTCCCTGCACCAGCGTACGAGCTCCTGGTCCTTTTTAACCGGCTCTCCCGGCCGGATGCCTCCGTATGTCCTCCGGCCATTGATGGCATCGCTTGTGTATTGAAGGCTTAATGACAGACTAACTGGCCTCCGCTCAGGGCCTTTCTGCTAATTCACTGTTAATGTGGGATCAATATGGCTATCTTAACAAACGCGTATAAAAAAGATGTAACCAAATTAATGGGAATTAAGGTTGCGTACGCGTTTTGGTTGTTCTTGTTGTTGTTGTTTTGATCAATTTCTTTTACTCTGGCCAGAGAGTAAATTCTAGCACAACCTGGAATCTGTGTGGTTGACTGATGAGGGGGGCGTAAATCAGGAATATTCCCGTGATGTTGCGGACTTTACAAAGCAAAATTCACAACAGCCCCATTCAGGCTCTCAGCGTCATATTGTGTTAATCCTTTGGCCATGATGATACATATTCAGAAACTTGACTTTTAATTTTTTTAAAATTTTTTTTTCCCTTTTGCTCTAGGATGTGTTTTAAAAAATACTTGTTTGAAAATATGTGTTTTGTTGCGGGCTACGCTGAGTCAAGTCTGTGGAACGCTGGCGGGAAATGAGGTAAACACTCCCATTGGCTGGTTCCCAGGGAGCAGAGAGCCAGACTGCTCGTACTGCCGGCTGGTGCTCGGAGGTCACGTTTGGAAGTTTGTATCGTATCCCTTTCTTAGAAGTCCCCAGAACGACCTGTGATGCAGAAACCTTCCGGCACCTTCCGCAAAGCCGTGCTGAAGAAGGCATCTGCGGGCACACTTGACCTGCGCCCGGACGCACATGCCAGCACCCCGACCAAATTCCTGCGCTTGACGCTTCGATGCAGGTCGGCAGGAGAGCATCGCGCACCTCTGCTTTAATCCCCCGCTGTGGCGGGCATGTTGCCGCCCGTTTCGAAGCCCATAGTGGGAAGAGGATCCTGCCGGATTTGGAGGCGATAGGTGTGGTGAAGGGCGTGCACCCTCCTGGAGAGACGCGGGAGCGCCGCGTAGCACTGCACACGGAGTTTCTGTTTGGTGCCGTACAGATGCCAGATGCCTCTAATTGCACGCTGCTGCTTATAATTGCATACCGCCTGGAGCCGTTTTAAAATATTATATTTAAACGCACGCCGTCTTGTGTTAGCATCTTACGCGCGCGATTTATACAGAACAGCATGCATGCACGTGCACGCTGCAGGCCCTGTTCCGTCATCCGGGTTATACACTGAGAAGTGCGCCGAGAAGCGAAGGACGGAAATACGTCGCTGGCACGGGAAACCAGGCCTGGCTCAGCGCTGGCGAGCGCGTACAAGGCTCCGGAGCCCCTTCGACTGATCACACATTCGGACATCGCCGCCAGCCGGGGTGGTCCGGGGCTCGCCGGAAAGCCCGGTGCCCCGCGCCCCTCCTTCTGCATGCTTGTTCTTCACCCTTCCCCCATTTCCTCAGCCGTTCCCCCTCTCTCTGAGCGCGGCCAGCGAGGGGGTCCGCACGCCGCGCCCTGGCATGCAGACAGCCTCCATATATGTAACCATTCGTCTCCATTCAGTGAAACGTAATGACATGAAACAAAGCAACTTTTATAGCTTCCATGCTATAATAAGGCATTTCTCCACTATGGAAATTGTGTTTCTGGATATTTCCGAGCTGCTTTTCCCCCCAACACACCAAACAAGCTCCTAGAAATAATGATCTCTGGTCTCTGTCCAATTATATAGTAATAATTTTGAAACATTAAGAAATTCTGTGTACATGGCACGACTAACCCAGACGATGCTTTTTGTCCAGAAGTTTTACTTCTAGAGACTTCTGAAAGGTTGCATGGATGTCTACACTGTGTCTGTTTGAGCTTTGTGTAAACACTGTATTTCCCATTTTGCTCAGTTCTGCTCTGGGAGAACCATTTACTACAGTTCCCCAGGCCAGGCAAACACACTGCAGAGCTGCCCACACACACACACACACACACACACACGCATCCCAGGGGCCTCCATGGTGTGAGGCCAGACACGTTCCTCGCCGATCCAATCCAATCCGATCCGATATGACAGGCTCCGATACTGCAGCCCCACGATCTCTGCTGTCATCCCCCTGACAGCAAACTAGCGAGGCTGTCTCTCACACACACACACACACACACACGCACGCACCTCCCCAGATGACCTGCTGGTCCACTAAGCCAGTGACATACGAACAGTACGTTAGCGAAGTAACAGCAGGCTAAACTGTGCCAGGTTCGCGCGGACAATTAAGGCTTGCGCGGGCGTTCCATAATGCGCTGCCTGGAGAGCAGCCTCCAGAACTGACGCCGGGGGCCACACTCGAACAAATCCTGCGTCACGTCTCCCATCAGCACGTCATCCCCCTCCCTCTCTCCCACACCCACATCCAGGCGTGTGGCCTGCGCAAATCCACTATAGAGAGCGCTACCGAACACAGCACTGAGCAAAAGCACACAGAGGCCGGCGAGAGTGTCGAGTGGGAAACATGCAGCACATTTAACACTAAATGGCCACGTCGGGTGGGGGGGGGGGGGATTATTAATTGCACTTTCTAAAATTTGTTTAATAAGTGCTTTTGTTTTTATTTGAATGCATTCAGAAGGAAGTAATATCACATGTACTGCACTTTTTTTTTTCTTTTTTTTTTTACCTCTAGCTGCATTTACAATTTTCTCCCTCGATTATGTTTCAGCTTTTGATTCTTAAATTTAAAATGAGTATCTTATGATTGGACTAATTCTATCTATCCAAATAAATCCAGTACTGGTAAAAAATTGGGTCTGGCGATGTACAACTGCAATCAACCCCAGACTGAGCAACACACAATTTGAAAAACCTGCCTATTCTGAAAATAAGCGACATGGTAAACCATCGGGTTTTTGTAGTATTTGTAGGTAGTCTCTTACTCGGCACTTTACTCGGATTTAAATGTCCGCTGCTAACCCCGCTAACTGTAGTGGTTTGAGCCCAAATGGCTTACAATCGCTGAAATAACACGTCTGTACTTTCAGAAGAAAAACATGGAAAAGCGTTACGGGCAGGGCGTCGCGGTCTAAACAAACGCTGTCGTGTGTCCAGCACAGAATTCCCACAATTAACGTGTTGGGTTCCACATCAGAAGTCCTACATAACATATTGATTTGGTTGAATGGACAGACTGGACCGCGTCCTCTAAGGGGTTATAGCTGAGGGGTCATAAAAGAGCCCATTTAATCAGCCCATATGAGCTGCACTGCTGCAATGTTAGAGAAAAAAAGAAAACATTTTATGCAAATATATATATATATATATATATTAGTTTTTTTGGTTTTTTTTTTTTAGTTTTTTTGGTTTTTTTTAACTCTGAATACATTTAAAATTGGCAAAATTTTGTCAGAAGTGACAGTAGTAGGATGAGCCACCTGTGGGCGTGGTGACCAAAAACAGCGTTGACGAATTAATTTTGCAGACACAAACGCTTCAAGGAAGGTTTGCGAAGGAACATTTTGGGAAAGGACGTACAAGTGGCTAATGCTGCTACTGGTCACGGCTTTGTTTAGCAAATGTGACGCCTGGAAAAGCGACGTACAAAAACGGTGGCTTGGGATTTGGAGGTGGCGTGTAAAGCACTGTTGAAGCTGCAAATGGCCTGGCGCCTTAATACATCTTGAGCATGTGTAAGGGGGCGGGGTTATGGGTGACGTGATTAATTACCATAATCCCACCCATTTACTCTCGATGAACGTTATAAAATCGCCTTTTGAAAAGGCGTGCGTGAAAGTGGCGGCACTCTATGGTGACTTAAAAAACAATGTTTTGTGACAGAGAAATATAATGTGTGCAGATTTTATAACTAAATGAAATGGATTAAATTCCCTGCAGGGCCACATCTGTAAAATGTTACTTCACATTTGTGGGCAAATATATTTTCATTTTTGTATCTCTACTTAATCTAAATGTACCATATTCTTTAAAATAATATAATGAATTAAATATGAACAATGCTCTGTGGGGGAGGGATTGAAACATCTGACTCACGGTTTGGAAATAACAATTGTATTCAAATGCAAATATAGCTTGCACAAAATGTACTTTATCAGAAGGTTATTTCAATTTTACCTACTTGTGTGAGCTTTTTGCTTTCCGGCCACTTACAGAACTGCTGCACTTTGCACGTCGCCCTAAATTCTCATGATGACCAATCCGACAAGAGGATGGTCCAGAGACAGATTTACTACCCACCATCGTCCAGTTGGACAGCGTACGAACTGCCACCTGACTGGTCTCCTAGCCACCTCTATGACTCCCCTGTCCGTGCATGTCAAGGCTTTGGGCTAATGAGCAGAGTGTGGCCTTGCCATGCCATAATGCATCTCCACCTCCTACTGCAAGCTGTGAAGAAACAGGATGGCCTCTGTATTTGGACGGCAGCAGGTTTAAAAGGTGGTTAAAGGGTTATGCGGGATAAAGGGGTGAAACTGAGTTATGTAAAATAATGCATGATTAAAATCTTACTTGTTTCTTGGTTTGTTGGTTTTTTGTTGTTGTTGTTGTTGTTATTGTTGTTCTCTACAGTTTAGCCACACATGTCAATCACCCAGTACTGCTGCATTTAAAAAATTACTTTAATTTCAAAAGTGTAGAGCTACAAAAGCTGCCTAATTTAATCATTTATTATTCTCATGCATTAATAGACAAATAATCAATTAACTATATTAAATGTGGCATGCAAATGAGCGATTTAGCAAATAATTTAGCATTGTTTTTGCTGTATTTCTTTAAATAAAATAATGCACAACAATGAAATTAACAACTTTATGAACATCGGATGACTATACTGACATTAGCTCTCCATTTCCGCGAGAAATAACATTTTGTTATTGTAGTGACAGGAATAACTTAACATGAATAAGCATGCGGAACCGGGACGTTTGCAGCAGGGGCTGCATTTTAAAATGATTTTGACCAGCTGTACGTAGCAAGCTACTGAATGCAATGGCATGGCACGACCCCTCTGCTAAATGCGTCTACAACCCAACCCGACAGTGTATTTTGATGACTAGTGTCATTAGTGCACCCGTTATTCTGGACGGGTGCCGCGAGCGTATAGTCAACAGAATAGTTCTTTTTCAGGCGCTCCAGCGTGCAACGTGGAAAGCTAGTTTTTTTTTTTTTTTTATGCGGGTTAGGTCGTAAATTCACACTTGGGTTTGACGCCACTTGAAAGTGATACCAAAAAAAATAGACCGATTAAATATCTGGGGTTTTTTTTGTGAGAATAATGATTAATAATGAATAACTCGAGTAACTGTTACGGCTTTATTGGGATGCTTTGTTATACGCAAGGTCGCTGCACGAACGCCCACCCCAGCCAACACATAGAAAAAAATGCATCTACCCTTTATTATCTAAACTGCAAGTGGGGAATCAAAGGGAAAAGTGGTCAACAACCGCACAGTTCCTGCTTCTCACGTGGGGACTCACGCGAACGAGGTTGCTAGGAAGCAATGACAACCGCGCGCCTATACATAGAACCCCCATCTCCCACCCACGCGCGTTTAATTAAGACGCGCCGGCTTTCCCCGCGATGTCCCGGGTGCCGTGATGTACGACGCAAATTCGCCGTGACCGCCAGTTTACCTACAGGCAGGTTTACCTGAATATGAATGGATATAAGACGGGCAGCCAGCTGTCGGACCTAGTTGCACCGCTCAGCATGCACGGCTCAGCATGCACCGCTCCGAACACACGCACATTTAATCCTGCCACCAAAAGGAACCTTGAAGGAGATGACTCGAAACGTCTGAAGAGCAGTGCTAAACTGTTACGTGGAGACTGGGCATGTGTTGGAGAGCCCGGGGACATCCTAGAGGTCACCTGTAACTGCTTCATATCGCAATTAACAAAAAGTTGCAACTTGACGGCATATAGATGAGCGGCAATTCATAATTCGTTTCCGTTGGTTCAATTATCTGCTCAGATCAATTTTTTTATTTCACTCTGACTGCGAGGTCAGCTCTGCTACGCGACAGAGGTCCCCGGGGACACTTTATGGTGGGTCCCTCTCGGGAAGGATACGTCGCATATCGACATTTTGAGCTGCAGAAACAAATAAACAAACAAACAAAACCTCGCGACTTCTCGCGCCCGAACTCTGGCACGTGCCAACAGCCCGTGGGGGCGTGGCTAGGCGACGCGTACTTCTTTTCAGGTATGCAACGGGAGTTGGGTGAAGTGAAATAGCTGTTCATCAGTATTCTCGGTCGATTGTATTTACCGCCTCATACATTCGACCGAGTGCCTTAAGAGCAGCGCCCCCCAAAACGCAATAATTCACCAGCCAAGCACATTTCATTAAAGAGGAGACAGAGGTGCTTATATGGGAGATGTAAGCCCCGATATGAGGAAAGATTTGGAACCGCATTAAAGTTTCCCCTTGAATCGTTAAACCACAGCACAGCTGCCAGAGTCCGACCGTTCAGCAGAAATTAGCAACTAAAACTAACATTGTGCAGTTCGATAAAAGACAAGTGAATACAGCACATCTGGGATTTCCATTTGAAAGATCGGAGTTTATTGGGAGGTTCATATTGCCATCATCTCTACTCTGATTAGGGGGGATCTGGATATTACAAATAGCCTCCCGTGAATTAGGTTGTTAGAGGAGGCCTTTGTAAACTGCCTTTTCTATAGCTGTTGGCAGTCCCTGCTGTATGGCATCTGCCGTACCATGTCATATACATGTCACAGTCAGGGAGAGTCTCCCAGACCCTGCCTCACATTTCAGGCCATATTACTGCTCATGTTGCTTCAGAACATGAGACTGCCCTAAACCAGCCATGGTGTTGGCCCTCAGACCTTCCGAGGAACAGGAATGTGTCTGTATGCCCCGCCCCTTTTTCACACCTTCCACGGTGCCGAGCAAAAAAAAAACAAAACAGAACCTGAAAACACAAACGTGTTTGGTACGAGGACGGCCGCGCGGACAGTGGGAGACAGGGTGAGGTTGGGGTCTTGAGGCACACTGGAGAATGGGGGGCTGAGCCAGACAGCTATTATGGGACAGGACAAAGAAAGACTAGCGGACACAGGCTGTCAGCATTGCCCGGGTCTGCCAGGTAGGGGACAGAAAAATGCATGGAAGCAGTGGATCAATACAGACACTAAACCCACTCAGGCCCATGTCTGGTGCACACACACACACACACACACACACACACAGAGATAGTGAGGGTAGAGAAAGGCCAGAGACTAGAATGGACAGAATAAAAAGCACAGACCTATTTCATATGCAATGAATCAACAGAGAGACAGATGACCTGCTATGTAAGCGACACAAAGTGTTCAGCGGGGAAAAAAAAGGCCATTGTCAGTGAATATTGATATCGATCTGCATGAAAATCCAATTGGACTTGTTCAGAAATAGCCATTCTGTGTATGGCACATGCTTTAAATGGAGTCTAGCTGGCCATCCTTTTTAATACGTCTACACATCCGTACTGAACTAATATACCATTGCGCGGCTCACTGATAAAATCCCGCAGATCTCAATCTTGGTTTCGAGCGGTTAGGCCTCGCCGCGCATACGTGAGCGTGCGTACACGCACACACCCTGACCCACTAATGGCAGACTTTAGACAGTGAGCGCCAGGCTGCAGCCAGAACATTAAACCCTGTGTTAAAGAGGAATATGTACACATACACGTGACTTAGTGCACCAGGAAGCAAAAAAACAACAACAACTTCAGATAGCTAAAATTGGCCAATTGCAGTTCTGGGCTCATTCTGGATCTGGTGCCGGCTTTTTTGTCAACCCCCAGACATGAACAGCGTGGCCTGAAAGAGGACGAGATTTTAATCAGACAAATTTAATCTATTCACTCCATGACAAGCAAATCGAGCGAGGCTAGAACGGCACCGCGGAGCTTTCATGCGGGATTAGATTTTGCCTTTTCCATCCAAAATCCCCAAATTTGCTAATAGAAGCAGGCTTTGTTACACAGAGAGGTGGACCAAGATGGGAATTTGGCTTATCCTTGCTGTGGAATCCTGCTGGCAATTGTCAAAAGCAGAAAAATGCACACGTGTACACACACATACACCCATACAATCATACACACACACACGCACAGCCACACACGCACAACGTATCAGAGAGCAGCTCTAAGATGACTAGCCATATCTGTAGGTGGCAAGCACAATGAGAGAACTTCTCAAATCAAAAAAAGGTTTTTTTTCTCCACCGTATCAGAGGCAAAGGAGCAGGAGGGACAAAT
>NC_137512.1:7052500-7060000 GCF_041902795.1 Electrophorus electricus
TTTCTTTCCCTCGAGGGGTGGGAGTGGGGTGGGGGGGGGGGTTAGCGCCTTCCAAATGCAAAAAAAGTTGTTACTTTCGTTTCCTTTTCCCGCGGCTTACAGCAAAATTCGTCTACTTTGGATGCCTCCACGAGCGAATTGCGCGAGCCAACGAAATGCAGAAGTCTACGCAGCAGGGCAGTCCGTGGGGGTGTTGGGGGGGTGTGGAAATGTTTCCTCGTTTGCGCGAGTTCACGGGTCTCAACGGAGCGCGTGAGAGCGTGCGTCTCCGCGACCTCTTCCCTGCGATGAAACCCAAACGGAGATGTGCTCCGAGTGAGCGCGACATCCAATCCGCAGCCTAAGCGCCACGCAGCGAGGGAGGCTGGAAGCGACCATTCGCAGCGAGGGAAACCGTGCCCATCACGGGGTGCGCGCGACCGGCGGTCCCCTATTCGTCAATTCACCTTCAGTCGTCGCATCTACGCGCGCATCTCCGATGCTCGTGCGCGCGCGCGTGCCTCTGCTGATTAGGTGTGTACTCGAAATTCCCCAGCATTGCCCATCGGGAAAGTGACTCACAGTTCCCTTCCAATGGTCGTGCTGGTGTCATACGCGTGCTCTGTTCGCGCGCACCTGAGGAGGGCGCGAGCTTCCTCCAGACGGTCATGGAGAAGGCTTGTTGAAAGCGCGATAATAATATATGTGTAATTCACCTGGTTGCAGATACTTGTTATTATACTTTTCTTTTAGCTTAAGTTCTGCATTTATTTATTTTATTTTGTAAACGAAAAGTAAGATACGTTTTCCTTTTTACTTTGTTCACAGCGCAGTCTCTTCCAATTATAGTAGAGCAACCGTAATGACGCCTCTTTAATAGGTATGAGAAAGAGACATAATGGAAATACGATGCAATTACAGACTATAACTAGGGAGTTATTGTTGAATATTAGCACATTGCTCTTTGCCAAACAAACATCTAACTGCCTTTTCCCCGTGGTCTTGCTAAAAACGTGATTAGCAGAGAACACCTTGTTAACGAAACCCCTCGGCTGCGCTTTGAAACGCTCTGCATTTCAGTCGATTCTTGCAAACGACGGGAGCCGGATTTCGGTTACCGCGCAGCGTGCGTTTTTTTTTTTGTTGTTGTTGTTGTTGTTGTTTTGGTTTTTTTTGAGAGCGCTTTTGCTGGGAGACAAAGAGAGGGCGGAATTATTTTTTTGGGCCACGTAAGGTCGAGCTCCTCGACGCTGGAGCACAGAGGCGGTTTCGTGGGAAACCTGTACGGGAGCGCGTTCCCAGTCCGTGATCCTCTTTCGCTGCTCCGCCGTCGTTTGGCGTGGAACCGTGTCCGCCGACAGCGCAGCCAGGCTCGCAGTTATTGGGTTAAAGTTTGACATGACAAGTTACGTATATCTTAGGGCACGGGGCGGGGGGGTGTGGGGGGGTGTCATTAATATAGACAAGGACAAGACGCCAGCTGGCAGTTTGGTAGTCTGGAGGCAGAGACCTGCTTTCACACCCGCTTTCCACACGCTCCAGTTCCCCAGCCACGTTGTATGGCGCAATCTACGACTTGGTCCTACCAGACCACACCATAACACAAAGCACAATATACGCCAATTAGTTTCTGAAGTCAGGTTTATGTGTAGGCATATTACAGTAATATTTAAAAGGTAATAGTGTATATTGGTCAATGAAAGCTGGTAAATCATTTGTGTGTGTGTGTGTTGGGTGGAGTAACACATTCCTACCCTTGTTTGGTAAGAACATATATAAATGTTGACATCGAGACATTGTCATTTATTATTATTCAATAATGTAGCTCATATCTGCACAATTAAAAGGCACAAATATTCTTCCTTTGGGTACAGACGCTGAAGTTATATTTAGGCTTTAGCATCGCATTACCTGGCTACAGAAACACACGTGTGATTGAAAATATCCCTTAGACAGCAGTACAATATGTTTGGCTGCGTATATGCATCTGTGCGCTTAGTGCACCCATGCGCAGGTGATGCAGCAAGATCAACACGGTAACCTTCCTCCCCGAAAGCAAGGGAGCTTTGACAAAGACGTCAGCCCATAAACTCTGAAAGACAACAAAGGCAGAGGCAATACAAAACCGGCATTACGAGGAGGCATGAAATATTACACAGTGTGTGGATGCTCGTCGCTCGATATTTCACCCCTCAGCTGTATTCCGGTCGCGCCGCCAAATCCGTTATATTTATGGGCTGCTTCTCCTCTGACTCTCAATGAGTAGGGCAACGTGATCCTCTTGCAGCGTCCTCGCCGACTGCTGTTAGAGTCTCGTCGAGGCTCGGCTGCAGGTCGGGGTCTCGCGTGCTACTGAGCGGGCCGAGTGGATTTGAACTGTTTCGGTCGGAGCTGAGGACGAAGCGGCTCTTTCCGAGTCTTTACACGCGGCGAGGTTTACGGGGAGCGTGATACCCAGGGTGCCACCAATGCTACAGCGAGGCAGGAACGATGGTGGCAGCAGTAGCCAAACTGCCTCCTGGACCGTACATACGGGACACGCGTGTGTCCCTGATGCTAACCCGAACTGGTATGCAGTCCGTTTGATGCTCGGAGATGCCACAAGCGGCTGAATGCATTGGACCAGCTAATTTTAAAAGCACCATCCCAATGTCGAGCCCGTTACCAAATGTTACTGGATTTTGTTATTAGATTTGGGCCTGGACTCGATTTCCAGGCCGAACGGTTTGGGCCAAACGCATGTGGCATGTAGCTGCTCATCTGGAGAAGAAGTCGGTGCGTCTGAGAACTTCATCAGGCCTGAGTCAGGCTGTTTATGACAGTGGCAGAGGTAGTGGGGGACTCATATACTGCTTGGATGCACATTGACGTTTTCTGATTTAAATGCCTGCATATTCATTGGTGGACACCACGCTTTAGTGATAAATGGTGTCATGGCACCAAATGCAGACAGCCTTTGTTTTTTATGATCTCGGCCCCGTTAATGACAGCTGAGAGGAAGATGCATTATACTGTTAATAATTTAATCAATATTTATTACTCCTCAAAATGCAAATGAGTTCATTACTGAACCTGAATATACAGAATTCTCAGTGACTAGCTTGCTAAGCAGTATTGCCACCTTTAGCACATCTCATTTAGTTCCAAAACGTGTGATTAACATGAAGAGATTCAGTAGCATTTAAGTGAAGTGAAGGCTCTGTGAAACAAGTAGTATTAACTAAGCACTGTTTGTTTTAGAAAAATGTTTTTGTGTTTGTTTGTTTTGGTATCACAATGAAGCTATTCCTGTAGCTATGGATGTAAAATCTGATACAAATTCTGCACATGCCTTCAAATCTAGATAAAACTCCATCACGGGTGCTGAGATATATAAGACTTAGCGGGGTTATCGTGGTTGGCCAATTGATGCGACATTCCTACTTACCCTCTTTGTCTACGGCCGGTGTCATGGTGTAATTAGACAATTTTAGCCCAATTAAGCCCAATGTTCTAGTCAATTGAATGGCGATATTTAGACACACTTGCTTTTTGCGATTCATCGCTGTATGGAGCTTGAGACTGTATTACCAGCTCACATCTTTCTTTAAAGCCCCATTTACTGCAGCAAAAGAGCAAGAGAAGCTATCAAACATCAGAGCGCTACCAGCGGATCGTATGTAAATTACCTGTGCGGCAGGTGTACGCGGCAGGGCTCTTTTTATGGCCGCCGTGGCGGGATGTTAGCTATGCTGTGTTGTTATGGGGATGCGTCTCTCAGTAAGGGGTAGCCGAGACTGGCATCCAGCAGGCTGCTAGCAGGGGAGGGGTAGGCGGGGAGTAGCGATGGAAGCATGACAGGGAGAGTTAGCTGGAGGAAGATATGAAACACACTGCACAGCTGGCTCTTAATTGAGCTCTTTCCCTCCTTTTCTATTTTTTGTGCTCGGCATTTTCACAGCTGTTTTACCGACATGAAATAAGAGCTTGATATCTAGCACACGTCCCCACAGATACAGACGCTCGGCCTGCGCCTGCCGAGCGCCTGTCCTCAGCGTAAACCAGGCCCCCGAAGCTCCCAGCGCGCCACCGCGCGAGTGCACCGCGCGCGCTTCGTGGGTGTGATCAGAGCCAGGTAAGTCACGATGCTACACGAGTCACAGTATGAAGTGATGCGACGCAAAGCACAATCTACGCCCTTTAGTTTCTGAAGGTAGGTTTATGTGTAGGTATATTACAGTAGTATTTAAAAAGTAATGGTGTATATCGGTCAACGAGAGCCGGTAAATCATTGCGTGCGCGTGTGTGCGCGCTTGCGTGTGTTCAGTTTGATCGGAGCCAGATATATCGTGATGCCATGAAAGTCATTTGTTAGCTTACAGTTCCGTACAGTACAAGTGCTTCATGGTACATGACTGCAATGTTCAATAAAGCATTTAGCAGCAGCAATAACAGAGAAACTAAACTACTAAACCTGTAGTTTAAAGACAAAGTAGAAATTAAGCTTCTGAAAAAAGTAAAACAACATAGACCATGTTTTATATGTTCTCCGGGTTTGGATATCAGGATGTTTATAACAGGTGCGGAATTATGGTTGTTGTTGTTTTTTTGCACGATCTTACAGTGTTAAAGAGTACTTTCTCAGGTGCATTTAAACCATGCTAGCCTATACAGAGACTGAAAGAGAAGTCATAAAAAGGTCAAGGCAAAAATAACGCCGACGATTACCTTTAACGCCAAATAGAGAAAGCGTGAAATAATCTTTATTTGTTGTTGTTCTACAACGATCTGTGCTGCTGTGGAGGTTGCTGTGTTTAGAAGAAGCCACAGAGCTGTATGTCCCACAGTGGCCCTTATTCTGGGTTGGGTTGCTGATCCACCGTGTCCCGCTCACTTGTTATTCACCCTGTTCGAGCCCTGTTGGCCTCTCCGAAAGACATCCCGAAAGAGCAGGCATTCTGCTTCTTCTGAGCGATTCCATCGCCACAAAGTCAACATGAAACCAAGGGTAACTCCTCGTGTCCCCTAACCCCGCAGTCAATGGGAAGCGAGGAGAAAGCGCGTCGGCTTTGTCCGCTGATTATTATAATAACGTGCCATCGGGATCCTTGGGCGGCTGTTTGCTCTTATTTTCAATGAGTTGCATCAGATGCATCTGAGCATAGGGGGTGGGGGAGGGGCGCCCAGGCAGGGCTGTGCACGAGGGGGATCAAGGCCTGCCTGTCTGGGGAGGGGTGGGTTTCGAGAGAAGCCCAGAGGCAGAGGGGCCCGTGGGGCCTCGGCGCACGGCGGAGTACGAGACGGGGGTCGGATAAAGGAGCCATACCAGGGGAGACAGGAGGAAACAGGGAGACAAACAGCGCCGATACAGGTGTTGTCGTCTCCTCCGCCCTCCCCCGGAGACACAGGTCACGGCGAGGAGGAGCGACGACGTTACTCTCCTCCTCTTATCTCCCGCTCCCCTCGCCTCCGGCGGCTGCTCTCGGGGCTTCTCGTACTGCCGTGCATGGTGAGGACCCCTACTACCAAGATGCGAGGAACCTGTGGATGGGTAAACATGTTTACATGGGGGGGGTCCATGCGTCAGCTCCAGGTCGAGGGCCCGTTTTCCCCGGCCGGCATCTCACTACATGGCACGTGTGTTCAATCGCTCCACTAGGCCTGCAGAGCCATTTCCCTTCCCACAATTCATTTCCCAGACCTTGATTTCATTAGCATAGTCATGAGCTAATAACCCCACCAAACCGTCATCTGCCCTCATATAGGAAGCACCCTAAAGCACCTTCGCTTTAATAAATCATAGTTATATAAAAACACGGAACAGATATTTTTCCATGGTTTGGTCTCAAAATTTGTTGTCTTTTTCCGGAATTGGGGTTTACGGCACCTGCCCTCTGCCTGCTGTTTCATCCCATTCTGTTCCGCTCATCTATTCCCAGTGAAGCTAAGGCAGATTCACGTTCCCAGTCGACCTCCAGGTGGCTGCAAACAAGCTTATTAGTGTTGTGACTGGAAGTACAATACTATTTTAGGTCTTTATCTTTACCCAGGTCTGTTCTCCACTGTTGCTACGGGGTTTCCTCAGTATTCCCAATAGACTCAAGATAAACCTATAAGACAGGAGAATTAAGACAGCACTTCAGCCAAGTGGAATTCACCTCCGCAAAAAGAAGGATGGGGTCACACTGATCTCAGAACGAAACAGACGCCACCGACATCGGCGTTCCGTAATGAATTCAGTGGTGGTCTGGATTTATTTGAAACAGCATAATTTATTTTGTCACCGGTGCCAGATATATTTCATCACACATAACACATTTGAAAAAATTCTCACTCTTTGAAGTGGTGTTATAGCCCCACATCAAGACGTTTCAAAACATATGTTGTCTACAAAGTGATTCTTTTTTAATATAACGGGGGAGGCTCAAAATTGTATCTGTGAAATATAAAGGCAAAGACTAATGTTAACTTGTTAAGTGCAGTAGCTGCCTTCTCTGCTCCGATGACGTCGCGTGAGATATCAATCTTACTGATTGCTCGTGAGTATTTGAGAATTTTACAGACTGTCGATGCCTATTTCTCACAAAGATGAAAAAATCGAAATATAACTTACTTCACAAAGGACGTACGCTGACATTTGCTCCGCCCAGTATCATTAATGAATAGTTAATATTCATCTATAGTATTAAAAATGCCTTGATAAGAATTTTTGATGTGTTGTGTACTGCAACGGAAACCGAAAAAAGATATTTGTCCTTAAGTGAAAGAAAGTTATTATAATTACGTCTGCACAAAGACAAATTATTTGGTTTGCATTTTTCGAACATTCTGACACTCCTATTAATCTCGCACTACAGAAAACAAAGCAGTCATATTTATCAAAGTGAAACTGGTTGCAAAACCGGAATAAGTAAAACCACACGTCTATCAAGCGGCACTTCCTCTAAATAAAAATAGGAATGCTGTCTCCTTTATTTAATCATGGAAGGTCTATTGGGTAGTCGGTGGCTTGTGGACAGGGGAGAACATGGCAAGTGATAAAGTGTCTGCGTCCAGAACGTGATGTCCCGCTGTCTGCAGAGGGACCGAGGGAGCTTGCTGTCCTGCTCTGTACCAAGGTCCATGTCGCTGGTGCCTGCCTGGAGCAGGTATGAACCACTACAACCAACCTCTTGTTTACTAATGCTGAGTTACTGTTACCATTAATTCAGCAAAAACAAGTCCCGTGAGAATCCTGCTTAATGATTGATCGATTGATTGAATGATCGTTTAATTGGTTGATTCGTTGTCTCATCCAGTTTTGAAATATGTAAACCAGTGCACTTTGTAGTTTAGGAGGGGTATCGTCGGAAGGAGAGACGATGATTGTTGAAAGGATCGTCTCTCCGTGCCTTTCGCTGACGGTGCTTGTGGCAAGTTTTCAGCTGCGTGATTTGTCTTCCGTAACGAAGGTCTTCATCATATCTTGAGAGCGGATCTGGCCGGCTCCACGAGCCTTTGCCACTCCCTCAGCCGAGCACGGTCACTGAGCTGTCTCAGCGG
>NC_137512.1:7065000-7197500 GCF_041902795.1 Electrophorus electricus
TTAACCAGATGGTTTCTAAACAGTAGCAGTGTTGCCAAGGTAACGAGTGATGCAGTACAATAGTTGGAAAAACAGCTGGCTTAGGGAGATGTTGATAAATGCATATGGAAAATGACCACTATGGCCCTTTAAGGTAAAAATACTCAAAAGATTTTTGTGCTTTGTAATAGTGATTTTATAACAATGTGACTATAGGCACTATAATAACAATACTATATTAATAATAGTCACAGATCCTTAGACATGGATGGTTTATTTAATCAATGCTAATACACTTCAAAATTTCAAAATGTTCAAAATGAACATCTTGGTCATTCTAGTGTTAAATCTTGTGGTGCACATTTATCAAATTTATTAGAACATGTTAGCCTACTTAATCATCAAAAGCATATATTATTTATTATTAATATTTAATTAAAACATTCTGTATTGCTATTCAAACGGTCATACATCATAAATGACTTTTTTCCCATTTTCTTTTCCATAACGGAAAGAGCCTAAAACTTCATAAGCTGCTATCAGCACCATGGAGAGTTCCTGTGTTACTGTAGGTGGTGTGATTCAGAACCATGGACAGCTCCCGCAGCCAGCAGAGCGGTATGTGTGCATGTGCCAAATTTGCGAGGGTGAATGAGCCAACACTGAGTTTAGCGGGCTTGCTAGACTTTTTTTTTTTTTTTTACTGCTCTGCATGCCCTAAAATGGTCATCACTGAATGTGAAACGTAAGCAGGCCAAGATGCTGCCCCGACCGGCTACACTCTGACCCATATCTCTAATCTCCACGTACACGTGTGTGTGTGTTTGTATAGTAGAATTGGTGATACCTAGAGCAGGTGAAAATGTGTCAGAGAAGATGATGTAAGAAGAAGTCAAACTGAGTTAGAATGCAAAAGAAGTCAGTAATTATTGACACGGCTGTGTGGCCCGTGTCTCTTAGTCTAGACGCAAAAGAATATTGCTTGGGGCACTTTAAACCTGAAAATCTTTTTATTATCAGCCTATTATCTGGTAAACAGAGTCTCTGGGAAGAAGAAGGGGAGGAACTACCGACTGCAACAGTTAAGCCGTTTTTCGCTCTGATGTTCACGTCTTTCTATGCCTTCAGCTGACAAGCGGATAAATCTGTGTATACAAACACCTCCCACCGAAGAATGGAACCGTGCTCTCGCGCTCAGGTGAAAGTTTTAACGACGAACGTGGCAAGAAGCAAGACCGCGCGTGCGCCCACCCCTCCGTTCCAGCTTGCGTCTCTCCTGGATTTTCGACGTTCAGACATAAAGCGTTTTCTGAAAAACGATGTTTGCTCCTGGTGTGAGTCTAGCATAGCATAATCACCGAGTAAGCTAACGACTCTTCACGCTCATTATTTTAAAATGCTTAAATCTAAGCACTTACTCGAAACTGAGCCTTGGGTACACGTGCTTTGTTGTTTCTCTCTGCTAGGGTGTTCGCTAGAAATGCACGCAGAAACAAAGGCTAAAGCTAAGGCACGAAGCTGAATCTAAACGTAGTAAAAACGGGATGCGCCCAGCTTTGGGCTGCGAAGGCAAGGCGTTGCAGTATCACCCGCGTACTAAACTGCTGAGTTCAGCAAGGTTTGCAGTTCATGGCGAGAATGAGACGCAGACGGAAGCGTCTGATGTCTTGCTAATGTCTTATGTCTTAAGAGAGCTTGGTTCAGAGCGCAGAGACGGACGCGAAGGGAAGATTTCGACGCGGCACGACGACGGCACGAAACTGAGACCTCAAAAGGGGGGTGAGCCTTAAACGCGCGCGCGCCGATCATCTCACAGGCTCGCCCCGTGATGTCTGCCAGCAAGGGTGGGTGTCAGAAGTAAGTGAGGTGGTGATAAATTGTCTGACAGAGACAGGAAAAAAAAAAAGCCATCTGAGCAGGAGTTTATCGATGTAAAGGGGGAGGGCGGTCTGGTTAAAAAAAAAAAAAAAAAAAAAAAAAAGAAGATCGTTCTTCGCTTTCACAAAACTGTACAGTGGCATAGTTGGAAGCTTAAAAGTAATCTTCCCTTGTGAAACTGAGAAAGAAAAGAATGTATGAACTGTGATGTGGTCTGTGTTTGGCGTTTACTCCTGGCAAATTCTGCCTGTGTCATTTACTGTATCGCTGCATCTTTGTTGAATAGAGAACTCCTTGCCCACTCAGTAGAGATCTATGAGCTCCCCAGACAGCTCAAAGCAGTCTTTCATTCTCTCCCCACTTAAAGTGGGTACACATTTAAGGAGACACAATAGAGAGGGGTTTCTGGAACCATGGGAATCTTCTCTCTGCCCGTTTGGGGAACACTTTTAAGGAGAAAACATTGGCACTTTGAGAGAGAGTTAGATAAAAACAGAGGAAAACCGTGGAAAAGGAGCTTGTGGTGTGGCTGGAAGCGTGAATCAATCCCTCACATACAGAAATAGAGAACCCTGGATCCAGAAAGGGGACTGGCGCTGGCTGAGCTCGGGGCCCGTGCACGTCACCCCATCGGGGGGTTCACGGGGCAAAGGTGGATGCAGTTAAGAAGGCCTGAGCCCCAGCTCTGGGCCCCAACCCACGGCGGCAGTGGAGCCACGCGCGCACAACCTGCCATTCCAGAGCCTTTCTCCGGCCTGCTCCCTAGGGACAAAGATCTGCCCGCACCTCCCCCAATCATGGTCTTCCCCAGCCTCGCACGTCCAGGACACAATCCGCAAACCTCACCCTCCCGACCCCCTGGCGTTCCACACGGGCACCACCCCGGGCCACGGGTCCACCGTACCCTCCGAGGCAGGCAGGGAGCATCGGCAAGGGGGACCGCTGTACCCCACCCTTTGCTAGACGGGCACCAAGAGGTAATGAGTTGACTGAAGGGAGCCGCAGGCTGTTGGAGTGCTCGGCCCTGGGGCGTCGCCCCACGCGCGTGCTCTCCGGGGCCGTCAGACGGAGCAGCAGACGGGGTGCCGCTCCGTCGCTCTCTGTCTGGGCTTTGTACGACATCAGAAAAACGGCTCGTCACAGAGTGGAGGAAGCATGTCTGGAATAGTAAGGGGAAGTGATGGATAAAGCAGGACAAAGAGAGGACAGGATGCATGCAAAAATATGAAAGACATACAGCACAAATGACAGCAACTTCAGCTTTAACAATAGAGTAAGATGCTATATTAACTACAAATATTAACTACAAAGCCTTAGTGAAGTCCAGAATTAGTACTGAATGTATGCTGCTTTGCTGTGTATTCATGTGCAAATGCATGAGTGTATGAATGCATATGTGTGTGTGTGTGTGTGTGTGTGAGTGATGGTGATGCTGGGTGACTCCCAGCATCTTCTAGTGCCAATCTCCTGGTTCTGCACACATTCCTCTATGCTTAACCTTATTTTGCTTCCATTCAATCACACTGCTCAGCTTTTGCTGTATGCACGCCCACACACACACACACACACGCGCACACGCGCACACACAGAGTGAGGAAGAGAGAACACATTCTACATGCAGCATGAATGCGCACAAAACACACAACTACTGTGTCACAGTTCCTCTTAGAAAGTTGGAAGAGATAGATAGAGGGAAGGAGGCAGGGAAAGAGAGAGAGAGAGAGAGAGAGAGAGAGAGAGAGTGTAGCCATTGTGCTGTGCACGGACTGCTATGAACTGTTATCGCTACTGTTTAATGCCTTGAAACCAGTGGTCTGGTGCGAAATGGACATACATATCTCTAGGAGAGGTCTGATGTGCACAGCAAGCAGGGCAGGCCGCAGGGCCCCACCAGTATTTCCCACGGCATTAAGTTAAAACTCCTCGTGTATTCGCACACCACGTTGGCTCTGATTTAACACGTTTATTAATGACAAACGTGGCGATTTGAACAGAGACGCGCGAGTTAGTCCAGTAGAGGTTTACCGGCCGTCGGATACCCGTGCACCGGGGGGGGGGGACGCACCACTCACCCGAGCCGCTCGTCCTGGGACTATTTGTGCCCTTGTCTGGCGTTACTCCGAATTTGTACATTTCATTTATATATTTAATTCGCTGCTTCCTTCATCTGAAGACATACTGTGGCAACTGTAATTGTGATCCCAGAACTGTTTAAGGAGTAAAAGTTCAATGCTGTTTGGAAAAATGACACTGGGAAAGTAGAATCCGGAGAGACCACACACGGCCATTTTGGAATTTTAACTTTGTTTTTTTTCCTGTATTGCTGCTATATGGTTATTTTATTCTTGGTTAAACAATGAATCAGCTGATGAAAGGCTGCACACCCTTAGTTTTCAATAAGGCAGGTTTTATTGTTAATCTAACATTTAAAATATTGTGGCTATCAGTTGAATCTTGAAGATTGGGCATATTTCCCAAGTTACAAGCCTAACACTAAAAATTAATCAAACGTTATTTTTAGCTGAAGGTAAACCAATGACAGATGTGCTTGTGGTAGATTTTTGCATAATTGATCTGGGACTGCAGCTTTCTGGCCGAGACAAATTGCAGTCTATGAGCAGAATGTTTTTAATGTCTTTAACTAACAATAGAATAGAACTTCTCCAACAAGAACAAACTCTTTGTGATGTAGTAAATCCATGAAAAATGTTGTAGTCTGATAAATTCAGTACATTTATTCGTACATTCACCACTGTTTCTGTGACTAGTACTGGCTAGTAAGTGAGAGAGAGAGAGAGAGAGAGATGTAGGAAAATGATGTGTGTTACAATAAAGATCTATTCTTTGCTAATCCAATGATTAGTTCTGGATGACTCCATCATAAATATGTTAAACAATAAATAATGAAACACACACACACACACACACACACACACACACACACACACACACACACACACACACACACAAATGTATAACTTCAGAAGAACTTAGCTTGTACATGATCAAGCACCTCTGTCTGAAACATCTATCTATCTATCTATCTATCTATCTATCTATCTATCTATCTATCTATCTATCTATCTATCTATCTATCTATCTATCTATCTATCTATCTATCTATCTATCTATCTATCTATCTATCTATCTATCTATCTATCTATCTATCTATCTATCTATGGCTGTAAACACTTAGGGTGACATGGCTTTACAGATCCAGCCCACACCAAATCCTGCTCGCTGCCTCACACGGTAATGCTCATCTCTGATGACAGGTTGATTTTACGGGACTTTTTTCCCCTCTTGCTGGCTGAATTTGAATTTTTTCCCCTCTGGGCTTTCTGGGAATTGGAGGCCAGCCCATGGTACACTCGCTGCAGAGTGGGCTCATTGAGTAAAAAATAAAGAAATTAAAAAGGAAAGTGAAAAATGGAGGGAAATTAATGAACCTCACTAATGTCACAATTAAAAGAGTTATTATGGCAGTTCAAGTAAGCACCTGATTTTTATGGTGGACTCTTAATGGTTTCTGCGATCGTCAGAAGAATAGGTTCTGAATTTGGACAGCAAAGCAGTTTTCAATTAGCGAGGCTTTTCGAGGCCTTTCATTGGCTAAGAGCATCACTGAGAGTCATTCATTTGCATGGGCAGAAAAAATAATTATGATGTTTTTAATAAGCAGCTTGTTTCATGATTGATGCCAATATACTAAAAGAAAAAAAAGACAAAGTATTATTTTAGCATCTTAATGTTTACTTTAGTTTAAAGTAGCTTATGCAAAGAAGCAGATTTGCATATGTAGCGTGATTTCCATCAGAAAATAGACAATAAAAACAATAAAAAAAGAGCATTTATCCAAGGAAAAGGATAATCACTTTATTAGATTATTATATTATTACTTCATTAATATTCCCACCTAAATGATCTCCAGTTAAACATGATTTAAATGTTATACTCAAATTTGAGTTGCTCATATATGAGTTATCCTTGTGCTTAAAATAATTATTACATTCTTTCCTGAGAAGATGGAATTTTTGTCTGTTTAATTTGATGAAGTTTAATTAAAATACAATAAACAAAAAAACTATTAAATAACTGGTTTTATTGTAAGTAGGTCACAAAACAAAACCAAGAAGTTTTACTCCCTTTCTGGAAAATTGTAGTTGCAGAAATTGTCATCAATCTTTGGGAGGTTTCCTCAAAGTCGCACTTCAGAGTGAGGACGAGAGACTTCAGAAGTAATACCAGTGGTGTAATTTCTATAAAAAATCATTTTTTTTGCAACTGCAAAAGTTGTAAGTTTGAATATATTTGCCACTGGCTTGCCATTTGAAAAAAGAAATGCCTGATAGCAGCCATGAATGCGTCTGATTGTCATGGAACGCTTGCCTCCCGCGAGTCACGTGGTTGGGCCAGCCACGTGTAGTGGGAGGATCTGTTTGTGGCCACACCTGCACCTTGTTTGTTTGTATGTACTTAAACCCGTGTTGAAGTGTGCAGAGTGTTGGTCATTGTGGATGTAACGTGTTGATGTTTCCTGGCCATGTTACATGTTTTCGCTCTTGTTAACTGTGTTCGTGTTTGTTTAATGTCAGCCGTTTCATGTTCGTGTTAATATTTGTAATGTTGTGAGTGCCTGCCCCTCACCCTGTGGCACTCGGGCCACCACACATTACACTGATAGAGTCCACCTACCTGCAGAATCCCAAGAACCTACACCTACCTGCAGAATCCCAAGAACCTACACCTACCTGCAGAATCCCAAGAACCTACACCTACCTGTAGAATCCCAAGAACCTACACCTACCTGCAGAATCCCAAGAACCTACACCTACCTGTAGAATCTCAAGAACCTACACCTACCTGTAGAATCCCAAGAACATACACCTACCTGTAGAATGCCAAAAACCTACACCTACCTGTAGAATCCCAAGAACATACACCTACCTGTAGAAACCCAAAAACCTACACCTACCTGTAGAATCCCAAAAACCTACACCTACCTGCAGAATCCCAAGAACATACACCTACCTGTAGAATGCCAAAAACCTACACCTACCTGTAGAATCCCAAAAACCTACACCTACGTGTAGAATCCCAAGAACCTACACCTACGTGTAGAATCCCAAGAACATACACCGTTCTGTCAAATTCCAAGAACCTTTACCTACCTGTAGAATTCCAAGGTTTGTTTTCAATTACCAGCAAACTTAGTAAATAAGACCACTAGTAATTTCATGATCATTCCACCAGTCTTTATCATGTAGATCTGCTTGCTGGCACAGCATATGCTCATATATAAGTGTAAGTGTGAAGGTGATATAGTCTGACCCACAGCACTGGACAGGGAAGCAAAGCGTATGATATGGAGTTTCGGTAGCTGTAATCCACAGGATGCAGCACACACTTATGCATGTGGGCAAACACATACACGCACGCGCACACACACGTGCCTCATGTGGCAATGTGGAAGAGGAAGTGCACTGGGCTCTGACCCTGAACAGCTCAATCTCTGGCTGCTTATGGACAGTTCAAGGACATGGTGAAGAAAACAATTTTACCTGTGTGACAGATAACACACCCAACACTGGAATGACAAGGCATAGCCTACAATAAATCACTTTGCACAGAGACACTCTCCTTTTCTCTCTCTCTCTCTCTCTCTCTCTCTCTCTCTCTCTCTCTCACAAACACACAGATACACACACTCACCAAGGCCAGCTCATTAATACATGTCTTAAATAACCTTAAATCATCCATCTCTCTCTCTCTCTCTCTCTCTCACACACACACACACACACACACAATGAAAAACAAGCTGAATGTTCAACTTCAGCATAAAGACTGTATTCATATCATCTATGTACATTTTTTCTGTCAAGATGCAACAGAAAGAAAGTATGAGACCGAGAGAGAGAGAGGGAGAGAGAGAGAGAGAGAGAGAGAGAGAGAGAGAGAGAGAGAGAGAGAGAGAGAGAGGGGGCATGGAAACATTTGGTGTTATAATTCAGTCACTGGGGCTGCCTCTACATGGCCATAAGGAGGAGGAAAGGAGATACCGTTCTGGGATGCTTTACGTACAGTGCCTCCATTAGCTCAGCCAGGCACTCTCATTACCACCAGACAAATTTTGGCAGTGACAAAAGGCACAGGAAGGTAAGATGGTTAGCTAAAAAAAAAAGGAGTGAAACACCTTGGTGCCTAAATATAGACCGGAAAGTCCTTTAAACAATGCTGGCAGGTCATGACGGCAAGGGAAAAGAAAATTAAGGCATATTTCATTATACAGCCAGAGATGAATTCATGCACATGTCATGGAGATGACATCATAGGGATTGTAAAGGCCCCATGGGAGTGTGAGGTGATTGCAAGGAGCTGTCACTGGTTGAGCTACAGCCAATCAGATACCATTGCAGAGCTTGTCACAGGCTTCCTGGGCTGTGATTGGTAGGTTGCTTGTAACAGGCGGTATTAACTATATGTGGCTTATTTTGGTAATCCGGAGAACAGAGAATTTCAGGAAAGAAAGATTTTAAAAGCCTCCGATATCAGTGAACATCATAATTGATCTCTGGCTGGCGTCAAACTATCCACTTGATCTGGCCACTGATTGCTGTTTAATGTAGGAAAATAGGGCAGGAGAATACAAGTGAGAGACTTTAATTCACAAATGTGAATTAACATGCTGCAACAATAGGACATTTTGCACAAAACACAGCAGGTGCATGGCAATGATCTGTTTTAGAACACACAGACGTAGACTGTGTGTCGCATGTCCTGTATGTCTCACACATCCACACACACACACACACACACACAGAGCACTCTCCCTATCTCAGGCGGCCCATGAGGGATGTTTTGACCTGCTCTCATTAGAAGTGCAGGTGAAGAGATGAAACTCAGGCCTCCTGGAGGGAGGGTTGGAGGGCTCTGTAAGGGTGGGCCGGCCACGGGCTGCAGGTCTGCGCCGGGGCCGTCCGAGCCAGGTCGCATGGCCCAGCGCCGCACGCGCTCCCTGCGGGCCCATTACGAGCGGTGACAGATAGTTCTGAACGAAACCGAAACCCCCCCCCGATGTGGCCAGCTGTAAAATACACCACACTGCTGGCAGACATGGGAGAAAAGCGAACCGAGTCAGTGCACTTCGCTTCAATAGGGCAGTAGAAACGGTCAGCGCGCTAGATCACGTGCGCATGAAACGCCCAAGGCATAACGTATCTCAAAATGGCACTGAAGCAAAGCTTTTATCTTGGGCCAGAGCCGAGCACGAGTGGTTCCCTTTGGCCAGGAGTCTGAGGGGACAGTGATTGGCCATGCTCCTGCCAGAGTGGGAGGAGCTTTAGAACACGATCGTATGACAGGGCCTAATAAGCCTGTTTGGATGCTGGACAGTAAACCCAAAGGATGATAAAAGGCAGCAACATATCAGAAGTATATATGGCCTTTAGCTTACTAGGGGGCGGACTACATTTCCCAGAATTCTGTCTCATAACAAATGGGAAATGAGGCCAGCTCGAATGAATTGAATGCAAAAGGGCGGAAAAAAGGAAACGGTTGTAAAATCAAAGGGAGGTCAGTGATTGTTTGGCTGTTTTCAGATTGGTTAAACAGCTGCAGCCCTGTGCGTTGATTTGCTCTGGTCAGTTTCTAGAATGTTCTTCCTTAACCAAGGTGATGGTTTGCAAAGTAGACCTATTACACCTCATTCATGTTCCTTTAACGTGTCGGCCTGCCGTATTTATCACTTAGCTCTGCAATTGGTCCATAAAAGATCGTAATTATATCTGAAACTGAGCCCCCTGTTCTAATCAGGTATTATGTCTTTGTCATCCGATCGCCTTCCGTTTCACAGCTAACTTAGGAGTTCGAACCTCTTGTTACCGTCAGCAGACTGACAGGCGAACACTGCAGCAAAATAAGCTTCTGAAGGCAATCCATTTTTGGTTTATACGCAGGAAATATTGGACAGATTATTGTTGTCAGGGACGGATCAATCAAGACCTTTATCAAATATGGCTTGTAGAGCAAGTCAAGTACAACGCCCGCGTTCTCCACAACAGCTCTTTTCATACGACTAGACCCAATGCAGCAACTGTTTTTATTTCCTTCTCTTATTAACTATGCGTGTGGGTGTTTATCCAAGGTCCTGATAATATAAACTACAATTCATCGTATTCGGTATGCTGTATCAGTACGCTTTATCTGGGGAAATCTCTTCGTAAAAATGGATGCAAAGAGACTCAAGGGGTAAGAGTGTTTCAAAATGTTACCTACCATTCTGTAAAGACGTGTTATCATAAACACAACGCAGCCCAAAACAGCCCTGTCTAACGAGCCCCCAATGCTGTTTATTAAGACACATGCAAAAAGCCATAACCGAGTCAAAACCTTTAATAGCGCTGCGTTTTGTTAATTTGATCTTTAATATTTTTGACATCATTTTATCCTAATGTGAGGGGAGAATAAGGAAATAAGGCTCCTTTCGATGCGGTATTACACTCAAGCGTGTGCTTTCTATATTCTGAACACTGAAAAGGGAACACCTTGTGCAAATGTCAATTATCCCTTTTCTTCTGTTCCATAGGACTTACTTGGCGCCCATAGCTCCTGCGCATACAGCTGTCCGCGCGTCTCTTTTGTGTGTACACGTCTGTACAGTGTGACTGACTTTATCTGTCCGTTTGTGTTTTCGGAACAGCCTATCAGAGCGGTCGGAATGACAGGCGCTTTCAGACCCGCCGCTATCTTATCTCCGGGGGAATGAAACCTTGCCGCCTGCAACTAACAGCTGTTCAGAAACCTATTGTTACTTCCCCACGCTCGGTCTCCTTACCCCAAAGTGCTATTCATTTCCAATCACGTGACCCCGCCCGTAATTGCTAGCAGACTGCTATTCGCTAAGCCCCGCTTGGGCTTCCTTTCCCCCTCCACAGGACCAGGGCCGCCGGCACACATTTTTACGGCCAAACGGGAAGGAAACCGGGACTTGCCGGCGGTTCCGGCCACGTCCAAACGCGCGGAACGATTTATGTAGAATATTTAATGGTGTAAATTTGTAGACGCGTGGAAGCGGAAGCTATTTTGGAAATTGGAAGTTTATGCAAAATTATGCACTGCATCTGCATCAATCAAATATTTATGATTTCACTATGAGGCATAGTGACACGTTGCAATATACAGCCTCTGCTCTGCCATAAATAGCTGGCAATGGATTATGAATTACTGGACGGTTATTCCGGAGTCTGAGACCCTCGCCGCTTAGAAAGGGTGTTTGTCTTCAAGCCGCGACCCTGCACTAGAGCGTCTGCTAAATGCTGCAAACGTAACTGTAAATGAGTGAGCGGAAGGCAGAGAAGGACTATAGGAAAGAGAGGCCCGATGAAACCAAATCAAATGGCAAAGAACAAGCATTACAAGCCAGAGCGAAACACTTGGAGAACACCGGCACCAGGCTACATCTAAATATAATGTACGCAATTGCGTTTGAGCTGACAATTCATTTTAATTAGGCTGATATTCCTGCGTGAGCCATTTGAAGAAACTAAGTTCACTTAACATTCTTGGCATCCTTAACTCTGGTTAGGAACAAACACTTGTTTCGTGCACTTTGTGTTCCTCTTCAGTTTGGGATCTGAGGATACTTCAGAATCGAACTGAATTTTTACAATGTGAACGGTGCATGAATACGAACTTTTTAATGTAATGTAGTTTTACCTCAGCCTTTCTGAGTGATGCAAAAGAAAGATATGGGTATTTATTTCACACAACCCTTTCTTTCCATCTGGTAATATTTTAATTAAAAACATGCATCTAACTTGTTTAAGCTTAGCTTAATTCACATTGTGTTTTTTTTTTACAGGTTTGTGTAGTCTTTTATACAATTGTGTACGTTTGCACATGGGACTTCACTCTTCAAAGTAACGGATCTGAGTCAAATTGTGGTTTATTTATTCTGCTTTTGTATTTCATTGCTGTTCACACCAAGAAATAAGTGCATCAGGTGCGACTAGTGCACCCGATTGCAGCCAATTCCCAATGTACTGGAAAACTTTCCCCAAAGCTGGTGCTGAAATGATTGTTATATTGGAATGCTTAAACAGAAGAAATCCATGCTAAGGCAAAGCAAGAGAGCAGAATTTCAAAGGCTGAGACAAGACACAGTAAAAAGGAGAGAGAGAGAGAGAGAGAGAGAGAGAGAGAGAGAAGAGGAACAAACAAGGTCTGGGCGGAGGGATCTGGAGAGGGAGAAGCACAACTGTCACCAGGACATCTTCTGGGTTAGTGGGCGGAGGGTGCTCGGGTAAATCAGGCTTGACGAGCCACATCCGAACCTCTGACACGTGTCCGAGTCGGCACGCAAGACACGCCATGCCCTGTCAGGCATACGCGCGCGCGTAAAAAAGTCACTCTGCATTCAAATGCATGTAAAAAAACGTCACTCTGCATTCAAATGCATGTAAAACACGTCACTCTGCATTCAAATGCATGTAAAAAACGTCACTGCATTCAAATGCATGTAAAAAAACGTCACTCTGCATTCAAATGCATGTAAAAAACATCACTATGCATTCAAATGCATGTAAAAAAACGTCACTCTGCATTCAAATGCATGTAAAAAACGTCACTCTGCATTCACATGCTTTCACATGCATGTGAAGACCGTACTATGCTTTCACGTGTAAAAATGTCTATGCTTTTACATGCATGTGAAAACATCACTATGCATTCACACACATGCAAAAAATGCCACTAGGCATACACAAGCGCACAAACCGCTGCTAGCCTACGGAGACAGAGCCAGCCATTGTTTCTCCAAACTTCTTGCCCACTTCTTGTTGTTTTAAAAGCTGGACTAAGTCAAAACAAAGCCCAGCAGATGAGGACAAATATGCTTCTATTTTGCAAAATGAAAACAAGTGTAGATCTTGTTAAAGGTAACAGCAAATATAATGAGCCGTATGAAAACACTGTCACAAAGAGTTCCTTTTGAATGAAGGAAAGAGCACACTGCTCACAGCAAAGTCTAGGGGAAAAAAACAAAAAACAACACACACTTTGGAGTATGTCTTCAAACGACTTCGGTGAGAACGGCTGCTAGCTTAGTTTGCGCAGGGGTTTCCTCCATCCCTATGTGGAGGGGCTGAGTTGTTCACTTTGGGGTGGAATTGCTCACATCAGTTGTACAGAATCCAAAGCCAAAGCCAATTCCTTTCCAGATTGGGAACCCAGGTTTCAGATTGGCCTTGCATTCTGGGAAGATTACTTATATAGCTTATATTACTTATGTACCTTCTCTTTCTTTTTGACGCAAGCCTTGTTCCACAAGTGTTTAATCAGCTGTTTCGCAGAGTGCTTCCAGGAACTCTTAGTTAGAGCTATAGAAGGACGGCGTTGACATTTAAATACCCTATTAGGAAGCACAGAAAATTGCAGGCCAGTGTTAATACCATTCATGGACGAGGACCCATGCGCAAGCATGAAGAATAATAACTACTCTAAGCAGGTATGAAGTTCTGTCCTTACATAAACATCGCAAAACAAAGTCTGTAGGCTACTAACAAGAGGCTAGTGCAATTATCGTGCGCCTTTGTATAAATGATTGCACAAACGGACTACACCGTTTTAAAATGAGCCCTTATAATGTTTTCCCTGAGATTTCCTGCATACTACCACCAGGCGTATAAGCAGACCACGGGTACACAAGAACGGAGGTGCGGCGCCTCCGAGGTGCCGGGATCCGTACTTTAACAACGCGGGAGTGAATGGGTCAGGTGGGATACGGACGCAAACCCCGGTCTCAGCCGGCGGCGTAGGGCTCCCTCCCTTCTCGTTCAAACAAACTTGATAAGTGAATAAAATCGAAAGCACTTCAAATGCCACAGTGCAGACACGATGCAGAGTGGCTCTGCCGAAAGACGAACACGTTGAATGCGGAATTTCAACCAGATATCACAACCTCTTTTTTTTCTTTCATTCCATTTGTTAAATCGACTTGTGCATAATTTAAGCTTTGAAATCTGCTCCATATCGCTGACAAGCAGGCCTATTATAATTACAGGCCGCTATATTATTATGATTACCAATTGAGAGTGGGAGCAAAGAAATATGGGGAGGGGGGGTAAAAATACTTTTTGGATCACCATGACATGCAGAATTCAAGAAATATTCACTGAATTTCCCCGGCTCCTGCGACGCCAATCAGTGAGAGAACCAGACAATTTATTCATCTGACAAAGCCGGGAATGTAAGATGCATATCAGCTGTGGAAATTAGGCTGAAGTACCCAGAACACCAGCACAATCAGACAGAATATCAAACCATTTAGTCAGGTTTGTTGGCGGCGATTAAAAAGCGACTCCGTCGTTCTTCTCTGTGATTTGAGCTACCGCATGTGCAGTATCTTCAGGTTGCCTGTTTATTCATTTATCTGTTTTTTTTTGTGCGTGCGTGCGCGCGTGTGTGCGTGTGTGTGTGTGTGTGTGTGTGTCACATAATGATTCATTGATTCGTGCAAGCAAAAGTGGATCAGGATGAAGGCGGCATTCACAGCACGTCATTAACTATTAAAAGGAGGCTTGGGATGAAAAGAATTGTGCGGTGATTAGTACCAATATGATGCCTCAGGAAAAATGTGATCAATTGCGTGGTGGGAAAAAAAACAACAACACCGAAATCACTTTACTTGTATTTGTCATTTGTGTAAGTCATTTGCAGTCCCGCCGAGGCCCCTCTTCATTTCTTAAGTAAAGTCTTTGTTCACTTGATGAGGCAAAAGCTCGTCGCAGAGGAAGACGCGAGAGGAAGAGCTCGGCCAACCGAGGAGGTGTGTACGCAGCTGAACGGCCTCCGATCAATAGCGACTAATTACACCGGAGATTGATCCACGGCGCTTACAAATTTAGTGCCAAAACCACAGTCAAAAAATATCTCGCTTTTTTTTTTTAGGGCACATCTTGTCCAACCCGAGAAAAAGAGAGCTCTTCCTCTTCTCCAGTTATTTTTTCTCAAATGATCATTTTGTGAAAATAACCCACTGCCAGTAGTGATGTTTGTAAGTAACTCGACATTTATATCTGCTGTTTTGATTCTGCATTGTGTTGTGCATAAAATACTGACCAGAGTTTTCAGTGCCGAATATTCAGTGATACCGTAAGAGACGGTGGTGAGGGACCCAGAAAATGGAGGGCTGGAATTGGAGTAAAATGTAGTTCCAGGGGCAAAGGAAGAGGAATTTAAAATGAAGCACTCTGAGCATAGTATGCATGTGAAGTTATGTGTATGTGTGGAACGAACTTCCGAGTCCCTTGTAGTCTTCAAACACAGGCTGAAGACCCATCTATTTGGGGAATATTTACATGACCACTGACCCTAATGGAAACTCTAGTACTAATTGTTTATTGCACTGATTGTTGTCTGTTATAGAGCTTATATGTATTTTGTACTTCTAGGTATCAGCATTGATCCCTGTATTCTAGTTCATTGCTATCTTGAACTCTAACCTACTGGCTAGGACGTATTCTATGAGTACATGACAAAGCACTTTTTAAGTTGCTCTGGATAAGAGCATCTGCTAAATGCCATAAATGTAATTTGAAATATATAAATAAAAAGCTACAGAGATAAATAAATAAATGGATGCATTGGAAGCCAGGAAAATGGGCAATTGGCCAGATCGTAATGACCAAAAAGTGTTGCCTAGACGACAGAGTCAGAGCATCCGCACAACTGCAGGTCTTGCGGGGTGTTCCCGGTGTTAGTACCCACCAAATTTGTTCCAACAAAGGACAGCTGGATTGTCGATTCGCAAGGCTCAGTGGTGTGTACGGATAGTGATTCTAGTCTAGTCTGGTCCAACCTTACAGAAGCGTTACTGTAGCACACTTTTCTGAAGTTAATACTGCTGGGATGAAAAGGTGTCCTCACACAGTGCATTGTAGCATGCTGCATACGAAGCTGACTGGCCAGAGTACCCTTGCTGACCCTTGTTCACCCCCCGGAGTACCTACAATGGGCATGTGACCACCACAACCATCAGATGAGTCATGTTTCTTTTCAATGATGTGGACAGCTGAGTGTGGGAGTGCCACTTGCCTGGGGAAGAGATGACATCAGGATGTATTATGGAAAGAAGGTGAATTGCGGAGGCAGCGTGTGGTGCTCTGAGCAATATTCTGCTGGGAAACCCTGGATCCTTGCATTTGTGTGGCTGGTACTTTGACATGGACCACCTACCTAAACGTTACTGCAGGCAAAGTATACTCCTTTGTGGCAACGGTATTCCCTACTAGCAGTGGCCTCTTTCAGCAGGATAATGTGCACATGCCGCATTGCAAAAATTGTTCAGGAGTGGTTTAAGGAACATGACAAAGAGTTCAGGGTTTCGACTTGGCCTCCCAATTCCCCAGATCTCAATACAAAAGAACATCTGTGTGGTATGTTAGAAAAACAAGTCCAATACAAACCTTGCAACGTTCAGTATTTAAAGGATCTGCAGCTAATGTCTTGGCTCCAGATACCTTCAGAGGTCTTGTGATGTCCATGACTCAGTGGGTCAGGGCTGTGTTTCGAGGCATGAGAAGGATCAATGCAATATGACAACCTATCACTACCCCATGTGACCTCTACAGACTTTCCAATTAATCAAAGTCAACTTGGATCCCGGTCTCAGTTGGTTCCTTATGTCAATTGAGAATTTTAGGATGATATTGTACTCCGGTCCCAGCTTCCAGACAAGCCACACTGTTGCAGGACTGGAAGCAACAAGCAAGGCGGCCAAACAACACGAGGGCAAAGGAGCGACGAGGTCACCAGCTTCAGTGGGCTGGGAAGGTCTGCTTATGGACTGAACATTCTGGAAGGTGTCGCTGCATATGATCCTTGGAGACAAAAGCAGCTCTTAATCTAATGATGAAAGCTTGTCAAGCAGGCCCACCTCTGAACAACAACAGCAACCCCCCACTTGGGACCATGATTACCAGGATGAAGCATCTTACCTCTTCAGCCACCTCACAGAGTCTATCAAGGTTGACACAGTCTGGCCTATTAAAGTCATCTGCAGGGAAGGACTTGGCCTCCCTCTGCCCTACGGAGCAAGAATCTTGCGGCCAGCGGAGCAGCGAGCCTCAGCGGCAGGGCTTCGGGAGTGAAGGCGACCGGCGCTTCCACAGGGGACAGAAGTTCGACCCAGAAAGGCGTGTGAACGAAGCCACAGAACATTCTACACGATCCGCTTATATGCCGACCTCAACACACCAGCAAGCCAAAAAGAGGTGTGAAATTGACAAACGAGTCCCTAGAAGATCCAAACGACTTGGGTTTTGCGTATTGCCTTTGTGCTATGTTTGGGCTGTTATTTTATTTTGTTTAGTCTGTGACACACTGGCCACATGGTTCACTTCCTGCAGCCAGTTTTTCCTTGTTACCACGGAGGCTTTTAGTTGGTTCGGAAGCTTGTATATCTATATGTATATCTACTTTTGGGAAACTTGGATGCATTACTCATTTTAAGCAGTTTAAATTGTTTGGGCTTTTGGGGCCCTGCAATCACTTTTATGGTTCTCGCACAGCAGACAATCCAGGTCGAGTTTTTATTTTTCCTGTTATCTTTATCTTGGTCAAGCCAACATTAGGTTTGTTTACAAAGTTCACTTTCTACTCTAAATTATCTTCTTTTTAAGATTTTATTCAACTACTAATGTAAGAAAACTAAAAAATAAATAAAGAAACAATGATTGGACGACTCACAATCAAGCGGCAGTGACCTTTTATATCCCATCTAAAAATAATAGCCTTATAAATAACAGGTGCGCAGAGTTTGAATGGCACTGATGCCCGAGAACTGAGCAGCGCACTCAGAAGCAACAGTAGCAGACCGTGAGCTGACAGTATTGCAGGCAGACAGAGCAGATAAACTGCACGCCTGCATTTGGCCGCCGATACATCAAGTTGGCAATTTGACCGGACAGCCTAGAGCCCACATTACAGAATCCACAGAAGCTTCTGCAATCTCCTTCATTCTGCCGAGATTACTGGACATGGAAATACGCCCAGAAAAGTGGGAGCTTTTCAGTTACCTAGAAGATGACATAAAGCGAGATCCACAGTTCTGGTAAACATGAAGCATCAGGTTGACCAACAGGTGGTAACACAGCTCAGCGTTGTTGTTTTCTATGGCCTTGTTTACAAGTTTACAAAGCCACTAATGCTGGCCACTAAAAACGTCATTTTCAACATTCAACATTTTCAACAGTGTGGCCTGCTAACCACTGTCTGCAGCTCAGTTTTGTTCTTCGCGAGAGGGGTTGTATCTGGGTCAGGATCAGGACTTTTAGACGTTCTCGGGAATCATCCATGTTCTAATTCTCTGGGTGAGGGCATTTGGTTACCTTTGAAATTCAATTGCGAGAAAAATGCTAGCCTCAGTTTTACAGCAGTGCGTCAGAGCCTGTTGGGTTACAACACGAAGAAATTCAGGCTTACTGCACATAATTTTTTTCAGGCTAATCTTGCAAAATAAGGGGCAATAATTATTTTTATTATAATTCATTTTAAATATACAATTTTATTCTTATTTTTTGGAATTTGAAAATGTTCCATATCCAATTTGCTCTTGCGCGCTGGTTGAAAAACACTGACTCACTGGTATCTAGAACAGAGAATCTCTCTGCAACCTGTCCCCCAAGTTGAGATGGTTGTCACCGACCACTAATTGGGTAATTTCGGGTAATTTGTGGTCTGTGTTCTACTGCATGATGAAACCCCATGCAAAAATTCGGTTGGATGTGAGCATTTTAAAGATATGTGGGCCAGTCTACCTTCCAATAGGATTAATGCAGCTGAGATGCAAATTCCTATGTGAATCAACCAAAATAAATGTAAATACCTACACATTATAGCTGAAATTCTGCACCCTGCACTCAACATTGTCAAGGAAATCAGTCACTGTTACATTTCAGCCGCCTCCTGTTACTGTTCCTGTTGGGGGTTTTTTTTCCCTCTTGTTATCCATGTGATTCGCTCCCGACCTGGCCCTGTCTTTGGTATCTTGGTTATGGAATTATTCACAGTTATGCTGTCTGCCTGTGTTTTATTCCTCCTGCCATCTGCCTGCTCATGGATTAGGCCGATTAATCCTACTCAGCATATACTGCGACTATATACACACTTACTGGATGTCAAAATATCACAATTCCATTTTCATTTCATCCTGCCTTCTGCAAAATACAGTGTTAAGAAGAATCTAAATAAGAACTTAAGCACATATTGTGCAGTCAGCAAATTCAAAGCCGTTCATGTACAGAAATATAACTGTACAGAAACTCTGCATGGGAGGAGGCATGCTCAGGTATTTGCGTGTACACACACACACACACACACACACACACACACACACACACACACACACACACAGACAAGCTATTTAAATGAAGAGACTCATTACTGAGAGCCAAAGTAATTTGCGAACACTGTTTAGTCAATAACATGGCGTCTGCATTAAGATAACACCAACAAAAGGTTTGAGGCGTGTCATTCCTAAGAATATCATTTTTAAAATATTGTTTGAAGAAGTTAGTTCTTTCATCCCACTGCAGAGCCAAGATAAGTTAAAATAAGGCCTTGTGTGAAAAGGGTATGTGCTTTAGTGACTGATGCTCTGTGTTTCCAGAAAGCTCTGGTTTAGTTCTTCGGTTCAGTCATCCATCGAGATTTTAGTTTAGTTTCAGACTTTTATGAAAACTTTCTCACTTTTGAGTTTGAGGCAAACAACATGCCTGATCAACAACAACAACAACACAACAACAACAGCAACAACAACAACAACAACAACAACAAAGAACCCTGCTGTCGTGGCGTCCGGTGTGCTAACAGACTCCGGGGAGGAGAAGGGCAGGCCATGTTCCAAACCTGACTCCTGGGTCACAGACTCTGTGTCCTCCAGGTCTGACCTACCGGCGGCCTAATTGGAGATGGACAGCAGGGTTGGAGACAGAGGATGAGGAGAGGCATGCTTGATTCAGCTCGGAGATGAAGGTCAGGCTGACGGAGAGAGACAGGGATAGAGAGAGACACAGAGAGGGAGAGAGACAGACAGAAATGCTCTCCATGCAAACCCTGCTTGAGGAAATGTCAGCACTGTGAATCCTGAGATCAGTCAGTCTCAGAGGGAGTCCAAGAGTTTTCTCGACTTTCATTTGAACAATTTCTTCCCTCAAACATACTGGCTCTACTGAAAAAAAAAAAAAAGGTTCCTAAATTTGGCACTCCTTTTCAACAGAATCCATGAATTAGAAAAGATTTTGTTAATCAAAAGTAAACCAGATTAAGATCCTTGTGGTTGGTAATAAGCACACACACTACATGTTTCATGGCTGCACCAGACGTTTTGCAGTTACACCATATGTTTGTTTGTTTTTTGTACCCACTTGACACTTTGTAGAAATTGTACCCACATGACACTTTGATGCCATTAATGTCACTGGATTAGAAACATACCAGTTGTGCTGCCCACTATCGTTACATACAGTATGGATGTAAGGATCAGGAGCAATTTAAATACATGCTGCCACAGTGTAAATGCTGTAGTGTTCGACGGCATGAACATTATCATTTCAGAACGGCGTTGTGCAGGACACACATTATTATTACTCTCAAAAATACACACACTCACTCGTGCACGTGCACACACACACACACACACACACACACACACACAGGGCACGACAGACCGCCACTCTAACCTTGCTGCAACAACCACCCAATAAGTCACCGGCTTTCTCTCCAGCACGCTTTCTCTGTTCTTCTCCGCCGATATCCCATCTCCTGTCCTCCAGAGCGAGAGTGCTCCGATACGGACACTCAAGCAGGACGGAGCGCTCCTCTGATGGCCACTCATCTAGACAGTACCCCCCTTCTGCCTGTGCGCGCTCACACCACGGCCACGAGCCAGTGCGAGTGCGCGCCCAGGACGTCCTCCTGCCTCGTCGCCTCGCACGGCTCCCGTGAGACCCGCTAAACATCCAACAGCCCCGCCCCCAGCCAAGGCCCTCTGTGTGTGCCCGCTCTGAAAAAAAAATCATTACCGAGGATGGGATAAAAATATTAAACATCAGAGTACAGAAAGCGCTCGCTGACTGGCCAAGGTTCGTCTCGTTCGACTGCAAAACCGAACGTAAGAGTCGATTCATCTGGTCACTGCACATTTCCTGTTCAGCCATCTGCACCATTCAAAAATCGTTACAAATCCCGTTCGGGCAGGCAAAAAAAAACATGTGCTGGTAGCCAGCAAGGATCATGAAATATCAACGGCTCGGGGCCGTGCAAGCTTGTCTTTAACCCCCCCCGGCAGCATGTTGAAAATTACTCCAGAAAATGGACTCCAGTAGACAAACAAACAAAACCCTTGTGGCCGGGCTGTCAAAAAAGATCTGCGTAAGACTGCGGGCTATTCCTGGAGCCCTTCGGGAAACAGCAGGTACACTTGAGGCCACTCTTATGACATCCTGTCAGTGAAGGGGCCATCTCTCCTCCATCTCCCCTAGTTTAATTTCTCTCTCTCTCTCTCTCTCTCTCTCTCTCTCTCTCTCTCTCTCTCTCTCTTTTGCTTCCTTCTCTCTGGGTCATCTCTCTCTCTCTTGTTCACTGCTGTTCGTGAGTGCTCTTTAGGGGACTCCCTCCCTTCACCTCTCCCTCCTCGAGTAGCTCTCAAATGCCGGCTTGCATTTCCACATGAAAGGCACGGGGAGGGGGGAAGGCCACGCGGAGTGTCGCACTCTGCCTCTCTGTTGCCATGGAGATTCGGCGTTTTCCGCCGACGGCACCCGCCGCTTCCCGAAGCCGAAAACGCCGCTGGGCAACAAGTGTGCATTTGTTTGCTGCCTGTTATGCGGGAGGCCTGCCAATATGTCGAGTCTCATTTGGATGGTGCTCCATCGACCGCATTGACCCGGGGAGAACTTCTGATGGGGCTTGAGTGATTGCGAGAGGGAGAAACTGGGAGGAAGGCTCGGGCGTTCCCGTGGCCGTGCCGGGTTCGGAGGGTCTGGCCGCGGATCTGCCGTCTCCGTGCGCCCGGAGGTTAGCCCTGCTTTCTCCGGCTGAAAGACCGTCAGGACAGACTGTTACGAAGCTTGCGTGGGAGCCGAAACTTATCTCTGATGAGTCTGATTCCTAATTTGGCTGAAGGTAGAGCGCTAGACCTCTGGGGTGAGACGTGCACGCGCTTTTCGGGCCGGCCAAGGCGTGCGGCGTTAAACCGAGGACCCAAGGACAAAGAGAAGGCCTGGACCGTGTCGACCCGTCGGCTGAGTCGCCTTAGCAGGCCGTCTCCTGTCCCCGATGCTGGAAAAGAGCGCGTTTGAAATGGAAATTGAGTTCCACTGAACTCTGTCTCACTCCTGCCTCCCATTCATACCTCCCTAAGTAATTATCACTGTTCTCCAAACCCTGCACCTGCACCAGAGACGGAAGACAGAGCGTGAGTGTGCGTGTGCGCAGTGTCTTACACGTGCCTCTTCTCCTGAGCCTCGCGTTAATGGGGCCTTTGCTCCGTCTCAGAGCACAGGTCAGGCTGGCTGGCAAATAACACCCTCATTACTGATAGTGTCATCGCGTCAGAAGGGACCTGCGGGAACTATGGTGTGCATGTGTGTATGTGTGTGTGTGTGTGTGAGATGCATTTCTTTTCTACAGTGCATGTCGCCCTTTTACAAAGTTTTTTTTAAATTTTTTTTTTATTAAGCCCCTGCACATTTAACTATACTATCAAACATATCAACATCTCTGCCCCACCCACAGTTTAACAGAGCTATCCCATGTCACAAACAGCAGACTAATGTCAGGGAAGCTTTAAGAGGACATGCAATCTGTCAAAAAGGTCTTCACTTCCTGTATTAATGCATCTATAATGCATTACATTGCATGAGTAATCCATAAGCATGTATAACTATTCCTCATATGAAATGATAGTTACACAGCTATGTCATAAAGCAGAAATCAAATCCTTTAATCACTTGTATATTATAGCCTTCGATAATTCTCTGAATTAGTCTGACACATGTCCAGCTGTTTCACACATGTCCAATTGTTTGACACGTGTCCGATTGTTTTCCATTTGAACTGCTTGAAAAACATGACTTTTTTGGTTTAGTTTTGATCATTGAAACAATGTTGGAAAAGACACTGAGATACACTGGACTAAAGACCCAGTTTCTGTATGTTACATAGTTGCGGTACAATGTTTATGGAGCTTTCAGAGTTACATGGATTGCTGCATTAATTACCCATAATGATCTGTAACTAATTCACAATAGTAAACAATCTGCATAAAATAATAATGCTAAAAAAAATGGTTCTTCTTGTCAACATAGAACACATTATTTACATATTGTTTATATTCATAGACTCAGACAAGCATGTGACATTGAATATTTGGTAACTATAATTTCCTTTAAAGGTAGTAACCTCTACCTTATGTTTCCTGCTCCTGAGGAGCAATCAGGAGGAATTAGGCCATTGCCTCTTATAACATTTCTTTAGGTCATTGATATTTCAGGGACTCTTTCATGCTTCATAATCTCAACTGGCTTCTTGTCTGGACACATTTTTTTTTGCACGTTAAGTTACCTGTGTGCTTCATTTCATTGTTCATTTTATTCTTGTTCTTCCCCCGAACTCCGAAGCTCCAGGTGATGGACAGTTACCCTGACATTCTCCTGTAAAATTCCTTTATCCCACTTGGAATGCATTGTCCCCCCATGATAATGAGCTCTCCGTTGCTGTGAGGCAGGAAAACGTGCTTCACAGCAGGGATGAGGGTTGGGAGTTTGTGTGCACTTCTTGTTGGCTTGTTCTGTTTTGGTTTGTTTTGGGTTTTTTTTAACTTCCAAACATAGCATGGTGGATTTCTGGCAAAGAGTGCATGGAACACAGTCCCAGAACCGCGGCACATCCCAGCGGTCTTTAGCCAGCTCGAGATGTGCGGCCGTGTTCTATTTTGCTTTGTTTTGTTTTTCAGGCCAGTGGGTTTCCTCCACGGTGTCCTTCCTTGGTTGCTCTGTGGTGTTCTAACCGTAGACGAGTGAACAGAGTCTCTTGCAGGCTCGAGTCATCTCTGCAGGTCCTGATGCCCCAGAGTTCCCGATTTCAGCGCCTTTTGCACCGCACGCCGTGCGTTTGCTGTGATCTTTGCAGGACGCCCACTTCTGTGCCACGGCAGAGCAGAGGTTCCTCCGCTCAGATACCAGAGCGGTTGCATGGTTTCTCCGGTAAGGCCTGCAGAGGTAGCCATGCACGCAATACTTTACTACTTCATCCAACCATGTCTGAATTACCTTCCAAAGAGCCAAACAAACTGGCGAGTCTTACGGCCTACAGAGCCCTGGAAGATGACCACACGCCATAATAAGGCTTCTTCGAAAGGTTCCTGCTACCTCTTCCAACATACAGTGTCCAAAATATTTTTTGTGCTCAGTGATTGGTTCACATGAACACCTCTTTTATGAGTGCAGCTGCTGTTTGTGTGCCTTTTTATAAAGCTCTGTATTAGCAATCCACATCTCCAATTTCCTCTCATTGACCAACACGCCTGATTCCAATTAGACTGTGGTGAGTCCATTAGCCTCAAAACTCATACTTTTCCATTGTGGACTGTGGATATCTAAACAGCGGGTTCAGCAGGTTCATTACTTCCAAGCTGTACAAGCGTTTGTCTGTCATTACACAAGTCTTAATGCTTTATTAGTTTAACTGCACTGTGTTTGTTCATCACTGCGACTTAGCTGTAAGTCAGAAACCATTTTATGAGTGATTCCTGCTTACATTCAGGTAAATCTGCTGCTGCAACACACGGCCAGCGTCGAAGCTGCCGTCCGGATGCTCCGCCACTTTATTGCAAATCCTGGACTGTACAGAAACAGCAGGCTATGAGAGAAGTGTAAGTGAAGTTCAGGGCAACAGCAGTGGGCTTGTCTGAAAGCTCTTCCTAGCGAGGCCAAGGTGGTGTCAGGTACTGGGACAACACGCCCTGGCGGCGTCTAGCTGTCACCGTGAAAACCGTATACACAAGAGGCATGCACTGGGAACACACGCACCATGCAACTCCCCGTGCACACATCCCGACAGACAGAACGTAGCAGAAAACTCGGCACTGGTGAAAAATTTCTCTACGCTCAGAAAGTAACCCTGAAATTCCCAGCTACATCAAAACTGTCTTGAGTAACGCAATTTATCTCAATTTAACCCATATGGTGTTTTTCAAAGAGAAGGGGGGGGAGTCCAATTCCTTGAAACGGGTCAAATGCTTAGGCTGCAGAGATTAATACCCTGCCAGTTCCACCAAACAGACGAAGGGAAAATGGAAGACAGGGGGTGGGGGTGAAAAACAATGTGAATGATCCTTAATGCATTCTTAATGGACACGAACAGCATCAAGAGCCATTTACCAGTCGGGCTGGTGAATGATATTACCTCCATGGTCCAGAAGACGAGAGCGTATGCTGCAGGTGGAAAGCGCACTGAAACCTTCTGACAAACTGTAACGCAATGTAAACTGTACACTGTAAACTGCACGTTTTTTACTTAACAACGAGCAGTTTTAATTATAAAGCCGGTAAGATGCTGGTGTTTTTTTTTTATATCATTAGTGATTATTCTTTTGGTTAAATTGGCTTAAGTCGATGCCACTGATTGTGACTGAAATTTTGTGAGTTTGTTTGTGTGTGTGTGTGAGTGTGTGTGTGTGTGTGTGTGTGTGTGTGTGTGTGTGAGTGTGTGTGTGTGTGTGTGTGTGTGTGTGTGTGTGTGTGTTTTACAGGTGCATTCTCATTACTTCCCCAGGCATCAACATGACCCAAACACACACGCCCACACAATCGTCAGACTTTTTTTTTTTATCTTAAAAATACAGACACAATTAATTGAAATTGCATTTCTAAATACTGGATGGCAAAAAAAAAAAAAAAAAATTGCAGTTACCCTTTTAAAAAGATATGTGGATTTTCTTTCCAGGAAAAGGGAAAACACTGCTTGCAAACAGCTAAGTAGCAGACTAATTAAATTCAGTCTCATTACACTGAATCATTTATTTTGAATGTAATGTATTTAGCTTGTTTTGCCGCGTGGCGCATGCATTAAGGGCTGCGAGGGGGCCTTAAGAGCAGTGTGGATAAAAGGGGGCTGCTCCACGCTCTCTGAGGGCTGGGGGAGATAATTAAGACACTCATGCTTCCCCTCAAGTTTCTGCACTAATGGCACAACATGAAACGCCATATGGCGCCGGTGCCTTAGTCCAGCGCGGCTCATCGTGCTGTCGCTGTGCAATAACAGGGCAAGGTGTGTGCTACCTCAGACAGATGAGGAACAGCTAACTTTCTCTCTCTCTCTCTCTCTCTCTCACACACACACACACACACACACACACACACACACACACACACAGTTTTGCCCCGAGCTCTGTGTGCACCTAGCTGCACACACTGGTAAGTGCCCTAATCGTATATGTATTCTCGCTCGCGCCTGCAGCTATAGCGGCATCAGCATGCGCGCGAGACGTAAGCGCTCCGAGACGAGCAAAACTGTTCGGGAACAGCAGCTAGGGCGCGAGAGCGCTGCTCCAGGCAAGAAAACGCCACATGCAGCCATGTGACCTCACTCGGGCTAATTTAGTGTCCGTGTACCGCAGCCCATGGGTCTGTCAGCATTAATTACAAAGCCATCAAACGCAACAGGGACTCGACTTCCTCTCAGACAATCCTGTCCCATGAAGTTCGAGTGCAACAGTGATCAGAAATACTAATGAAATCTTCTTTAAATGACTGATTTGAGTGATTTGGGTTGATTGATTCAGTTGAATTACCAAGCCTGTACACACAGCCTTCCTACCTTTGGTCTGTAGTTAAATATGGCCTCTCTGCTGTTTTTAGCAATTATCATGTGAATATGAAAAATAATAAAGTACAGACAGTCCAGACTGGAGAAAATTACAGTTGTTTTCACCTCAATATTATGGGGAAATGTTACAGGCGGTTGCAGGGAGCGGTCAGAAGTGTCCTTAGGGAAGGAGACTGACATCATATGGAACAAACTCTGAAATTTCAAATGAACTTGAAAAGAATCCACACACACGCACACACACACACACGCACACAAACACACACACACACACACACACACACACACACACACACACACACACACACACACACACAGACAGTCACACACAAATATATACACAGACACACATACACACACATTCACACAAAGAGTGTATTATCAACATTAATGGATGTTATCTCATAAAGAGTACGATATTCAGATTGCCCCCCAAGGTCACATACAAACCCATCTGAGCATATTTTATTGTACAATGATTTCACACTAGCTTTGTGAAATGAAAACCTTTACCTTCACAAAGGCTAACTGAAGCAAAAATGTACTTTTAATTCAATTTCAACATTGTCGCATTAAAAAGAAAAAAAAAGAAAAAAAAAAGCGAACCGGGTGGTTCAAGCCAAGACTGGAAAAGTACATTCTTTACATAAATTCTCCTTGGAGTGGCAAATATGTATCTCCGTAGTCTTGTTCAAAGGCTGGGGCTCAATCTCAGTCTTAATGGTTGAACTGAGATTAAGGGAAATGTTGGAATAAGATTCCCATAAGCGTCGAATTATTCTGTCAACAAACAAAACATGTTTGAACGGCAGCTGGCCAGTCAACAGAACCGCACGGGGAGAGAAGATCTGATTTAGCACAGCCCTGAAGAACTAAAGGCTTGCTTTTTATAGCAACACACTCTCTTTCTTTCGAGAAAATTGGCGGCAGGGCGACGCTCCACTGTATTGTCTCGTCTTTTAATAAATGCCTTGAATGGGGTCAATTAAATCCCGGAGTGTAATTTCACGCTTTCGCAAAGGGCCGAATATTTCTCGCTTTAAGTTCTCGCCGAGGCGAGGCGTCGAGGAGCCCCCCAATTTGCGGTAAATGGCTCCGTGCGCCTCCTCGTTTCTCATGCGGCCGTTTCATTCCTCATTTGCGGACAGATAATCAGGACGTCGTTACCGCGTCAGCAGAGGAAGTAATTGAGCAGCGCGGGAGGCGGCGGAGGGATGGACAGGCGATTCGGACAGGGAGCGAGAGAACCGCGCGTGGGTAGGTGGTCAGAGAGCTGGGTGGGTGGTGGGGGGGGGGGTGCGGTCAGGGTCGCCCTGTCACTACAGATCCGCGCGGTTCTCTCGCATGCGTCAGGCTCTGCTTGGTGGTTTAGCCTTTAAATAGGTCAGAGGCGTGCGCAGCTGGAATAATCCCTTTCCAAGCCGCATCTATGATTCCTTTGGTAAAAGTAAAATATATATATATAAATAAATAAAGGATTTATTAAGTTGTATCCTGGACACTGGTTCCACGTGCGCTATTTTACAGAGGCCTATATGCATTGGTTTTTCTTTTTTTTTTCATTACACAGGGCATTATATCCCCATGTTCAAATGCTAATTAATTAAACTGGATGGCTCTTGGCCTCTGTATCTACACATTAAAAACCAGAGCAATTACAAAACGCGTTGGAGCAACCGTCTGGCTCGGCCAATGTCCGGTTGTGACCCAGGCAGGCCCCAGGGTGCCTGTGGTTGTGCAGAGGGGGCTCTCCAGGCACAGTGTGTGCTACGCTGTTAGCGGTGGAGGGCCTCTCTGCGCAGCTGTACAACGACCTCTCCTCCGCCCACTCCCGCATGCCCGTCTGGGCCGACGCCAAGGCCCCGGAACGCCAGCGCCACATTTCCATCTCATTCATCACGGACGGACAGATAATCCGAAAGTCATTACAGTAGCCTGACACCGGGGCTCGCTCCGGGAAGACAGAGTAATTGAGCGGCGCGGAAGAGAGAAAAGAGCGTCACGAGCCAAGGCCGGTGGATAATGAACGCGAGCCGTCGACTCCGGTGCAGCTGCGGGAAGAGAGAGAACAAGAGAGGAACAGCACAAGAGAGACAGAGAGAGAGATGGATGGATTGATCCAAAAGCAAAGGAAGTAGAAAAGAAAAAGAAAGAGTGAGAAAGACAAGTGCAAAAACAAACAAATCGTTCAGGAAAATATGCCTGGAGTTAGCAATGGTGTCTGAATACAACTATCTGGACTATTTGAACAGAAACGGCAGGGGTTTCAAAGGGAAAGGCACAGTCGGAGGTGGGATTTTCCCGGGCTGCACGCCAAAAAGAATCGGATTCTGTGTGTTCTTCCCGCGTGCCCCTTCCTGCTGGCCACGGCCAACGCTCCGACGGTTTGGCGGGAGAAGGCCTTCCCTGCCTCGCCCTGCCATTTCATCAAGCCCGGCACTATCTGTCCATCTTTAATCAGGCCAAAAGAACAGCGCCTCAGCCTGGGCTACGGGGGGGTTGCGGGGGGGGGGGCGTTGTATTGGAGGGATTAGGCAACCAACAGCAGAATGGAAGGCCAGTCTACGTCATCACCTCTGTTATTGTTATTCGTCTGCAGATTACTTTAAGGCTAAAACTATTTGAATTTTATTTTTCTGCTTTATTAATGTCTCGCAGCTCACCCGGAACAGTAGGCAGAGAAAGCTTCCAACGGCTCCAAAGTTGTGGCTCTGATTCCCAGGGAGCACACATACCTGTCACCATGGCTAACGGTGACCTGCAAAACACCAATATTCCAACACCCCCAAAATACAGTTAATTTAGTCATCCAGTTCGGCATATTATTCCGTATAATAAACATGTTGTCTACAGGCGAGGAGAGTAGTTCGAGTTCCCAGATGTGCCGCAAGCGTGTGGTTTTGGGGGAAGTTTTAGTGTGCGCCAGTGTGAATATTTTGTTTCTTTTTTGAGAACCACGCTGTGGTTACTTCCTAGCCGCCCTGACCGACGTTACATGCGGTGCTTACAGGGTTTCAGTACCACTCTCACTCTCCATTAACACCGTCATTTTGTGCCTGATGCTCAGCCTGGAGTGCGCTGTAGTTATTTAAAAGTGCAGTATCAATGGGCTTTGTGTTTATTTAGGAGTGTGGCAAGGTTTTACGTGATTACACAATTTCTGCAAACCTGTAATTACTCATGTAAAAAGTCCACCACTTCAGAAAAATAGGCCACTATTTCATGCAGGTGTTAAGAAGCCAGCACCCAAAAAGCCCATCAAGCGCTATCTTATCCTGCTTCTCTAGGACTTAATTGCTAGCTATCTAACTGGTGTAACCGGTCCTGGTGCCCATATCATGAGTGTGTGCTATACTGTGTGTGTAACTGTGCTGTAATTGGGAGCCCATCGAGGAGCACTGAATCATCACATCCCGACATTCCCACCATCTAATCCTGGCCGTCTCGTCCAGGCCATCGGCAGCTCCCAGAGTTGGCCAATGCAGTGTTTGGTTAATGGAGTTTGCTTTTGTCATGAAGACAAATGTCACGTTTCGTCACGTTGATGGAGTTTGCTTCCAACCGAAGAAGAATGCCTGGGAATGGCAAGAAGAAGGGAAAGAAGGGGAAAAGTACTTCCCTAAATCATTCCCGCAATCCCTCCGTGTTCTCGGGTACCCTCCTGACTCCCGCAATAGGAGAGCGTGGTCCGGGAGAGGAGGTGGAGGAGTCACATGGGACTACGTCTGACCAAAACGACTGGTATAATGATTTCCAGTCCTCGGAGTCAGACACCACGGACTTCTCCCTTACCGCGGTGAGACCATCACTCATCCTGGCTTCGATCCATGGGATCACAACGGGGGAGGGACCTGCTGAGTACTCGGAGGTGAAATCTGTAGGGTCCTGCATGGACCTCACAGTGGGCTATGCGGAGTATGGAGACCGAGGGGAGCACAGTGACATCACTCTGGAGTCGGACTGGTGGTCCGATCGTGAGATCACTCCGATGGAGGTGGAGGAGGTACCTCAGGGGGATTCCTCCTCTCAGACTGACGTCACGGGCTATGAGGGTGACGAGCCCCCAGCAATCAAGGCTCCACCCAAGGCTCCACCCAAGGCTCTGCCCAGGGCAAGGCGCTCTTGTTGGGTATCTAGGGGGAAACCTCCCCCTCCGAACGACGTCACGAGCTCTGAGGACGACGAGCCCCCAGCACCCAAGGCTCCACCTAAGGCTCGGCCCAGGGCTAGGCGCTCTGCAAGCGAGCATCCCCGGTGACTGGCGGAAAGATGGAGTCGTCGGCAGAGGAGGACACTCCTCCCCCTAGGGCAAGGACCACCAGAGCGCAAGCACCTATGCCTAAGCCTCGGGGCGATAAAAAGGCAGCGGCCCCAGGGTCTGCTCCGCCACCAGGCAACACAACCGGTGCGCCTACCCAAGCGCATGTGCCGGGGTCTGGACAGCCTCCACCAACTGAGCCGGCAAAAGACCCCACCTCCCAGGCTGGTTGGTATCCCTCACTCTTCCCCGGACTGTTTAACTCATGTAGTGTTGTGCCTGTTCCTGTCACTGTGTCTCACCCTGTTACCATAAATGTGCCTGTCCCTTTGTTCTCCTCTGTGTCTATGTCAGTCTCCGTCAGTATGTCTGTCCCTGTGTGTGTCGTCGTGTTAGTCCCGGTGTTTCCCCCCGTGCTCCTGCTCACGCTAGCCCAGGGCGGATTGCCCGGTCCTCTGGCCTCGCCGTGTGGCGTTGGTCTCAGGTCCGCAGCCCGTCACGTCCTTGGGAGTCACGTCCTTGGGGGGGGGCTCTGTCACGTTATGGCCCCGCCCCCTCTTCAAACATCTTGGTGTGCGTGTTTTCGTCCGTGTTGCCACGCCCTCTCGTGTCGTCCACCTGTTTTGCATTATGTGTAATCGTCTTTAGTGTATATACGTCTGCTGTGTCGTAGTGTGTTTGTTGGTGTTTGAGACGTGCATAGCGTTAGAGCCTTGTCTTCTGTTTCTGCATGTTTGTAAGAATAAACGTCTGTTCCATCGTGCCTCGTCCCCACATGCTACGTATGCTTGAAACGTTACAGCTTTAATAGGACTGGTCCTACACGAAGATGTCTGATTGCAGAGAAAGTGAAGTCTTAACAGAATTTGGGTCCATTTGGGGCACATTAAATACTTTTGCTGGCCAGTGGCCCCCGATGGCACTAGGGTGAATTGTTGGTCCGTTCCTAACCCTATAATCCTTTCCTAACAGCAGACCTCAGCCTACGAAGCGTACCGAGCATGGTAAGGTTTTAGTGGAAAGCTTTCTGCCATTTTTATTTATTTTGCTTGGGATTCTTAAGGTATGGGCTGCACGTTTCTCAATCACCTACATCGCTCACTTGGCCGGGCTCCACCAGAGTCCGTCACGTGCAGTCTTCCATCCTGTAACAAACGTCCAGCTCCACACTTTTGAAGATCGTGAGGAGCTGCAGGTTAGGCCATTGTCTCCCTGCTTCTACTCCATGTTCCTTCCAGTGGAGAGGTCTTTCCTGACACAGATATTCTGGGTTATCAGAATCTCTGAATTAGGAATTTTTAAAAAATAGTTTGCAAAAAAAAAAGAAAAAAAGACTGGAATTAAAGGTTGCCTTTGTACAGCGCCTATAGTGCATGTATCTTCACCATCTCTCTAAACCTTCGAAACCATGTAATTTTGCTAAGTGCTTTGAAATTGTGCGAGGTAAAAATCTTTTTTTTTTTTTTCTTTTTTTTTTTGCGTGTCAAACCCTGATTGAAGCTGCAGGCTCCGAAAGCACTCTGCGCTGCCAAAGTGTGGCAGTGAAGAAACGATGGCATTTTCCCCGAATGCACCCAGCTGGCACTACGAATGGGTGAGGTTGTTTACTCCTGCCCCTCCCCACAATATCCCCACCCCCCCCCAACCACACCGCCCTCACAGAACCCCCTCTGCTCTTATCAGACAGGACAGACGCGGCGGAGTCTCAGCCATCCGTAGATCCTTCTGTCTATCCCCGTTCTTCCTCGGAGACCGAGACAGAGAGACAAAGCCCACTCGACCCCGCTCGGTGTAACATCTGTTCGCCCGGCGCTTGCACTCACACACTCTCGCTGTGCTTTCAACTGCCTCTAGACACATGCATCCCACCTGAAAAACAATGCGCTCCTTTGATAAAACAGAGCTCTTTTGAATCGTGCTGCAGAAAGAGAAAATTGAATTGTATCTAATTACTTCAGTGTTTTTCTTCTGTGTAATGTATTATGGTTTCCATTACAGAACACAGTGCAAAGTGCAATATATATTACATTAATCTATGAATCTTTTATTACTATTTAAACGTAGATGCTTTTGGTTTCCAGGACACTGAGGCAGCTAGACTGAATGCTCTGTGGAAATGCTGATTAGCCAGCAAGCCAGAAAATGCAATCTCAGTCTCAATTAATTACCACAGAGGAATTATTATGACCAAAAGAAATACATTTTTGTTGTTGTTTGTTTAAACATTTTTATGAGGCCAAAAGCAACTCTATGAAAGCTAATCCTTCTGAAAGACTTTAACCAAAGATTAAGGTTTTCATAATATTATGTTTGTGACACTGGTCACTAGAGCTGTCAATCAAATATGTTAATAGAGCCACAAGCTGGGTAGAACCAATCAGAACCCAAATTACCTATAGTTTGCTGGCACAAATATGTAGTGTACTGACAAATTGTCATAATGATTTCATGGAGGTATTTTCAAGGATATGCTTGCAAACCACTTGTCAAAAACCTTGACATTTTTAAAGCAGTGCGAACAAAACCAGGCATTTAACTGACGACATTCAAATAATGTTGTGCTTGAAAATTCTGCATTTTTAAAAGTTTCTTAAATTATTTTGAATAATTTCATTATTATACATTTTATTAAATTATTTATTTTATTTGTTTAATATTGTAATACTGTTTACCACTGATATACTAATTATATTTTGTATCTGTATTCATCATCATCATCTTCTTCTTCATCATCTTCATCATAGGCATAATCACAGTCATAATCTTTCTGTTTTTCCTCATGTGGGTTGTGGTGGTAGCAGGCTGAGAAGATTATACCAGGCTTCTATTTCAGAAAAATTCCAGATCCCCCAGTGAGATACCCAGAGTCTCCCAGACCAGCTGTGAGAAATAATCCCTCTAGTGTGTCCTGGGCCTGCCTCTGGGACTCCTTCCAGTGGGACGTGCCTGGAACAGCTGTAGTGGCAGCAGACCACGGGGCTTCCTTTAAGATGCCCAAACCACCTCAATTGGCTCCTCTCCGTCTTGAGGAGTAGTGGATCCAATTTGAGGCCTTCCCAGATTTTACAGAGAATCCCTTCCCCATCACGGAATGAGAATCCAGCAACCCTGGGGAGAAACCCCTTTTTTTTGCCACTTGTATTCACATTTGTATTCTTTCAGTTGTTACCCATCTCACCATGGGTGAGGATGGGGAAGTGAACTGACCGATACACACAAAACTTTGTCCTGATTCTAAGTTCCTGATTAGACAGAGACCCCAGAGACAGAGACAAGGCCGCTGTTGCTGATCCAATCCTTTCTCCGTTACTTGTGAACGAAACCTTACCCTCTGCCACGATAAAAACGTTTCTCCTCTCACCTGAGGCTAGCATTCCATTCTGTTCCAGGAGATACCACTCCAGCCTTGACTGTGCTTTGTCCGTGAAAACTATAAACAGTGGAGACGAGACACACCCACGGCAGAACCCAAAACCCCCGGTGAAGGATTTCAACTCGAAATTTTCGGGATTTTCAACTGCCTTAGTGCATTCATACAGAGACTAGACCACCCGAAGCAGCAGCAGCCCTAATCTCCATAATCCTGCATCATCTCCCACAGCTCATACCGAAGTACACGATCATATGCCTTCTCCAAGTCCACAAAGTACATGAAGACTGGGATGGCATATTCCCATGAGCACTCACAAAGCCGCATCAGGAAAAATAGCCGATCGACTGTGCCGCATCCTGGGGAGAAACCGCATTGTTTATCTTGTAGCCTAGGTTCAACTATCAATTTTCCTGAGAGACTTTCCTTGAGAGGAGTGTTATTCCCCAATGATTGGAGCATATCCTCTGGTCCCTTTTTGATATAGGGTCCACCACTTCAGTTTGCCAATTTGAGAGCACCATACCTGTTTTCCCAGTGACACTGAAGTGCCATGTTACCTGCACAACTCCTGTCCAGTGCCTTCATCATCTCTAGTACAATCTCATTCACTCCTGCTATATAATATATAATATAATTTGAATCACCATCAGTTTCATGAACCGATGCGTGTGCACCAGGTTGAGATGTTCTTCACAGTGTTCTTCCACTGCTGAACAGAGGTCAGCACTTCCCTATCTTTGCCCAGATCAGCTTGGGTGATGTTGCATTATCCCCGCCCAAGGCATCAAACGAGGCATCTTTTGAACCATGCAAAAGTCTTTCTGCCTTGCTTCTACAAACTACCTAGAATGAGCTTCTGCTCCACAAATTTCCTTAGTTGCATCCCTGGCCCTCCAATACCTCTCAACTGAATGTGGAGATTGTCCCGAGAGCATTTCTTGGAAAGCCTCCTTCAACTTGATGGCTTCCCTCACCACCAGCGTGTTCTAGGGTTGCCACCATGACAGGCATCGGTGGCCTCTGTGGTTGAGCATTTGAACATGGTCCATTTGGACTGTTCCCAGGCCACTGGGAAGGCTCTCCTGGGCTCACCAGATCTTTCCGGCTTTAACCCATTTTTATTAATCCAGGTGATGTGGACAGATCTGCCCCTCTCTTAAGTGCCATTTTAAGTGCCCTGAACACATGGCCTCTCAGGGCATTTCATTGGATTACAAAAGGTGCTCCGGTAACATATACCCTTGGTAGTACCCTTGTATTTGATCTGGGTGTTTGCTATTTACATTCTATGACTTGCACAGAAGGCTAAAAACATTTCCCTACTCAGGTTTCGGACTAGACCGCTTACATACCCCTCAGACAAACATACCCCTCCTGATATCTGTTTCCAACATGGGCGATGAAGTCCCTTCCAGCAGGACTATGTAGTCAGTAGGAGGCACTCCCTCAAGCATTTGCCCCACATTCTGCAACTACTATTTGGTTTTCCCCTCTGAGACTCATAGTCTAGAAGTAATCTACTTGCCCACCTGCATGACCTCCAACTGAGTGGCCTGTAGCCTGGGACATCTGAATGCCCACACCCCTACCTGGGCCCTATCTCTTATGGATACTGTGGAGTAAAAGAGACACCACCCTTGACAGAGATAATTCTCACCAAGGGTGACCCTATTGGACGTTTTTAACTTCTGATGACACGAATCCTGAAGTTCACTTAATTTCACAAGCTCCTCTAGCATGATAATGATTTTCGAAGGGGTATTTGAGTTCAGTTAACACAACATGCATTGTCTGCATTCTAAAATAAGATGCTCTTTAAAATACACAACAGAAACACTGACATTTTAGTGTACTTGTAGGAAGGGAACAAATAAGGACCAAAACAAACACTTTCCCTCCTGGTGCACACAGAAAATGTCTAGCAAACAAGCTCGGTCTGTCTGTTTTCCTCTCTCTCTAGTCTGGGTTGTTTACTGACTTCCTGTGGCTCTGGCTGGCATCAGCCACACACCCTTTATCACACCCATCCAATTACAGAACAGGTTCATTGGCAGGTGACTGCTTGATCGAACGGTATGTCTGACGCGCGTGTGTGTGTGTGTGTGTGTGTGTGTGTGTGTGCGCGTGTACAAAGAGTAAGATGGAAAAAAGATTAACTGGGATGATATCCTATTGATGTGCTATGTCAGGAAACAAAATACACACACACACACGTACACACACACACACACACTCCATTTCCATCTACCTCAGTGACCTGAGAATGCCCAGCCGATTTGCGCAAGACCAGCTCAATAGCCATCCTCTTTAAATCTGAGCCCCCCCCCCCCTCTCCAAAACAGCTCCTGCAGATGACGCCCTGCCTGCCCCACAGACGGTCCAGCGTCGCATGTACAGCATAGTTCCACCTCATTTTCAGCTGGGGACCTCTCTATGACTCTGTCTCGCCACACCGCGTCTGTTTCTATCTTCTGCGCGCTCCGGTGTCCTCCGTGCACGGGAGGGGATGGATGGAGAGCTGCAGGCAAAGAGGTCAACAGAGTGATATGAGAGTGCTTTAATGGCTTCCCAAGTACTCCACATCAGGGCAGCCATGTCAATCTGATTTCATTAGTCACCACTTAGACCAACAACAAACAACGACTGGCTGCTAACTCGAATGAGTGCCCACTCAGTTTCAGCTCTCTCTCTCTCTCTCTCTCTCTCTCTCTCTCGCTCTCTCTCTCTCTCTCTCTCTCTCTCTCTCTCTCTCTCTCTCTCGCTCCCTTTAAAGATGGGCTCAGGCATAGCACTGTCCAGCCTTAATGCTCTAACACTCATCCGCTGTCTCTCCCTCGTGCTGCTAATGCAGTCGGCACATGCGCGCGTCCGTCAAACGTTCTGTCTCCTTCTCTCACTCCCTGGGCTTCTTTTGCTTTGTCGCGTTGCTCTTTTTTCGTGGGCGTGTGGGCGTGTGGCCACGCGTGCGCGCGCGTTCGTTAATTGATAAGATAGACATCTGCCATAGATAGCTTGTCATTCCTCCTGGTACCATTATATAGTCATTTCCTGGATTAATGTGTATGGAGAGCATTCATTATTTATGATGGATGGACCCATCTAAGCCCCACCCCCCACCCCCCAAGCCCACCCCTACTGCATTCATAGTCTTGCAGAACTAACCTGGAACCATTAAAGAGGGCATAAGATATTTTAGCAAGATAATAGTGAGATTTTTGGCATTGGATTGTTCATTTCTTTTGGGATACTTGCTGCAAGACTAACTACATCAAGCATGCTGACACCTTACAAAAGCAACTGTCAGATAGCTGTTACCCAAAAAAAATGTGCTAAATCTGTGATAACCGATAAGAACAAATAAATAAATAAACAGAATCTCAGTTTGACATGTGCATGTGCATGTGCACAGTCTCTGTCATTTCATTATCGAATCCATTCCATCCTGGCGCTAACATCTCGTCACGTTTAATAGTCTGTAAACAACGTACCAAATGTTGCCGGGAGATCCAAAATAATTTGAGAAACTTCCGGATGTTTAAGAGTGGGCACTGCTAGATTAAACTTTATAATGCCAACTGAAGAAATGTAATATACAATTATACTGTTACTAATGTTTGCACCTACACTGACTTCTACCTGTACAGATTGTCTTCAGTAAATTCTGTAGCTTTCGCAATATATATATATATATCTCCCCATCTCACCTTTCCAGTGGGTGGTCACCACAGGCATAAATTATCCTGGGCACACTGGGTACATGTCTCAGTGCTTTCTGAAATGGCTGTTTTTGAGTGTTTTTAATTGTACAGATTCCTCTACAAGCTCCATTTATTCAGTAATAATTTGAGCAATAACCTGCTTGTTTCGGTCAGTAAAACGAAGCGTATTCTGTCCCTCATGACACAATCGGAAAACTGTTCTTATTTTTTCGGCTATGTCAAATAATGCCGAAACCATAAACGATCTCACCTGAGAAGCACAACTGACAATTCGGGAAATTAAAGAAATTATTTTTTCATCAAAATAAATAGAAAACAATTGTACTACAAATATATGATTATAATAAATAAAATATTTATATAAAAATAATTTTAAACCGTAGTGCTTTTCCTCTCCGTCGGAGCTGTAATTTCTTTTCAGTTAAAGGGAGTGAGAATTTGAGGGGCAGCTGATTTGAAAGCAACATCTGGTCCATATTCTTGTCCCCAGCACTTCTTGGGGCAAAGTTATGCCCATGGGGGTCTCATATCTTTCCCCTCACACTTGGGCCTTCCACCAGAGGCCTGGGAGTTTGAGGGCGTGGCGCAGTATTTCCACTGTTCCTAGGACTGCACTCTTCTGGACCGATACTGATGTCATTCCTGGGATCTGTTTGAGCCTCCAGCTTAGAAGTCACAGCCCGAAGTGCCCCATATACACACACACACACACTCACACACTCTCTCCCTCTCTCTCTGAACAGTTATTTTTTAATCCATAGTAATAGTTTTTCCATTTCTGAATATGACATTTTTATGTGTTTCAGATCACAGCTTGTGGCAACAATAGTGATGAGTCACGACCATTGACACAAATCATTGCTGCGAATGAAAGTTACTTTAGTGCTCATAATCACAGAGCACATGCACACACAGCCCGCCACGTTAATAACTGCACAGAGGAAATAGTTGCGCTCGCAGTTCTCAAAGCGTAAATGAGCGCTTTATGCCAGAAACGGACATGTTGTTCATCTTTTATCCATAAATTACACAAAAACGCCTCATTTCTCGTGCAATCTCCCGAAATCCACGTGAGCTGCTGATGGATTTGTAGAAAAGGAGCGGCCCTAAGCCACTTCCGGTAAGGAGAGATAGCAGTAGCACACCCATGACCTCTTTCGTCCTTATGCTGCATTACAGTGCTACTGGCCATCAGTCACTGTCTCCTGCTGTTTACACGAATGTGATGATGGTTTGCATAGCTTCAGCGGGCGGCGGAGCCCACGCAAGGCGGCACGGCTCCACCCCTAATCTGCCTGGAATCGGCTTCGAAAGACGGACAGAGGAATAAGAGAGAGGTTGTGGATCACAATATGGACGACAGCTATCGGGCTGCAGCCTACGGATGACATTCTCAGGGCTTTTGGCATACGGAGCCCTGGAACTGGTCTGAATTTACCGCGACTTCGCCAGAGAGTGGGCGACATCGGTGGCTGTGGTGCGGGACTCGGAGAAGGCCTCCGTCCATACGCCCACCCCCAGCATACTGCATAGCGCCGTGAGAGAGGCGTGGATCTTTCAGTCCTACCTCAGCCTGAGCTCTGCACTGAAACACCAGCGCAGACACACGCGTGCTACGCATGCCTGTCTGCACGTGCAAGCGGCAACTGACTGTGCTTCATTCAGTTGCTCAGGCACTTAGTTGTCTGCAGCCAAATGTGATTTTAGGCTATTTTACAAGCCAACAACATGAAGCTGCCATATGGTCCAGAATACCAGCAAGGCCTGCACGCGCACACGCGCACATGCACACTCACACACACACACACTCTAAAACAAGAATTACACAGGGCTCCAGGTGGTCGAGGTTTAGTCCTACACAAACAGAGAACTCATGTGCTCTTAAACAGAAATCAGCATCCGTTAGTTTCGCCGCTGCCTTAAAATATTGATGATGACCTTAATATACTCACTCACTCGGCCACTTTATTAGAAACACGGCCCTCATACCTACATTCACCGGCCAATTTAGTAGGTATATCTGTCTTACCTGTGCATTGCTAAGTGTCCGGTTACAGACTGCAGCCCTGCGGGCACACTTCATCAACCCCTCTCTCCCCTCTTCTTCACTGGTCAGTTTCTGGCCTAAAAACACAAGATGATTGGATGTTATTTGAGTCGCGCTCAGTACAGCCACGGCATTGGCGTACCGGTGGAGCGGTAGTGGGCATTGCACCGAAACAAGTCCGTCAGGCACAAATGCGGGCGCCGGGTTGTTTTTTTTTCTCGCTTCGGTAGCATTGCGGGGTGAGGAGTGGTCAGCCACCCAAATGTTTCCAGCCAATGCCAGTCCCGTGGTCTGAGGCTGATTAAGAATGAAAGGAAAAAGGACGGCTTTAACAGATTCTGCATAGCAACAAGTAGGCTAAAAGGGCTAGAAGAAAAAAATATGTTTCTTCTAAAAATGTTTGGCACATGCTATGTTACACAGGGCTCACATGCCAACAAGCTACTGTCTCTTTAAGAAAAGGTATCTGTGCGGTTATTAAATATATTATTGCGGTGAGACGCTATCCTGTGCATGTGCGTGCAATTTTTGGTTCTACTGCTTTTTTTCCCACCCTCGTCTGCCTAATGTTCTAGTTTTTTTTTGTTTTTTTTCTAGGTTATGAAACAACAGCTACCCTACGTGGACGAGGAACAAGGTCTGTTACCAAACCAAAACATATTCAGATGCATATCCGTCATGTTCAACCAAAAACGAGGATATACGGCTGCCTGGGTCGAAGGGCAGGGAAATCAATGGCAAAGCATTGTTTGGGCTATTTTAGTGCCCCGCAAAAAAGGCTTGTTCAGTACTGTGTGGATTTGTGTTAGTGTGTTTGTTTGTGTGTGTGTATATGCGTGTGTGTGGAGGACTTTTGGGAGGAACGATCAAACGCAGCTTTCTAGAGACAGTGGCTGCATCTGGGAGCGTCAGGGTGATGAAATGAATTTCTGAAGAGCACTGAGCATCGCCCGTGGCCTTCCCAGTCAGGCGGGAACTGCAGAACAGTCGTTCTCCCTCTCTCTCCCTCTAGCTTTCCTCTCCTCCGCTTCCACGCCACCCCGCAAGCCCGCGCTATTTTGGACTTCCCACCGGCCGACGAGTGATGGAATGCTTTGAGGTTGCCCGGAGAGACGCTTCTTTGGTCCGCACGCCTAGCACTACATCAGGCGCGCCCCGAACAGGCACCGGCTCCGTCCACGTCTCCGTCCATCATGGCCGGACTATGAGCAGCATGTGCTGGAGCTACGGCGGCCGCCGAGGCAAAACCCGGGCGTTGATAGAGACGGGGTAACGTAATGGGAGTCGCGGATCATTGCGGTACGCTTTGTTAATGGGATTTACAATACATCGGGTTGAAAACAACACCTTTACGTTTGAGCGTCTGCCGGCAAGAGCAGAGATGGCATTTCATGTACCCTGGTTCTCCCTTAATCCTTAATCTGCTAAACACTTAATGCCAAATTGACAGTCATTACGAGGGGCTTAGCTGGCATGGGTTCCCAGGGAAAATCCAATACTATTGTGGGAAAATAATTAAACACACAATTAGTTTGCAGGCTTAAGAGGAAAACAATGAGTGCTTTAAATACCTCAATGCATTAAAAAAGTGCCAAGCAAACATGCAGGAGTGGGGCGAACATTCAGTTCTGGTACTCCCCTCCTCTGTGATCCATCTTGCATGTTCCTTGTTTGTAATTATGTGCATGTATATATTTGTGTGCACATGCATGCATCTGTGTGTGTGTGTGTGTGTGTGTGTGTGTGTGTGTGTGTGTGTAAGAAAGAAAAAGCGTGAGGAAGAGAGGCAGCGCTTTACTTGGGTGGGGGCGGGTTGGAGGGGTGGGGGGGAGGTCCTTTCTCCTGGGAGAAGCTGTCCTTAATTATGCCTGCATGGATCATCAGTCTTCTGGCTGTTCTCTGCACAGAGGGCCACGGCCCCTGTCAAGCGTGTCCATGAGAGCCTGTGTGTGTGTGTGTGTGTTCCACTGATGGATTAACTGTTAAACACCTGCAAATCTCATCACATACTCTCCTGGGAGCATGGTCCATCTGGGAGAAATCTCATCAGGGACATTGTTTAAAGGGCCGTGCGTGCTTGTGCACTCACTCACTCACTCACACACACACACACACACACACACACACACACACACACACACACACACACACACACACACACACACACACACACACACACAAGCTAAAGTGAAGAAGCACAGTAAGGCAGCTTTAAAAAGGCTGTTGATATAATTGGTTCTAATGACTCAGAATCCGGTTCTTGATTTGGTTCTGATTGTACAATTAGACCTACTCTAATCAGGGCACACAAATGACAGGTGAGAGAGCATCTAATCTCAGCTTCCCTCCTGCTACAGCCAAAAAATACTCAAATTATTTGAGCGCCACACAACACCCACCAGCACAAAAGCATATCGCATATCTGTACCACGTACTGTACATTTCAGAGAATTGCACACATGAAACGTGAAAACTTCCACTTACTTAAACCCCTTCACCAATTGCAGCATAATCTGATCTTTCTTTGTAAAGTCGGATACAATCCCTCTACATCTCATGTTACTTGACAGTCAGACGCAGATATCCTTACGACTACAATGTAACGTGTACCTAAAATTCGATTTCCTATCCCAAAGTCCCAAAGGAAAGTATTGTGTTGCAGTCCACACGTATTTAAAATTGCTTTCACAAATTCACTTGAATTTGAGTGTTCCAAATATTGGATAACTAAAAGTCAGTTCATATTTACTTCGATTGACTTCTTCAGAGTGTGAATCTTTCATTTGTGTGACTATGCTTTGCCTTGTGGTCTTATCATTTGTGATATATCTATGATCTCACATTGAACACTGCATGTTTTCAGATTTGTAACGCTACTATTTGCTTTTAGTTCTCATGCCTCTCAGAACAAACAAATCTCTGAATCTGAACTGTGTAAGCAATGTCCCACCACAAGCTACATTTTAACCACCTCAGGTCTATTGAAGTAGCTCCATAATACTTCATCAAGTTCAGATTTTCCACAGACTACTGCCTGTGATGGACGACAGCACCGGGGATAATCTGACCCTGGTGATCAAGACCACTGACTGCATTGACCAAACACTGGGGGGTAATCTCATCCTGCGGCAGCTAGCTGCCAGCCATCTTGCGTGCGGAGCACGAACAACGGTTGCCCCTGTTTCCTGGATGTAAATGAGCATTAATGGATGTTTGATCCAGGCCTGCAAGAGAGTTGATGCCACTGAGCCATGGCCATGCGGTTGTGTTTTAGAAGATTTTGTTATCTATTATTTATGAGGGTTTACTCCCTTTCTCCGGTCTCTCTCTGCCGCACAGTGTCAAGGTGTCCGCTGGGCCGACTCGCTGAGAGCACACATCCGCACGCTCCGGAGCCTTTAACCTTGATATTGAGCCCATTATAAATATAACACAGACACACACACACACACACACACACACACACACACACACACACACACACACACATTCGTGCACTGATCTGTTCCATGCTACTTGCAGCATTTCAAAGCTTAGCCACGTAGACCATGGCCAGTGCTCTGTTCCTGAGGACCAGCCAGTAGGAGTACCAGCCGCTCACCCACACCGAGCTGGGCTTGTTTCACATGCATATAAATATTAATAAAAAACCTCTCCGTGGGCCTTAGTCTCGCTATGCTTCTGTAATCTCCCTCAAATGGAAGGCTGGGCTCCAGAGACCTGGAGAAGAGGGGGGAGCATACATTTGGGGGGGGTACAAGCCCCTTCGTGATTCACCATTTGTCTCTGGCATGGATAAGAGTTGTAATCCATCAAGATCTCTCCTCTTATTAAATTCTTAAGGATACAGTTTTCCCACTCCCTCCATGCACTCCTCCGTCCCTTCCCATTTGAGGAGGGGATTAAAACCGAAAATAGAGGCGAGGTGAGTCCCCTCCTCCGGCGAGCCCGAGGCCTGACCAGAGTGGTGTGTGTGTGGCCTCTGTCGCTCCTCCGTTGTGTCACCATTTAAATTTGGACAGGTGTCTGAGTGCAGCCACTCGGGGGGCAGATTTATCTGTTTCAGCTTGCCAGTGTGGGTTTGTTTTTAAATAACACACACACACACACACACATGCATGCCAGCGCTCTCAAACATGGACACGGGCACACACATTAGGCCTTTTTTGATGGTGAGACCATGCTAAAACATTTCTCTTTAAATTAATTCAATCAAAATAAACTCACAAACGTTCTTGAAACCCTTTCCCTTCATGTTTGAATCATCCATTCAAAAAAAAAAAAAAAGAAAGCAAAAATCCAACACCGTCGTCTGCTGCTTTTAAGGGTTTTCAAATGCATGTGGGTGTGCTGCCAGAGAAGAACTGTGGGTTGTAAATGGCCGCTCCAAGCCTCCAGCGGAATCAGTTGTACTAGCTGGAACCGCCTCTCCTCAGCGCTTTATGGCGGCTGTGTCATTTCCACCGCTCAAACAATGAGTGAGTTTCACTACTCGGCTATCATGCGCGCCAGCCGTTTCCGCGGAGACACGAGAAACCCCCCCGATCTGGGCTGTTTAATAAAGCTCGGAGTGTGTTTGGAGATGATAGAAATAGCGGGGCCTTCGGAGAGCGGCTGGCGTAACATCGAGTAGTGCTCAGACGGAAAGGGAGAGACGGGGACGGGCACTCGGGAGCAACAGGACGGCGCGTGCATTCCCATTAATTAAGGAGAAGAGAGCCGCCGAGACGCAGGTTTTCGGAACAAGGCGTGAAGAACCTTCGGGTGATGTGACCTCTTAGTACGCCGCGCCGACGACGGAGGATGGCGTGAGGCGTGTCGCAAGCGGCCGAGCCAGGAGCGGCGAGCGCGAGCGGCGAGCGCGATCGCTGAATCGGTGGCTAGTCCTGCACGCCGGAAACCGTAGCAACGCGACAGCGCTTAAGCTCCGAGAGGAATTTAAAAAAACCTACAACCCAGCGGAGTGGAGAGCAGAGAGTTTCTGATCGCCAAGACGTCATGGAAAGGCTCCTACTCTTAGCTGATGCCTTTTGTCACTGCAGGTTGCAGAACAAGGTCGAGCTAAATTACCATCAACTTTTATCTTGGAGCGCCGGTCCCTGAGGCCTGTGAGGCGCAGCTCTGATAGCCACCGCTCATCTAATGAGCTCAAAGCCCAGACCCTTTAATACCGCGCCCTTCCGTTGGGGTTTTTTTATCTTCATAGTAAAGGGGGGGGGGGGGGGGGGGGGGGCAATTCTGATAAGGTATTGTATCAGAGACAGAGGTGAAATGTAGGTAAGTTATACCAGGAGGACTGAGAATAATACTGTACTATACAATCTATAGTGCAAAATGTGCATTGCCTGTGCAGTGCAATGATGGAATTACAGTGTTAAAAAGGGTTATGTTAAATTCCAACATCATCAACAATTGCATTAATTATTATTCATCATCATCATCAAGATATTATTATCTTCATCATCATCATCAATAGCACTGGTTCTGTGAAGGCTCCGGGGAAAATCGGGTCTTGGCTAAATGCTTCCAGCTAATTCAATAAAAGCGCTTCCTGGATCCTCTTGTGGGAGCCACGCAGTTAAACAAACAAACAAGAAAAGAATCGGGAGACAGAACAGAGACGCCCATGCGTTCGCACCCTGGGGAACGCAGCGGATTCCTGCCACACACCTCTTGAGCACTTCCTGGACATCTTATCTGGGTGTAACCATGGCAACAAAAGAAACTCTTATTTGTCGAGTGTGTATGCTACAAACTGTTAATAGATTGTAGTTTACATTTTCTACACTGGCTGAAAAATGTGTGCAAGAGGAAGGAGAGGAATGAGTGGAAAACCATAGTGAATATATATATATATATATATATATATATATATATATATGTGTGTGTGTGTGTGTGTGTGTGTGTGTTTATAAATTTGTGTGCTGAAAATTGGCAGGTGCCAGTCCAACAGCTCAGTGCATTCCCCGCGATGTCGTCACTATCCAGAATCTTACGTCGGGAAAACCGAGACGCGTCTGTACATCATCCCGTCAAGCCCCGAGTTCCCGACACAAGCAGGCGTCCCGTCACACGCGGCTTCCGCGACAGTCCTGTTGCGATGTATAGCCGCCAGCCTTGTGCTAGCACAATGCTAATTAACTCCGCCGCAGCGTAGTTTTTCCACATCAAAGAAAGTCTGGACTCCGAACCCGATTTACAATTACTGCCAGTCGTCAGTCAGATGAATCTATTCAGAAATGTTTTGAGCGGCCATAAAAGATACTGCCCCGGGTGGCAATCAGGGAGGGTTGAAAGTGCCAATAATTACAAAAGAGCGCGGAATAACCCCTCACCAAATAGGCAGGAATGACAGATACTAACCCCCCCCACCCAGGGCTCACTTATCTCTGCAGGAGCGGGATGCAGCGTGGGCCTCGCTGAAAGGCCCAGGGACAGTAGGATCACACAGAGACAAAAGGGCGATTTAATCATCCCTCAGACGCAAGGTACACTGGTAGCACTAAAACGAAAGGTTTCATTTACATTCTCTGGCAGTTGTGTTCACGCAGCAGGCAGCTGTCATCGGCGCACAAGAGGACAGCGTTGCTAATTCATATCTTCATATGTACATTCACATTATTAATGCAAAGGAAAGTAATCATAAGACTATATACACTGAAGATTATTTTGCAAGACCAGAAATGAACTTCATTGACTTTAGCTAATAAGTGGTCCACTCCACTGGTATTATATACAGTATGTTTCTGGTAACATTTTAAACAGTATTCCTGCCCCAAAAGCAGTGAATGTGCTTGTCAACACATATCACTCTTGGCTCATAATCAAGACTTATGTACGTATGTTATAAAATACCGCATATTGCTTTGATTGGTTTTAATATTATTGTCAGTAGTAGCATTCACAATAAGATTTGTTTTAATATTAAAAAACAATAATAATGTAGTTTATGAATGTCTTCGCACAAAACACACACACACACACACACACACACACACACACGCACGCAGAGCCCTCTGCTCAACCCCTCACTGTGTTAAGCCTCTCCATTTACTGCTGCGTGTGGATTAATTCTGTGAGAGACACGGTGTTCACAGTCAGACAGGGGAGAGGCTGCCTAACCCTGGCCTTCTTTAGAAATGTCAGATAATGTCATCATCATCACTTTATTACGCAGAGAGGATTAATTCAGGGACTGTGCCATGGCAGAGCAAGACAGGATCAGGTCGGGAAGCATTGAAACAAATTGGATTTTCACTGTTATATTCTCAAATATCGACTTATTATCCATTAATGCACATATAACCATTTTAATAACAGATTGGTCTGTTGCCAGACACGTATTTTTGGGGAAATATTTTTGTTTGTTTGTTTACTTGTTTTCATTATCATGATTTTGGCCTCCAAAATTTAATTCAAATAAAATAAGTATGTATGTAGTAAATTTTTTTTTTTCATTTTGAAATATTTCCTAGAAAGGGTTCAGTGTACCTGCTATATGAAACCTATAGAATTCATTTCTGTTAACCAACTTGATATACCCATCATAAAACAGAAATGCATTCCTAAAAACTCTTCAAGAACAACTATATTTCTCAGCAGTAACCTCAGGACTAAATTTCAGGTCTAAACTCGTTCTTGAAGTTGCTTCTCCGCTGATGGTCTGTTTTGGCCACTAAAACACTCATCGCCTTCACTGCCACCGGTCAGCCCGGACGGAGCGACTGACGTTTTTCCCCAGGCGACCCGCCTGATGGGGGCGGCGCCTCCGAGGCAGGGAAGCGGGGCGTGAGGCGGCCCCTGTCAGACCATTGTCTCCCCGGGGGCGAGAGGTCTAGAGATAGAGATAGTCTGCGTCTGCAGAGGGGATCCGTTGCCACTAATCCGCCGGAGGCCTGCCCGACAGCGGGCTGCACGGCGCGCATTTACTGGGAAACGGCGGCGAGTGAAAAGCGCCGGGCCACAGCCGAACGCCCGGATAGCTCCCGCGGAGCTCCCGTGGAGCCTTGTAAACGATGAGGGGGCCCAAGTACCCAGAGGGGAAGGATTCCTCTGCTGGAGTTGTGGGTGTTAGTGAATATGAGAGAGAGGAAGAGGCAGAGGGAGAGAAAGAGAGAGAAACGGTGCAAGAGAGGCTTCGGGTCCGAGCTTGAGGTCGTATGTGCCGGCAGGGAAAATGGGATATTTTTGGAAAACGTTACAGGGTGTTTGCATCCTGGTTTGGTTGGTCTTGGCAAGATTAGAGCCAGAACAAGCTGTTCACAAAAGCCACGATCTCCAGCCAGCCATTGCATAATGCTCCATTTAGCAAAGCCCAAATTCAGGGATTTGGACTTAACCCCTGACCCACAGATTATGCCATTCTGAAACCGTGCAGGAGTTGTGCAGCCCTACTTATTTGGTGTCGGTGGTTTCATAATTGACTGGATGAAACGGTACTAGTCTTAGCCGGAATGTTGCTCTGACAGGATTTTCAAATCGTGCTTACCACCAGTGAGGTGATTTTTACAGTTTACTAATGAATAAAATTAGCTATATATATACACCATACTCTGAGAGAACAGGCAGAGAAACATGATAGAGATGGACTTATACTTATTTGAAAAATGTATGAAGTTAGGACAGCTTAGTGAGAAAGTGAGAGAGAGAGAGAGAGAGAGAGAGAGAGAGAGAGAGAGAGAGAGAGAGAGAGAGAGAGAATCTAATTTATAGAGCCATGTGAGGGATGTGGACTGCAACAGTAAGGACCGTAGAGGCGAACGGACGAAACAGAGAGCTTAGGTGAGCTTGGCACATGATTTATGCACCTGCTGGCCACAGCCTCAGAGAACATGTCCTCGTAAACAGGAAGCTATTAAAAGTGCGAGAGGAGCTACCGGGTGATAAAGTGATTAATCACACAGGCCGAGAAGAGCCAGTCGGCCGCATGTTGATGAGGGTATCGGAGAGATGCCATGCCGCACCCCCACCACGCCCTGCTGTCGCTGCTACCCCCCTGTGCCACGTCCCGTCACGCCGCTGGTCCCGTTCCAGTTGCCCGGCCCGCTTACGTGAGGCCAGTCGAGGAATTATACCCAAAATCTCCGAGCGCTCCTCATGCCAGCCAAAAATACGTGGGACCAAAAGTCCCGTATGATCTCCTGCTACCGTGACCCTGCACAACGTACCCACACTTGGCTGGGGACATCGTGAGTTCCACGGCGCGGTAAAACGGGCCAGAGACGGTCCGAAAGACTCCGGGACCATGCGTCCTTGCTGCTGCCGGCTGCAGGTTCTGGAAGCACCGGAGCAGAACGGAGACCGAGGTGGACTCGGTCCCAGAGCGATAACACCACCGTGCCAAGCTTCCATTTCTCTAAAAGTCGAATCTCATAGATGATAAAGCATTTCGCGAGAACGCTAAGCCTATCCATGCATCAAGCACACTTTTAAAAACAACACATCGGTTAAGCACATCAGTGAAAAAGCATTCCACAAGTATGCATAACATAGATGTGTTTTTTTTAAAAAATGGACCCACTCCAGTGTTTAAATGAGACTTACATGATGGAGAGAGATGAGCAGAGAGGGAGAGAGAGAGAGAGAGAGAGAGAGAGAGAGCGAGAGAGAAAGAGGGGGCAATAGAAGAAGAGAGTGCAGAAAATGACTAGAGAGTGCCAATCTACAAAGCTGCCAGATTGAGAGATTAAAGACAACCCGGAAAACATGTGCATCTCCCTGTCCTTGGGTCTGCTTCTATAAAGCCCTTATGATTGAGGTGCGCACGGCACGTCTCCACGAGATGACGGATGCCCGAGCCAGGTTTACTGCACCTTAAACCGCTGGCTCCAGAAGCTGATAGGGAACAGTTACTGCTGAGAAGCAGACCAGAAACTGTAAGGTTTTACATCCAACAGCTGTAATAAAAAAATCAATCAATCAATCAATCAATCAGAACCAGAGAAGGGAACCGTTCTAGAGCCATATCACTAATTTCTCTGCGTCGTTTACCGGAACACACGACTGCGTAGGATTATAAACTTAGCAGGTCCACTTTCTCCGTCAACTTGTCTGCCCACATTTCAGACATTTCATTAAGTGTAACCAAAGACACGGTTATACCATTTTTCCCGCCAAGTTGGATGAACCTGGCCACGGGGACGTTGCCCTCGAGAGCTCTTTGGGCTTTAAAACTTTCGTGCTGTGATGGAACACAGAATCAGGGGGAACGTACAATAAAATGAAATGTCACGCAGGGTAACATTTAGTTCAAATGTTAATTACCGTCATCTGACAACACACATTAGGATGACGTAGCCGCGCGAGCGTAATTACGTATTAAGAGCTTTCCGTAAATGCTTAATTTTCTGGAGTCGGAACGTTTCTGTGGTCCTTTTTAACCCGAGATGTTTTTGCCCCATCTCCGTTTCTCTGTAGGTTGCCCTCCATCTATGTAATGGGCCTGAGACACTGGGTGGGCTCTAATTATGTCACGCAGGGCAAAGGCAAGATGACAGAATGACTCATCAGAAACGTCAGTGCGGTAACGGGGCGCTGATGGCTGCTCATAAATTAACAAGTACTAATGCCCCACACTCACACACGTGTCTAACGACAGCCAAGTCGCATCGCGGAAAGCATCTCCTGTAATGTGAAGGGGTGGGGGTGGGGGGGTCTACCAGTTTGGGAGCTTCGAGGCGTTCTTCCACCGTAAATCTTGTGAAAAGACCAGCCGCCCAGCAGTGCAGAACATTCCGGCCCCGCATTCAAGAGAACCCCACGTGCCCAATTCTATTCCGACAGTCCTCGGCGTGCTGAAAAGTCCCGGAAAAGTCCTGGAATTTTTCCCAAAGAGAACGCAGCGAACCGTGGGACAGGGTTCTTTGGACATCCATTGTCAAAAACGGTAACGGGTTATTCTTACTGTTTCCAAATAAAAACAAACCGTGCCCATCACGCATTTTATTCAAGCCGAGATAAGTGAGCTTCCTGAACATGCAAAAGAGGTGTTTTATATTCATAAAATACTAAATCTAATTGGAGCACCTCCATGACTGGCAAGGCGGTTTCAAGCTGAGAGATAATATCAACAGGCCCCGAAACCAAATGGGCCTACAGGCTTAAATCCGAGGCGGGAGCTCCATCAGTTAATCGTATGCGGCGGCGCCTCGCTCGACCGCCTGCACATCATCTCCACTGCCCCTGCCTCCAAGAATGAGACAGCCCCCACTCCCCGGAAGTAGACAAGCAGCATGGCCACGCCCTCCACTCAGCCCTACACAGCTCTACGTTCTCATCGTTGACCAATCATACACGCATTTGTTTGTGGTTGCTTGACCGTCGCCGATTCGCTTTGTTTACCCTCTGCCCGCCTGCCCATTTGCATATTCCTCGTAGAACGTGCAAATATTAACCGGGGAAGGAGCCTCCCAGGTTCGCCACGACGCGGTGAACGGAACAGGATCGAAAAGAGAAGGAAAAAAAAAAAAAAGGATGCGGAGGGATCTTAGACGAAACTGCGACTGCAGACGTCTGAGTGGAGATGAGGCCCGTGATTGGTCACAGGGTTCATCCTGAGAAGCCTAACGAGCGTAATGCACTAAGCACCTCATCGTATGTCCATCGTATGTCCACTTAAGCCATGCCTCATGTGCCGAATACTGAATCTCGTCCCGTGGTTAACCGTATAATAATAGGTCTCATATTCTCATCTGCTCGGCTGCATTTATTGTAAAACTTTCCCTAACAGACTGGTAGCCCTAAGAGCGATCAGGTAAATCACCCACAGCGTGTGCGCAATTGCTGGGGATGAAACAAAATGCATTATTAAAGAGGAAAGCTGTAACTCGAAATTAAATTTCTCTCTTCTGTCCCTAGTTCCTTGAAACTTGTGTGTGCCAGACCCCCCTGCCCACGCCAACGCGGCCTTTTCTCTTAAATCACAGTCTGTGTGCATCTAACCACAGTGCAAAAACGAAAACAAATTAGGCTGGAGATAAATAATTCAAAATGGTGTTTTAGTGCCAGTCGCTGTTTCGGTGCCCGTCTGTTGGCTCCCGTCGCGCCGGTGCCGAGGAGGCGGATCCGTAGGCACGCCCCGTACCTTGCTGATGTGATGATGTCCGGGGTTGGCGTGACGACCTCCCAGACGCCCGTTTAATTAGCATGCCGCAGCCCGAGGCAAAGCGAAAAGTTTGGGTGCTGTGCAAGTTGAGCAGGTGGAGATCGCGTGAGCATGTGATTTCTCTCTCTTTTTCTCTCTCTCTTTCTCTCTCTCTCATTCTCTCTCCCTCCTTCATTCTCTCTCTCTCTGTCTGTCTCTCTCCTTCTCTTTCTCTCTTCATCTGTGCTGCTAAAACATGGTAGAAAAAAAAAAAAAATCCCCATGCTGTGTGCCAACTTGGCTTCATTCCTGGAGCCTCTCCTGTCTAGTACACAGAAATTCCTCCACGGAAGAGGTGTCCCTTAGAAAGCGCAGACACGGGTGGAATTTAAAGGACTTGACACATCACTCGGAGCCAGTGGTGAGGCTGACCTTTCAAAAGTGTCAAGACTCTGGAATTTGGCCCAGTCATACGGGACAAGTAGGTAATGCTGTGGTAGTCCTGTCCACTGACGTTTTTATTGAGAAATAGCTTTTTGGAATCAACCACTGAAAGATGATTGATAGAAGATTGATAGATGATTGATTTACAGCTTTGAGGGATTTGTGGTTAGAACTGATCCCTGTCCTGCTCTGAACTCCAGCTGTGAGAGGCCACCTCAGACAGACCAGTATAGTGAACATCGGTAAAGATGTTAACCGCGTGGTCCGCGTGGTCCGCGTGACCCCCGGGGCCACTCCTTTTGTCACGCCGATCCTTTATCGTTCGTAATTGAGGTAACAATTAGATTATGACCTGGGGCAGAGAATAAAATATCCCTCCCCGGCTGGACTCCTTCTGTCTTCATTAGCACGGCACTGATGTGGTGTTTATTATCCACTGAGGAGGATCATTGACTCCCAAGACCGCCTGCTGGAGTGGACGAATGGGTACGAGGCCATATATCAACAAATTACGCGCCGGAGACGACGCATTTCTGGCGGGAAGGGGACTAAGTTAGACGGAACCCCACAGTCGAGTGTTCGGAAAAGAGGCGAGGAACAGTGGCGTACCGCGGAGGACAGAGTGGGGCGACGTGCTCGGGGAGGACATCAACACATTGGCAGGTGCACACGTTTTTATTCGCTTCCTCCCACCCCCGAACCGGGCCGAGTCCATCAGCGTCGCATCCCGCTCCGGGCTGCAGCTGTGCAGCTTAGCCAGCAGAGGCGAGACGGAGTGTTTCAAAAAAGCAGGGACATGAATATTTTGGCGTCCCAGAAATCTGCGCCTTGTTTGTAGCAGATGTGATTAATCTCCCCCCACTTTCGTTACTAGCGGTTACAGTACAGACCTTCTGCCAAATGACCCTACATTGCCAGCAACCCATCGACTTCTAAACCTTATGAAAAGCTACGCTGAACAGCTGGTACGAGTGCTATGGTTTCATTACTAAAGTAACCTTTTAAAAACATTTTATTTGCCCATATAAAGCTATATGAAAAGGACTTCTGAAAGTACTTCTGAAAGTAGCGCTCATTGGCCTGGAAGTTAATTACTGCTCCCAACAGACATTTTTTTAATTACTCTTACTTCATTGTTCATTATCTACCCGCTCATATTAGTGCGCACATGTGCGCACGCGCGCACAAACACACAGGCGCACACACACACAAACACACACGCAGGTGTTTAAGGCAGGAGCAGGTGGCAGGGTCACCGGTCAGTGGAGCGGTCAGCTGCGCTGGGTCAGGCTGACTCGGCGAGGCGAGGAGACAAGGCGGAGGCCCCGCCGGCTGCACAGCGGCGTCTGCTCGGTGCGCCGCGGCTTCCCAGGCCTCTTCATTAGCTCGGTTTTAATTGCTTATTTAATGGGCTCTTGTCGGGCTCCGGTGATACGCTGCGAGAGCTCCATCGCAACCCGGCCTTCAGCCCGTCTGCACGATGGCACGTGACGGCACCCCGGGGGACGGGCGGTGCAGGGGTCCCACACTCTTCTTCTGCCATCATTTTCCCCCAAGCATCCATGACAGCATCCCCGTCATCATCGGTAACACCTTCTCGGTCACCTCCCACACAGGAAGGCTGTGATCCTCTTCACATTCGTGCGCTTGGCAGCAGTTATCCAGCCATCACCGGGCCAAGGGTTGAGTATTCCGTCTCCCCGCCTCAGTCCCAAACAGTCGTAAAATGCAAATGAGCATGCAAATGGATATTTCTTTAATTAATAGCGCTTTAAACGCACCACTAATGGAAACACCTGTGTCATATCCGTAACGCGTCAGAGCCTCACGCGTCCGCGAGTGGTAGTGGCGGTTTGCCGTGGAGTAACGCTCTGTACCGGGGAGGGCGCCTTCCCCGCGGGCACCGGGGCGCCGAGGGTGACCTTCCCATCACGGCCGCGTTCACTAAATGCGGCCCAGCCGGACCGGCAGCACTGCCTGTCCGTGAAACCCATGTTGAGATCCACTCTGTGCTTCCACGATCAGTTGAAGAGACTGCAAGGTATGCGTGCGTCCTGACCTACCTTGTCAGAGGCGGTCGCTGGGCTTGAGAGAGGAGAAACGAGCTGTAATAGGCTATGAGTGTGAAGACACCCTGACTCCAAATGGAGTGAATCGTGCTCCTAATACACTATACAACAGTGACTTTTGCTACAGCACTGAAATCAGCTAACAGTCACATGAGCGAGACTTGACCAAAAACTAATTTAAAAAACAAGTAACTGAGTACGTTATGGAAAAGAGAATGCAACACTAGTGACACTGCAATGTCAATGAAGCATTGTGTGGTGTACTTTTGAACCCCTGGTTTTGCTGTTTGAATGCATGGACACTACAGGTACACTCTCTGGGGGAGGATAGCAAATTGATCATTATAGAGCAACTGTCTGTCAATTTGTCAACTTATATATATATATATATATAGAGAGAGAGAGAGAGAGAGAGAGAGAGAGAGAGAGAGAGAGATATTCAAAATTGTAGTATAGTACACAGAGTTTCCAGAGAAACAGGACGTTTCGGATAGAAGGCCTTCATCAGCTGTGTGAGCAATTGAGAAGCTCTTTGCTTGCTCAGCTGATGAAGGCCCTCTATCCGAAATGTCCTGTTTTTCTGGAAACTCTGTGTACTACAATTTTGAATCTCTCTACATCTCACTACAGCACACTGCAGTTACTCTCCTAGAATCTTCTTTGGATATATATATATATATATAGAGAGAGAGAGAGAGAGAGAGAGAGAGTGAGAGAGTGAGAGAGAGAGAGAGAGATACAAATATATGTTTCTGGTTTTGGAGTTTGAAGCTTTTGGTTGGATCTGATCTGATGAGTTTGGTTGGAGCTGATGTACTAAACACTTGAGTTGGACACACGTAAAGATCCCTAGGTGGTTTGTTTGTTCTTCATCCTCACAGCGGGCCTCTAACTCCGGATGCAAATGGCATATCTGGACATTTTATTGGCTCCTTTGCGCGAGCTAACCACGCGGTGACACATGGCTGGCCAAGAAGCAATTGAGCTGCCAACTCCCCAAATTGTTATTCTCCCCTGAAATGGGTACCTGGTATGTAAACAACAGGTATGATTCCTATATTGTTCCTACAGACATAAAAACAGGATGTGAAGGCTTCTATGCAGGACACAAAATAAGCTAAATTTTCCCTAAAAAAATGCACTTCTATTAGCCATTCCCATAGAGGGAACTATGACACGTTGCCATGAAAGATCAGGACCAAGGTACCTTATCTTGGAGTCTGCAGTGGGCAAGGGTGTGTGTGTGCATGTGGGCACACGTGTGCGTGTGTAATTGCACTGAGGTGTAGCAGGTGCTCTCAGCTGGGTACAGAAGACGACAGGTGAGCGGCCGATACGCTTTTCGTTACAGCAATGATCTCTCATGCTTCCAACCGCCTGCCCCTTTGCCTGCCCGGCCTTTGGAGCAGCAATCGTTTGTTCTCCGCTCTTTCGGAAATTCCAAGCACGAGGAGGGTGCACCGCGGCACTCTCCCAGGGGCGGGCGGGGCCGTTTCTGGCAAGGAGTTCTTCTCCGGGGCGGGCTGCGGTGGATTGTTTGCGTGGCCCGGGGTGAGGCGTCGCCCGCCCGAGAAGACGCAGATGCCGTCTGAGAGGCACGGACGCGCCGGGACTGCGTGATGGCATGCTGTTGGGTTGATCAAAGGAGCAGGTGTGGGTGGGTGTGCGCGTGTGTGGGGGGGGGGGACATACACCACAGTGCCCGCAGCGCGGAGGAGCCGGGTTCTCAGCAGCGCAGAACGCTCGTCCTGTTGTTAGCATGTTAAAGAAAGCAATAGAAACCAAACATCAAAGGCCATTTATGAACAAACGGGTCCTTTGAAAAGGCAGGTCCATTATTCAGGTGTTTTTTTTTTTTTTTCCACTACCTGACGTGAGCAGGGAGCAGACAGACAGAATTCTCTTGAGCCCACCCAAACCGCCTTTAATGAAACTATGCTTTATCTCCATCGGCACACTACAGTGACTGGGGCAGTAATGTCAGCGGGTTGGGCTCACCACGTGCGCAGGCATTACTGCGCATGTGAGCTAACAGTCATGGGGCTTTTACTAAAAGTTTCTTGAACCTAAATGTATTCGCGCAAGGGTTTAAGCAACGCCGCAGGTTCGACAACTTCCCGTAGCGCCACGAAAGTGCCCCTCTGTGGTTTTCCTGGTCGTTCAGTCCGGGATACTAGAACAGGGCTGCAGCCCCGACAGCCGCGGGGCCGGGAGAGGCGCGTGCGGAAAGGGCACTCCGTCTGCTCTGAATGCCAAGGCTTTACAGTCGTTCGTTAAAGCGCTTCTCCAAGGTCACCGCGGAAACGCCGGCAGAGGCGAGGGTAATGCTCGCCGCTGCCTCTCGGCCTGCTCGAGCGCAAAGCGTCAGAAAGCACGGCATTCCGCTCTGCCACAGCTGGACAACACAGACCACTTAGAAAGCCCAGGTGAATGGCGCGCACGTGTGTGTGTGTGTGTGTGTCTGTCCGTCCATCCGTGTCTCTCTATTTGTATGCCTCAAAGTGTTATTATTATCTGCAGTCCAGCTGTCCTGAAGCATCTTGTCTAATATTCCCGCAGACAAGCTACCGTCTGACCACACGCTTTTCAAATGCATTGTTCCGAATGAAAATGTCGCAAATGTCATACATCAGCCCCATGTAGAAGCCCGCGTAAGACTGACACTGTCTGACCTGATTGTGAGACTGAACAAAATCTTGGTTTTGTCCAAGGATTGAATCCCGCTGTCACCTTTTCCGATTAGATTAATATTCCTGCCACAACGCCCCCCCCCCACCCCCATTAATAAAATGCTAATTCAATCCCATCATCCATGTAAAGTCATTCGTTTTAAAGGGGCCGTATTAATGTGTCCGCTGTGATATTCAGCTACGTTTGACCAGAGAGAAGTTAATTATAAAGAGAAATGAGGTTTTTGCTGTCAGTGATCCAGATGAGAGCAAGACAAATGGATAGAGAAATAAGATTAATTTAAAAAAAGAAAAAAACATACAAGATCAATACTGTTGCTTTAGAGCCTTTCCGATCGAAATCATACTGATGAAAGAAAATGCAAACTTCACCTTCCGTTTATATATATATATATATATATATATATATATATATATATATATATATATATATATATATAAAATCTTGCACCAAATTCTTAACATTCCCCCAGCCGATAAAGTTTCAACCTCTGTAGGGTATTCTAAATCACCAAATTCTGGCCCAAATTTTATGACATTTCTGGAACCTTCTGATACCGTATGCGACTCAGTATTAGATCATGGCCATGGACTGCCAAACATGAGGTCATTTCGAATGTACTACCCCGAACAATTTGCTGGATGTTGATGTGACATCATCAGCATAATGTCTCCCTAACTCATTGGACCCCCCTTTTCTTCTTATCATTTGCAAATCCGTCTTCTTTATCCTATCAGAAGTACCTCAGCAACCTCGTTGATCTCCTGACCCCTCCCTCATCACTGCACTATATAGCAATCTTCCAGAGAAAACAAATTATATTGGCTGGTATATATACACGATCAGTTACAATATCTTTTAAAAACGTGGCTTTTTATCTAAATCTGAACTGATTTCACGTGACGTGTTGGTTATAGCTATGTATTGCATGGGGGGGCGGGGTTTTGTATATATTGTATATATGCTTGTACTGTCACACAAAATTTAAAGAGAGGCCTTACATTTATTAAAAAAAAAGACAAATTTTAAAATGCATAAAAGCATGATGCATAAAGCTATACAAGTTTTAGTACGGTTTAGTAGTATACTGACAGCCAGCAGCCAGCGAAAAAAAAATTAAAAGCTGAACTGAAAACAAAAGATCATTCACGTCCATCAGCTCACCGTGGTGTTGTCTATGAGCAAATTCTACAACAAATTAGTATCTGTCGTTCAAACGGAGTATTAATTACCTGGTCTTGTAAATTAATCTCTCAATGAATGGAAATTTTACCGGTGTAAAAGTATCTAGCGTACGTCCACGGGGAAGTGATTTTTTTTTATCATTTTCAGTCGCACTTTAGCATCTCGCAATCTCCCCACAGACAAAAATCTCCCCGTAATTCCGTTACCCTCCGAATAAAGAAGACAGCTGATAAAACGGGGAGGCGCTGGGTGTTGCTGGCCCGCGGGCGGCTGAGAGAAAGTAATAGGATGTGACAGCAGTTCATCACTGAGCCGCAGGAAACGCTCCTGACCAGCCAACGCGCCCCGGCCAGCAGGACAGACATCTGCCCGGCTCTTGTGCACGCTGCATTTCACCCCACCTCAGAACCATCTGAACAAATGCTAGAACCTCCCCCTCCCTCACACACACGGTGTGTGAGTGGGTGGGTGTGTACAGCTCCCGTTATTACTCTTTAAGGAGCTTTCAGTGTACACTCACAAACACGAATAAGGTAAAACCGTAAAGGCGCCGTTCAATTTTCCCTCTAGTTTCCCTGTGATGTCCACTAAGGAAGCGTATCTAGATGATCTCCGCATTCCCCACACGCCAGCGTGTTCCCACCTGTCATGGGAGATATTGCAATGGAACAAGCTGCCAAATGAGAAGGCAAAACCATGGGATGCAGGTCCATCCGCCGACAGGCAGCTTAGGCGGCTACGACCGTCGTTCCGATACTTCCAGGATGGTTAGTGTGTCCAAAAGCTTAGTATTCACAGTTAGTCTAAAGGTAGCTGGATTATACACACAACATATACTAGGTAAAAATTCCTAGCGTGCGAACACTGGACACTGTGATTAATCCTGTGATTCCAATGCCATGGGAGTCATGGTTTATGAAGCCAAGCCAAACAAAAATGGTGAAGTGCAAGTATAATGCATAATAACATAATGTACTGATTATTTCTGTAAAACATTTAAGAGGATGTGCCAAAATATTGAATTTGCTCATCTGATTAGCATAATCTACCATTATGCTAATGTAACTAACAGTTCTAGGCTAACTGCTATAATGTTACATCGAACGCAACATTTTGGCCTGTGTGTAATTTTTCTTAAAACCGCTGCATTATGAGAACTTTCAGAACTCACTGCTGCTTTTATTTATCTCAAGGCTTTTAACGCTTTCATCGAGTTCAAAGATCACCTGGCGTTCAGCTGTAACGCTAGAGCGCATCTGAAACATTCCACGCTCATTGGAAAGTACGACTAAGCATCACGAGAACACTATGTACTACCATCACAAAAAGGTGCGCAGGGCGTAGCGCTTGATTTCAGACCCAGTCCTGTGTTCTGGTTCTTCCTCTCCACGCTTAATAGATAGAGCCTTTGAGTGTAGGTACACAATACAGAAGGGGAGTAATAAGATGAACAACATGGCACACAACGGCATAAAAGGGGCATGAGAGTTTCTGAGGGATAGTGATAGCATTACCCACTCCCTCGAAGAAGGAGGGAGGTGTTTTCCACTCTCCTGCCTGGAGGCCATTAGGCTCCCCTCATTTTCGCAGCCGTAAGATCACCCCTGAGTTGCTCAGAGAGGGGAGGTCGAAGACGCCATTTAACGCTTGACATGAGGTATATATCTGGCCGCACGTGTGTCCATAATAGGCAGGGCCCGGACTGATGGAGGCCCGTCGTTAGCAGGCCGAGATCTTAACAGAGGGGCCGGGGTGTCGCGAGAGTCAGGTGATAATCTCAGTCAGCAGGAGGACGGTGGGAGATGCCTGCCAGGCTGTCAGGCTGCAGGCTCTCACGGACACACCATCCACCCCTCACCGGTTGGCCAACCAGAGCTGGTGGGAGGGGCCAGGCTTTGGAGCTCAGCCCCCGTGTTGCTTCCTGGGATGGAAGCAACTGCCTCGCGAGGCTCTGCGCAGATACGGGAAACCCACGAGGCCCAAGAGCACTGACACACGCCGGCGCGGAGGCCGTTCGAATCGGGGCGTGAGAGGTGGGTTATGGGGCGGAGGCATGAGTGGAGGAGAGGATGTGGGGTGAGAAAGGGAGCAGGAGGGAGGAGATCAAAGATGGGTGCCTCGCCTGGAGGGCAGCATCATGGCGAGAGACTTGTTGCACCTCTCCGAGGACATGGCACGGAGCTGCACTGATTGGCATTCACCTGGAATTTCTGGGAAAATCCCAATGCTTGTGCCAAGGAAGCCACAACACTAAAAGCAACAGTTGGGCAGACTGCTGAGAGATTGCTGAGAGGTTCCTGGGACGTTAGCGGGAGGTGTCCGAGAGGTTGCCGGGATGTTTCTGGGAGTGTGTTGAGAGATTAGCCTGTCGTCGCGGGGTCCCCTAATTCCTGGGAAGATTTGCATATATTCAATCGGGCGGAGTAATTGGAAAAGGACCAGACGACGCAGAGATGCTGCTGATTTTTCCCGAGCCGCTCGGGAGGAGACGGGAGCACTGCGGCTCAGACGAACTGATGACACAGATAATCCTGACACTGACTGATGTGTCTAATCACCAAAACTATCTCCACAATCAATTGTCCTGCCCTCGCAGCATCTTGGAAAGCACTTTCTAGCAACCCAGCAAAGAAAGGCTGCGTCCCGGCACTACATAAATAGCACGACGACGACCTTGGCAATGTCGAGGGAAAAAAAAACAAAAAAAACCGCCGCCTCCATTCCGCCAGCAGCTCTGCTCCCGGTTCCTTGCCTGGGATAACAAGCATGGTGATTCCCAGACTCCCAGAATCCTCAGCCCACCCCCAACCCGGAAGCTCTCTGGATAAAGAGCTTCCATCCGTGATCCCGCTGCTTGGAAACGGGCAGAAGAGCAGGCCTTGCACTCAGCGTCCTCCAGAATCCCGCGTCGCCTCCTCGTAATTCTGCCGCCTGCCGAGTCCTGTTGGCATCAGGCAAGAGTGAGCTGAACTGACTGAGCCTTTAGGAAGTCAGCCCACATCCTGCTCTCCCAGGCGGCACGGTCATGAAATATGAATTGCGTCGGATTAACGCCGGGCCGGAAAATCGCAGTCTGCTTTTCGCGGCGCTTGCTGATGGATTGATGGGACCCCCCCCTCGGGACTTTTGGACAGTGTAATCAGAAGAAAAACGCACACGTCTTTATCAACATCTGCGCAAATGGAGTCTCCAGACATACAGTTGCATAATTGGTGGTTAGGGCACTGGTCCGCCTCCACTTACACTTAAAATGAACAAATGGGAAAAGATGAAGATGGTTTTCTGATTGTAAGGCTAGCCCCACCACACACACACACACACACACACACACACTTTCAGCTGAGCCATGCAGTGACCTGGTGTTGTTGTCGAACAACCTGATAACAATCACTCAGACAGGTACCAAGGTGGAGCACCATGTGTGTGAACGCTTATGTCCTTCCAGTGTGAGCATGACACCAAATAAAGGATCTCTCTTCAGAAACAAAAGCAAACCACAATCACAGCGTTGTTTTTTTTTAAGTACTTTTTTCAAGGAAATAACAAGGGTCTCTGTCCACCAGTGTGCGTTCCCATGGCGATAGAGCATGGCAGAGGACAGGATTGAAGAACTTGTCTTCTGACAGTTCCATCCAGATCTGCCAGTAAAACACATGCATGTGCACACACACTAACATGCACGCACACGCACACACACACTCACGCACACGCACACGCACACGCACACACACACGCACACACACACGCACACACACACGCACACACACACTCACACACACACACACGCACATGCACACACACACGCACACACACACGCACACACACACACACACGCACGCACACACACACTTCCATGCATTTTCAGGGAAGAGCTCTTGGTCAGTGCACCAGCCTGTGTAAAATTACACTTAAGGATGTAATCTCGACATCTCCATGTTATCTCAGCCTGCTCATGCTGTTGACACACGAGAGGCAAAAAAAGACAGGCACAGAATGGGAAAAACTCGGGAGGAGATGAAGTTAGATTATGTTTTGTTATACTGCCGGCAGTGGAGCAATGATCTTGACAGATACCCAGGGAGGCGCTTATACACCTGTCTTCCCGATAGCGTGGAATCAGGGGAGTGAATGACAAGGTAAGGATCTTTATCGTTAGCATCACCCAGAGACCACGGCGTTGACACCTGTCTCATCGAGAATCCATGATTTTTCTAATTTCACACACACACACACGTGAGGCATAGACGTAGGCCGAACCAACAGCAAGTATTGGAGAAACTTTCCACGTGTGACGCAGGCGAGGGAGAATTCGGCCTACCCGATGCGTGGCATCTCTGCGACCTCTGGAGCCTCTACTCGAGGTTATCCCGGTCGCCGCGGTGCATCTGCCAAGGGGTCAGTGGGGTGATCGTCCGGCAATCCTGTTGTCTCAGCAGTGCACGAGCGAACTCGGAGCGTCCTGATCGGAGGTGGAAGTCATGCCAACCCAGTCACTACTGACACAAAAACCCAGAACTGGGGAGAGAGGGAGAGAGGGAGAGGGAGAGAGGTAGAGAGGGAGAGGGGGAGAGGTAGAGAGGGAGAGGGGGAGAAAGAACCCATCATCATCACTCAGCTCAGAGTGCCATTGTCGACCACACTGTCTTATGGTTTTGAGTTTCCCTTTGAAGTATCCCTTAACCCCCAGACATCCCCTGGCAGAGATGCACGGGGGCGGTTACCGTTTCAGCCGCTGCTTACAGGAAAAGGTGAACATGAGCTGGCAGAGCTGTCAAACGCCTCTGCGTTTGGAAGGCTGACGAAGCAGGTGATGAGGCGCTCGCACATCGTCACGCTCAAACCAAGAAGGAAAATGGCGCTGCTTGCGTCCCCCCGGACGTACCGCGTTTCTGTTCATCGCCGTACCGCCCAAGCAGCGTGTTTCTTTCCATTTGCAGCATTTCCGATTTCAGCGCGCCAGCCGCCCACGTCGAAGCAGCAGGGCTGAGAAAACGGTACCGCGGACCTGGGCCCTAACCTCGCCGTGACGCCATCATCGGCCCGCTCGCGCCCGTTAGCCTCGGCGCGGCAGTGCTACTCTCCTTTCCTCCTCGTGACCTGCTCCAAATGTGGGCTGTGTCCTGCTTGACTGGGCCAAGTGAGGAGTAGAGATCAAATCGATCCGAAGCTCCAGGAGGTTGTTAGCACCGCAGTGGCCACAGCTCGCCCCGCAGGCCGGGGTGGGTGGTGGGGTGTTAGCGGAGGCTGGGGGCGGGGGGGGGCGGGCACCGTACGACTCACCGACCTGACTGCGGGTGTTTGTGACAGCCCAGGGGCGGTGTAAAGGAAGCCCCCCTGAGGTCCTCGATGGCTAGCAGAGACATTAATAGGTATCGTGTCTACAGCTGCGATTGAAATAGAGGCCCTGTGGATTAGCCTAAATTACATCACCCGATAGTGACTGCCTGAGCCTCCCCGGCCGGCTCAAACACATGGTGCAGACTGCCTCTCGTCCAGGAGGTCTCCACAATTATTCTTTCATCGGAGGCCTTATTGGAAGGTCTAGAGACAGGGTGTGTGTGTGTGTGTGTGTGTGTGTGTGTGTGTGTTGTGCATTTCACTCATGTCTGCTCACATTCAGCCTTGTCCAGATATGGCCCTCGAGTGGCACACTTAGCAATGCGGTGGTTTAAATCCCAGCTGTGTCATGTGCCATCCATGGTGGATGGCTCCGCTCTCATTAGGAGGGCAGATACAACCCTGCCATGAAATGACATATCAGCGGGTCAGGAATCTACCCAGATGAGCACTTACGGTTTTCCTTCAACAGAGGACTCCATGGAATCAGTCAGCCAGTCAACAATGCCATGTGTGTTAGATCGGAAAAAGATTATATATACATTTGTGTGTGTGTGTGTGTGTGTGTGTGAGAGAGAGAGAGAGTGCGAGGGAGAGTGAGAGAGAGTGAGAGAGAACCTAGGTGGAAGCATGTGCAATGACCTAGAGGTTTCCTTCCTCCCTTTTTGAACTTGTGTCTAGGCTGGCACCGGCAGGTCGGTGCTGTCACGGCGAGTGTGTAAATGAGGGAGCCATGCTCGCCCCGGAAAAAAAGAAGACCCCTGTCAGGTGGTCCTGCAATTGTAACAAGGAGAAAGAAGGAGAGAGCCGGAGGGGGCGGGGGAGGGGCGGGAGCGGTTGGGGGGGGGGACTCGGGAAGTTGCCTTCGCTCTTCAGGCTGCAGTGCCAGAGAAGACGAGCGGGTCCGCGCGAGGCGTCGTGACGTCGCCGCGCTGCAGCACCGCTCTGCAGGCCTGCGGAACTTTCGAGGACATCCATAACCCTCACCTTTAATGGAGACGCGTACCCTGCGCCTACGCTCCCCGTCCACGTTACGATGTGGGACGGTCCGACTCTCGCTGGAGGTGCGGCAGATATGGGTGACCCACTTTCCGCGCGATCTGAAGGCCGGGGCAGTTTCATTCATCATGTGGTCAGGTCCTGACCACAGGCATTTACATCAGAGAACTGATACGGTAGTGGCGCGAAAGTGGGGGTCCTGCTGCTACGAGCATATCAGGCGCAGACATGCCCAAAGAGTTATTACTTGTGTCAGAGTCACTGCTGGGTAGAGGGCTATTTCCACCCGAAAGCATCCAGCCAATAACAGGCCTCCTGTTAATAAACAACGAAGAACCGAAAGATGGTCACAGTTTCTGCCTGTACAGTGACCGTGCATTTCTAATAAAGCAGCGTATCTTTTACCTTAAAGGCCGTGTGTAAAAACTAGCCCTCCTATCGAGGCTAAAAAAGGCAGATATTGAATTGATATTGAAGCTACCATAAGTTATCCAAGACGTGATGATCAATATTTTGAATCGTCAGGTTTGGAAGGGACCAAAACAAGCTGAAGATCTTTGTGGAAAAAAAAGGAAATTGGGTTCGTGGATCTAGAGGACAGAGACCGAACCCCGTGTGAACGGGTCGGTCGTGAGCCGCTGTGGTCCGGCCCACCTGCAGCATTCACAGCCATCCATTGTTTTCACTTCTTTCTGCATCGCAACTGTCTCCAGCTGTTCTCCTCAGACCAGGCCACAGCTCAGAGGCTCGCTGTAACACGGCCCGCCGGCCTGCACTTTCCGCGTGCGGGAGTACATAAAACGCATCGAAGTTCGCACGCAGCGTCAAGGCCTTCGTGGTGTGATTCACCTAAGCGGTGCGAGGATAAAGGCACGGGGGCCCGTTTTATTCCCGAAATCCATTTGCGCAGATTTCAGTTTGGATTTGGTGAATCCGGTCGGGGTCATTCTTCAATGAGCAAGACTGTGATGCGTTGCGAGCATCTGCTCGATCCATGTATGTTTATCCACACACACATGCAAATATGCACACGCCCTCACAGCGGTTGAGCTGAATTCATGTGGATGGATTAAGGGTGAGTGTGGCTGCATTTTAAGTTTACAATCTTTTTTTTTAAATTATTATTTCCTCTGCTCTCTGATTAAGCAGTTCAGCCTGGATTAACTCAGACAATCTGAGAGGCAATTCTCAGCCCACGCACATATCCGTGGACAACGTATTCTTCTAACGTGACTCATTATGATTTCAGTAGAAATCCAAGCGTCAACCTACCACACGTGTGAAAGTTCACACGCTGCATGCTCCGATAATGTTAGCTGCTACCATACACTATATTCTGCCCAGTCAATGTTATCTTTCTATATATTCAAACATGCACTGGCATTCGACGGTAAGCAATTGTTCTCCTGCAGAATTCTGGTTCTGCACTGTTCGTACTAATACAAAACAAGAAACACAAAAGCAATTGATCTGATTCCAGTCACGACCACGCAGGCTCTAAGAAGCTGTGATTTACTTTGCTGTTGACAGCGATCCAGGGTTCATCTTTGCTGTCTATCAGTTTCGATTTATATTCCTTCCATTGGCCTCATTTGCCCCTACCTTACTCTACCCCATGCTGAATTTCCATGCTTGCCAGTCAAGTGCAGGTTCGGAGCATCTCAAAGAAAAGTCCTCCCTTCTATTTTCTTCTTGCTAGTCACTCAGATTGACTGAATTGGACCCAAACTTAGATTGAAACTGTATTAGAAGCTGTTCATTGAAAACATTTTTTTCTTTCATCCATAAAACAGGACGTTCTGCTCCCCCGTGAGCTCTGCCAAGCCGTGCTTAGCCTCTGTCATGGGCTTGAGAAAACTACACACCCCAGCAGATATCTCTGGGCTTTGAGTGCAGCTATGACCCAAGAGCTGACTGCATCCTGTCATGTCCGTCACATGTTGCCATGGAGAAGCACTGCCTCCAGTCCTGGAATGTGCCCACACGAGTCCAGCAGCAAGTGACAGAAAGTAAACATAAATTCATGTAAATTTTGAACAACCATATAACACTTGTAACACCATTCCAAAATAGTATCTAACTATTTAGCTTACAATGTTCTCAGTTGCTGTTTAAGACGAAAATACGAAGCTTTAAAGGAATTCATGAGGAATTCCTGTAGAATACGGGATTACATAAGAAAGAGTCAAGGATGAATTATGAGTAATTTAACCTCTGGGTTTGCCATTTAGGTTTAGAGGAACACACAAAATAATTAGACCATCCAAACATTTGGAAGAGGCAGACCCGAGGTCAGGCAATTCTCTGTGTATCTCATGAATTATCTGAGACAACTGAAATTGTTCCTCAATCAGCAAAGTGACACAAAGTCCCTGGAGTCAGATTAGTATACTTTCCCCTTCTGCACCGAAGCGCTCGACTCTCAATCAATTAGCTATTTAGGAGAGAACGTTTAGAACACGGCCTAGAGAAATACACGCACAAGCTTTCCCAAATCTAATCTGTGCTACTCATTTGCCCTGTGGTGGTTTTTAAGTGACTGCCCATTGATTGGATGTGAGGCAGATGCACCTTCAATGAATTGTAATATTCAAAAACAAGTTGAACGAGACGAGTTTCCCAGAGCAGAACTGTCGGTTATAACGTCGTTCTTTCTTTCTTCTTCGTTTCGTTTTATTGATTGATTAATTGATTTTTTTTTTTTTGGTTGACATTGGTTTGGGAAGAAAATCTGCCCCCATTTTTTTTGCGGGTTCCACATGTTTTCAGGCAGCCACCTCAAGCCGAACGTGCAGCTCGACAAGAGCCGGTTGTAATGGGTCGCGTTTCCTGCGCTCCGGGCAAGGGTGCAGTGGGACCCGCCTCTCCCGGGACCTCTTGTGAGGTTTACACACTGATGTGGACAGACCACGTGCATTGCTTCTTCAGATTAAACAGCTTTCCGAAAGCTGCAATCAGCAGAGCCAGTGAGCGCAGTTTGGTAATGGCACGACGTAACATTTCTTCTGTCACCCTCCAGTCGATGCCTCATATATGATCTGCAACTCCCTCCCTCCCTCCCTCCCTCTCTCTCTGCTTTCTTTCTTTAATCTTTTTAAGGGTCTAAGCATTTACTGCTGGAACATTATTATTTTTCGCTATGTGTGCCCATTTTGATTCTCTGCTAAAATGATTGGGCGGGGGGCGGGGCGACAGCCAAAGCTCACCCGCGCATGTGAATATGACCGTAAAGTCACCAAAAGGACTATTTCTCTCTCAATTGTTTTTTCTCGGTAACATGTTTGTGTATTGACAAATTAGATATGCGCGTACAATGGATGATTTTGAAGTAGTCAGACGTATTTGGCTCGTGCTTGTTTAAAGGAGACACTATAATGTCATGAATTACTTGCGTAATTGCGTTGGAATTCTGGATGCTGCATCTTTGGGCTAGCTGATGGAAGGGTTCATAAGGGTGACCTGGAAAAACATGGCCGCAATCAGCCAATTAACTTCCAGTGGGCGGGCTTAGCTTAGCCAATCATCACAAAACTTCACTGCTCTGTGCAAGTGCAGACTCAAGTGATATCCAATGAAATTTGACATTAATCGGCCTGTCGTGGGGTCCACAGTGAGTTTACGGTCCTACGGTTCAGTGTTTTCGCTTAGACCCCAATAATCCCTTCTCTCTTACACACATTCCTTCTCACACTGCCCCCAACTCACCCCCGTCGCTCCCCTGGCCTCGGGTCCACTTGTCAGCACTCTGTATAGCATCTGTCTGAGGAATGTCAATCTAAAAACTCTGCAAAAAAAATGAAAAGGGCAAATGGATTTCTTCAGAAAAGCTCAGCCTGAAACAGATCAATAAATGTGTCCATAGACCTATCAAAGAGAAAATGTGAGGCAGAAGTCAACTTTTCTGAGGCCATTACGGGCACCTGTGAATCGTCCCTCTGCCGCTCGGTGCTTTTTAGAGGGAACTGCTCTAAATTGTGCGTGAGACACCCCCGTCGCCCCATTGTGACACGTTTCTTGTCAGTCGATACCCGGTGCCTTTTCGGTTCCTCGGTGCGAAAGACGCGGCCACAGAAGCGTGGCTAAATCACCGTGGCATGCACTACCATCATGTCTAGTAGGAGACAACTGCAGGGTTGCTGTAATATCCATAAAAAATATTTTTTTAAAGGTAAAGTTTCTTGTGTAAAACATGACCATAGGAAAGTGTTTAGAGCTTGATCGTAACATGGTGTCTTGTATGCAACGTAGTTTTCTGTCTACTCCTGGGCAGTGACATGATAATGACGCAGAAATAGCCAGCCTGGAAATAGATGCTCTGTATATAGCATTCAGGAACCTTAATCAATAGGGGTTTTCTTCCCAGAGAAGTGATTTTTTAGGGTGCAAAGAAACTGATGGAAGTCAAATCTGTGGTTGCAAGTGTACATCTTCAGAGTTTGTCTCTATAGCAACAGTTGCCAGGGCAGCAATATGGGACAAGGTCCATGGCCCTTTCCGTAAGATCCATCTCAGTCGTTTGACCTCTCAAATCGCTCACAATTTTAACGCAAAATGTACCAGCTGAATAAAAGATTTATCCATTCAGTGGCCACAGCGAGCACAAAGCACACTTATCAGCTCCAAGACGGCTCACGTGCTGCATTTAAAGGGCACGTACATACACTTTTAAACTCTGACAGCTACTACAATACATTGCATGTTCAGATTCCACTGCCAAACTATATATAATACTATATAAATAAAATATTGGGCTGTTGAATCTGAGCATGAAATGTATTTTGTGTGTGTATGTATGTGCATTTTATATATATATATATATATATATATATATATATATATATATATATATATATATATATATATATATATATATATATAAACATACACACATTTCATTTCAAATATACTGAAACTGAAGTTATTAATATATTGAAGTTAATTGTACAAATAGCAAACAAACAATGAGGGTTAAAAATGAACCCCCCCAAAAAACCAACTAAAAAACAATAGTAACTAACTAACTAAATAAATGATGAAGGACGATGTGTTCTGAAGGGGCTTGGCAGGCCTGTAGGGCTGAACCGCATATCGCAGGCGTGCGTTAATGCACAGTGCACCGCAACACACCTAGCAGGGAAGATGGACAAACCACCAGCCCGTGACTCGGTTCTCCATGATGACATTTGGATCCAGTTGGAAGAAAGAAAACATCAAACCAAATGACACACCTGAGAATCTTTTCCTCCTTGACAACAGCAAACCAATAGGGATCGCTGAACTACCAGCTCCACGGTTATTCTGAGCTCCTTGAAATCTGCCGCGTGTACTCTTAATCCCGCTGGTTTAAACTCTCGATTCAAGTTTCACCCGAAGATTAAATGCGGAAGAGTCCGGAAAGCTCGGGGCAGGGAAACCGGTGGAGGAGCCGCTAAAGAGCTTGGCACCCATCCGGGGCTCGGGTTTTTGGAGGACAGCTCGCGTTCTCTTCGCGCGTGCCGGCAGGTGGCCGAGGCCGAGATGCGAGCAAGCCCCGCTGTCGTTTGGAAGATGGCACGTCGTGCCCCGGCGTATCCCCGGGGGCATTTGCCAGGGCACAGCTGGGCCTGCTGAGAGGCCGGGCGGCAGGGGAGGGCGGCGTGCCCAGGCCTGGCGAGGGCACAGAGAGAGGAGGGCGCGCGAAAAGTCACGCCGCCGAATGCGAACGGCCAGGTCAGCCGGTCTCCATATGGACGGTGGCTAAGGGCCGCGGTGGGGACTGCCCGGGTCAGTGTGGATTGAGGGGCTCTTAATGCCAATGAGGCTCTGATTAGGATGGGCTGAAAGCTAAAAGAAGAACAGATACCTAGCAGCTTTGCAACTGGAAATCCATTTTCCCCTACTGTGCACAGAGAAGCAGATGTACTTACACGTGCTGCACTTGCTTGTAATGCATTTCCAAGCAACATAGCAGCAGCAGCAGAAACCTGCATACAGCCTGCAGTATCACGGCTCAGGAGTGCTGCTGCAGCGGTAACAGATACAGTACCCCGACCTGCCCATGGACCCTTATGAAGCTCTAAGAGTACCCTATGTATAGACGTCCTATACATGGTCTTTACCCAACAAAACAACTAAAAAAAGCAATCAACATCGCAGCCTGGTGACTGCCCGTCACGAATGCCTGCAGAAAACATCAGGAACAGCGTGTGAAGGGTTGAATTCATCCTGCGATCAGGCTCGGGTGGCCGTGCACGTGTTGTGCATAGTTGCATCCGATGAACTTTTCCATGCCCAAACTAAACAGGCTAATGTGCTTGTCAAGACGGATCAGTTCATTAAAAATGCAAGAGCTACATAACCAACATAACCAAGTACAAATCTTATGCACTACACATGCCAAAACACACACGCACGCACGCACGCACACACACACACACACACACACACACACACACACACACACGCACGCGCGCGCTCACACATCAGATATACAGTACACATCATTAGAGAATCTCTCTATTTTCCTGGGCAGTCTGCATTGCCAGAATTGTCTGACAGCTACAGTTCTTTGGCATTCATTTCCTCCCTCAAGAGCCTGTGTTATTGCCATCAGCTGGAACCCGCAATTATAAAAATCTGTGCATCCTTAGTCACGGCGGTCTAAGGAAGAAAGGCCAAGCCTACATTTCCACGCGTGTAGCAAAAAAGACAAGGCACGGCAATGCGCGGCCTGGATTATTACATTCAGTCACACTCGGAGTTACGAGAATGTAAATTGGCCGAATCAAGAAGGGAAAAAGCCCAGAGGGCCACGCCTCCCATTGCTCCATCGAACAGGTGAGCGGAAATTTACATACGTGAAATGTTAAATATAGTCCCCTGGGAAAGAGCGCATCGGTCAAGAATGGAGGTGCTCATTATTCCCCCCCCCAACAAAGCACACACACACACACACACACACACACACACACACACACACAAGTGTAAATGTCGTAAATGTTCCGGGAAAAGGAGAGGCCATCTTCTTCCCCAGCCAAAGTCCGTGTTCTGCCGCAAATCCTCCCTGTGCTGAGACCATGTTTCTAAGTGTTTCAGAGAGCAACAGTAGGAGAAGATACCTCCGTTGAGGGCGACTTGCATTAAGAGCCAAGAGCCTCTTTGATGTTTCGCAGGCAATGCATCACCCGGCCCATGCATCAAAGGTTCAGTTAAAAATGTATGACATGCACAACTAAAGAAAAAAAAGCCTACAAACTTAAAAATAGAAAGATCAAGTGATTTTTTTTTTTTATCCCGCTCCTCTTCAAAGACCCTGAACCCAAGTTGAGTTACCTAATTACACCCTTAATGCTAGTGAAGGGCTTTCCAAGGCCTGCACCAATCACGGTGCAGCATTTAGGCCCCTCCTCTCCAGCAATGCGCGGAAGTGTAAGATGCCATACGCAGGCGCGGTCCCGCGCGCTCGGTCGAGAGTGGAGAGGTGGATAATTGCTCCCTGGTCGCACGCAGCGCGGGCTGCTGAAATATCAGATAAAAAACACAATTTGGAAAGTGGATCTTAATGAGGATTCAATTGAATGGTGAAACAAGTCTTTGTTTTGTGTCACATATGCTGGCCCACATTGTACCATCTGGCATCACAACAACCTAAGAAGTCCTTACTATGAGATGGTTGCAGCTCCTGTTCCGAATAAGGCTGTGTTAGTTCATTGACTTAACCATCAAAAACCTGTCGGTGTGCACGTCTCAGTGATGAATGTTAAGTTTAGTTATCATCACTGGTAGAGAATAAAACGCTTGTTACAACCGTCCTGTACTGAACTGCACTCGAGTTCAAATAAAACACGTATCAGACTGAGAAGCTCTCTTGATCACATAATGCTTAGCATCTACTAAAGTGACTAATGCGTAGGCGATTTGAGCTCGGGAGATGAGCGGGAGACTCCACACAGGTGGAAAACAGCACAGGACGGACAGATGATCGGGCTTCTCCTTTGGTTTCGATTTTCAAAAATCTTTTCAGTCGACGATGGATGCTTGCGAGGGCCAATGGCTCTCTCTCGAAACATGAATGAATCGGACGTGAATCGACGCTAGGAAGATGGCGCGATGGGGGTTCAAATTACTTTCACCCCACCCACATGCAAAGGAATAGAATTATAGCTTTTATAGCTTTTACGGAAGGTGCGTCTTCTTTCTTTTCTGTTTATTGAGCCACGTCGAACGCCAGGCGAAACCCGATGCCGTCCATTGGCTTGAAATTTAATGCAGTCCCTTCCGCCTTTCTCCCCGCCAGGGCCGAGGAAGAAGAGCAATAGCATTCGGGCCATAGCTTGCGGTGCCTCGGGGTCCTTTCAGGTCGGAGGGGAGGGGCGTGAGCCCCCGAGGCATTCATCTGGGGTGGGAGTGGCTGTGCTAGGGGCCTGGTGGAAGGCGTAAACGGGCAGAGGACCTGCTAGCTCCCAGCGGGGTCGCAGTCTGTTCAGCAAGAAGGGACATGAATTATTGAGCGCTAGCTGGAGCCCTGGCGGTGGGCCGGGCGAGAAGGGCGGGAAGCACTAACTCGGAGTACGATAGGGCGCCAGCCGTCATGGGGAGGCAGGACCCGGGGTGTGGACACGCAGGCCAAGCAGTCTGAAGGACACGTCTCCGCGGACGCTCGCCCCCGTCTAATGCATCCGTTAGCCGTCACCCTCTGGCACAAAAGAGATAACACTCTGCATCAAAGGGGAAAAAACAAAAAAACAAACCTCATATGACTTCAGTCACTGGAGTCAGCTTCCAATTACCAGTTTTTAATCCAATAGGAAGCCCCTCGTCTAAACCACATAAGCAGAGGAATAAAGTGGTCTGAAGAAGAGGACTGGATGATGTCCAAGCTGGCTGTGGACCAGGGCATGTCATGTCTGCATGTCTGCTCTGAGGCTGTCAGTAGCAGCACTGTAATATGACATTAATATATTTAGATATAGGACTACACTGCCTGTCTCGGCAGGGTGTGTGTTGACCAAACTGACCTTCTGACAAGGGCAGAATAAGAATAAGTGAATGTTTGTAAAACGATTTGAGAAGTGCAAAAAGAAGCCTTAATATATTTTTTAAAAAAAAGATTGTTTAATGCAAAGAAGCATTGATAAATGAAAATGAAGCGGTTTCGTGGTGTCGAGGCACGACACGATCCGGAAAGCATTAGAACGTCCCTTCTGTGCAGACATTCCCCGGAGAGCAGGGCACATTATATGGGCCTGGCAAATCACCATGCAATAAAAGCACAAACACTCACCACAGACAGACAGGCACACTCTCTCTCTCTCACACACACACACACACACACACACACACACGCTTGCACATTCACTTAAATATTTAGACTCTTAATTGTGTGGGGAATTCCGAGAGTGCATGTAGTCTCTAAGTTTAAAGGACGCAAGGCACTCCTCCACCATCTCCCTGAAACCTGAAACGGGGAGCTGTTGTGAAAACAGAGAATTAAACAAACAAACAAATAAATAAAAGTAAATAACAATTTAAAAACAAACAATTGGATGCGACCTTGGTCCAGAGTGCACTGTTGCTGTTGTGTTTATGTAGAGGCTATCCTGTAGCAAACCGAAGGCGAGCGAGGACTTAGGGGCCGAGGGAATGAGAGAAGGGGGGCGAAAGAGGGGGCGTTGGGCAGTTGTGCCGGGCTGGCCCGGACGGGTCCTCTGCGGTTTCAGGTCCCCCGGGGGACCAAACACCGCAGGGACACGAAGGCGGTGAGACAGAGGGAGAGAGAGAGAGAGAAACGAGACAGAAATAGAGAGCGACGAGATGCTAGGCAGTTAAATGTGCAGGTGGAGGCCAACGAGAACCTGCAGGGACCGCGTGTCATGAGCTCCCGTCCTCATATCTATGGTCAGCCTTGCAAACATTGCTGAAACCTGTCTAACGATGGTCATAAAAGACATATTGCTTTAGGGTCGCTCCTGTCTGCTTTCAAATGGCTCGGATTGCCCATCTGTTATTATTAGGGTTGTATGACAGCAATGTAATTCAAAGTCTCCCCGTTTTATAAAAAAAAAAAAAAAAAAAAAACACCTTTGGCATTTCACAAGATTGGACAGCGTGTGAGGAAAGGGGACTTCATTACTTTCTAAGCACTCAGATATGTAGCAAGTCTATTCCTGGTTACTGTGGACATACGGATAATGTGGCTGGTGTAAAAGTATGAAAAGAAACTACACGGTGTTTAATAGTGCCGTATTCCACGGAGCGGCTGCAGCTGTCCACCGTCTCTAAACTAGATTAGGAAGCCTCTAAGTCATCATAGCCTTAAAGGGGGACTTTAGGAAATCAGACACCCTACCGGATGACAAATGTTTCTCTGTGTTAATTTGGGGTCTTTCTCTTTCCTTCGTCATGGTAGTGTGGGAGTGTCAGTGAGGACGTGAGGCAGACCCAGACGGACTGCCTCTTCCTCGCCCCTGTGTGCATCCTCGGACACACCACTTACCTACCATGCCATATATCTCTCTCTCCCTGCCTCTCACTCTGTTGTCTCTCACCTTGTGTCCCTCCTTCTCCATCACCCTGCTGTTTCCTGTCTCCTGTCTGTTTCCTGTCTGCTGTCTGTTTCCTGTCTCCTGTCTGTTTCCTGTCTGCTGTCTGTTTCCTGTCTCCTGTCTGTTTCCGGTCTCTGTACTTGTTCCATCTGTCTGTCTTCATCTCTTTCTCTCTTCCGTGTACATTTCACAATCTCTTTCTCCAATTGGTCTTCTCTTTCTGCCTCTCTCTCTCTCTCTCTCTCTCTCTCTCTCTCTCTCTCTGTCCATCTCTCTGTTTTCATTCTGTCCAGCGTCAGGTCTTGGCAAGGGATTCTAGCAAACACAGCCACTGCGCGCGATAAGTTTTCTCAGACTAACAAAGTACATTTGGCCTATAATAAGTTGGTGACAGTTTCGCCGATGGCGCTTTTCGGCGCGGCAGCAAGGGCCGTCTGGATCCTGCACACTCAGCATGCCGCGTTATCTCCTTATGTTACAGGGCAAGAGTCGGAGCTTCCGCGTCAGAGCCTGCGCGAGTCTGCGCGAGCCAGGGCTCGGCGTCTCGCCGAGCACGGCTCGTCTTCTGCGCGAGCGGCGGGCTCCCGACAGATCGCCGGAGGGTTAATGAAGAGACGTCGGCGCGGACGAGGAGCAAGCCTAAACCGTCAGCGGGAGGCTATTAGTAACAGCAGCCTGCCCGCCCGTCGTCGTGGCAACGCCCTCCCGCTGAGGGCGGCCAAACATGGCTTCTGCGAGTAAATATTTCAGCAGGGCTCAGGACGACACCCGCAGCTGTTAGGCGGCCGTTTGTGAGGAAGGAACGGCAAGCCGCGCATCTGGAACAGTTCTCTCTCTCTCTCTCTCTCTCTCTCTCTCCCCTCCCTCACACCCCCTATCCTCCCCATGTCCCCGCGTTCACCTCCGCACAGCAGCGTCAAGCTTTGACCTGCCCTTCCACTCAGCTGCGATGCCACCCAGAGGGCATTGGCGGAACTGCGGGTTGGTGGAGGACGCTGTCTGATCCGACGCATCTAGCTGCTTTGACTTGGCAAGTTGTCATACAAAGACCTTTCTTTGAAGTCCACTTACTGTATCTACATTTGTACACACACACACACACACACACACACACACACACACACACACACACACATACACACACATATGCGCACATACACAAAAGACACGCATATAATGAAGGGAGGTTTTTTTGGAGCAAATCAGGGCCATGAAATCTGTCCTTGTCCTGTGGTCACATCTCCTGGCGACGCATAGGTGACGTTCGTTAAATGGTGAAACGGAGGTCCTCGTTTCTCACCTTCCTGGGTCCATCAAAAGACGAACGCTTTGATCGGTTCTTCAAAGAACCCAGTCATCACACTCTATCTAGACGGCGAGCGGCAAGGGAGATTAGCGCCTCCGGTAATATCAAGCCACAGATAAAAACCAAAATGGGTCACTAATTGTTAATTACCAGCCAAGCAGGAAAGCAGAGACAGAAACAGAGGCTGTGAGGAGCTGTGATACACAGGATTAGCTACTCAGACAGCGTGCGAACGGCCTGAATAACTCAGGTGCTGGATAGACTGTTCAACGTTACCAGGTGGTTGATATTAAAAATATTTATGCTGCAGTCATGAAACGTCTGGAGGCAGATGGGTGGTAGTAGCACAGACTTTGATAGGATTATTTTTGGCATGGGATATCTGGATACGGAACACACTAGAACAAGTCGGTAGGCGATGGCTGAATCTAAAAGGTGTTGATTTATTATTTAGTAAACATGCAGTTTACTGTTTCTTTGCAAACTTTGTGTACCGCACTGTATATGTGTTGGGTTTTTTTTTCAAACACAGCATCACTAAGAGACTCCTTCACAGAAGAGTGTGTATTCTAAAGAAGACAAATTTCCATATGTGTCTCCAGCTCATAGCCATGCACTCCCACGAGAGCTGAAATATGAAAGCTGTGTCACCCAAGGCACTGGCAGGGTGTGTGTGTGTGTGTGAGAGAGAGAGAGAGAGAAAGAGAGAGAGAGAGAGAGAGAGAGAGAGATACTCTCCAGAATGCCTCATGAGAATGAGTCTCACCCAGGCAGATCTTTTTTGGAAGAAATTAATGATCTCAGGAATACATAATGGACCTTCTCAGATCTATGAAACCTGGAGTTAAAGGAGAACATTCTTTTTTCTTCATTTTTTCCCTCTCTTTTTAACTTCTCTTTGTACTTAGTGAGATGTTAAATGGTCTGGATGCGCCTGCAGCGTTCAAACATGGATCCATTTGTTGAAGTATCGATATTTCACAGCTCGCGAGCCTGCGCTTCACAGGGCTTTTGGGAAAAAGCCCACAATCAGAGAATAAGAGCGAGAGATCAGATTAAAGGGCTGGAACCCACGGAAGCCCCTGCTTTCCATCTTGTGACCCTGGCCTCGTGACGGGCCGGAAGTGGCCGCGCTGGCCCGACCTGACCTGCTCCTGGGCCGTGTCCATCTCCACCGAGGTAAACTTCCGGCCCAAACATGGCATCCCCGTCAGGATGGGGAATCCTCAGCGCAGCACACCGTCGCACAGGCGTAAGCTAAATAACAAGGATGCCAGCAGGAATCGGCACGTTGGTCAGACGGGTTTGTGTGAAACAGTCCGTGGGGCAGTGGTAGCTCAGTGCTTAAGGTACTTGACTTGTAATTGGAAGGTTGCTGGTTCAAGACCAACCGCTGCCACTGTTGACCCCTGAGCAAGACCCTTAACCCTCAATTGCTCAAGTTGTAATCAGTCATAATTGTAAGTTGCTTTGGATAAATGGCTAAAATGCCATAAATACATGTAAATGAAACGTCTCCCGTCCAACTCCCGCTGAGGCACACTGGGGGATTCAGCTGGAACTGCACCTGTATCGGGTCCTTTGGCAGATGTGGCAACCCGGATCTGGGCGTGTGTTGATAAGACCCTCCAGGAAAAGCCAGTGCTACTTACAGTACATATGAGCTCTTGAATAAGCCTGCTTTAAAAATTTGCTCGCTTTGCTGTTGCGCATCTGGCATATGTAGCCCGGAAATCGCGTGGAATGTATGAGACGCTAGCCGACTGAGAGTGCGTTTTGAAAAAAATCATATGTCATTTGTCATTCCTGTGAATGTCTATGACAGTGTTAATAGTGCCTGCAAGTAATTTAGATTAAAAAAAAAAAAAAGGTATGGATTTAGTTTGAAATATAATCAGCTGTTTATCTCTCTCTCTCTCTCTCTCTCTCTCTCTCTTTCTCTGCCTCTCAGCCTCCACAGAGGAGTCATTAGCACTAGCTGACGGGCTAACCTTGGCCACTATGGCTCGGTGCGTTGCCACGTTGGCTGGGGCCATCGCCGGGAGTCGACCCTGCATTTCAATGATGGAAATCAGTAAAGCACAAAGCCAACTCCAATTAGTCTGGTGTGTCGACGTTCTGGGATGCATAATGTACATTCGCCCATGTGTTTTTCTGGCTTAGAAGTTCACCCTAGGCACTGGAGTCAATCATGTGTGCGTGTGCGTGTGTGTGTGTGTGTGTGTTTGTGTGTGTGAGTGTTGGAGAGAATGAGAGGGAGAAAGAGAAAGAGAGGGGGTGAGAGAGTTTATCAAGTCCCGCAACAGAAATGTCACCTGTCCCTACAGGAATAATAATGCATTATATTAAATTTATATATATATTATAGAGCAAAACACGAGTGCAACTCGCTAGATGTTTCCAGTGCACTTGTTACAGCAGAAGGAAAATACATATGGTTTGCATCATACTTGGAAGAATAGCATGTTAATTTAAGCATGCTCTGCCCACTGTAAAGGGCTTTGTGTGTGTGCATTTATCAAGAAGTTCTTACGCTTTAGATACCAGACCAACAGCTGAAAACACTTCTCCGATTTTGCCCGCCTCTAAACTGCAGGCAATCTGTCCCCAAGTTTTCTCTCTAACAACAGAGCAAAGACACCAGGGGTTTTTATTTTTGTTGTTGTTGTTGTTCCCCAGGATGGCAAGTAAATTGGCTGTGTTTATAGCTCCAGCTTTATCTGAGGCTTGTTTTCCTACCTGTGCCATCCGTCCCTGTACTCTCGTTAAAACCGAGGTAGAAAGCGTGCCAGGAACCCGGAGATGCAGGGAAACCGGCAGACCCTCCGCGCACTCTGTCCCCAGAGACGAGACACAGGGGTCGCCTTTCTGTTTGCGGTCGTCCGCTTTCCGGGGGGGGTTTGGCGTTTGGAGTCAGAGAACAGGGTGCGAGCGCAGAACGGCCGCCGAGGCTGCAAAAAAACGGAAACGCCACTTGGCGTGGGCACCCCCTGAGAGGCCACAGGATGTCCGCATGTTAGCCGGCCTTGCGTTCCGCAGGGCGTCTGTGACATTCAGTCGCTGCAGGCTCTCGCCTCATGGCCCGGCGGAGCCTGGCAGGTTCGCCGCACATTGCTGGGGTGAGATTCCTTTGGCAGTAGGGCCTTCGACCTAGTGGATGCACCTGCAAATCTCTCCAGCATGGGATCAGAAAACCCATGCAGACGAATAGAACCTGGGGCTTTCCAGGTTTCCGGAAGGTTCTGAGGACATCACCTAACTGATTGCAAACTAGTCACCCCACAGAGGGCATTAACCATTAACAACAGCCATGTATTGCGACTCCAAACACAACTCTTTTTAATAAGCTAGGGAAAACCGAACACGTATTTCACACTTCCTAAAGGACTGAAAGGTGTCCGTATATTTGTCCCGCTCCACAAATAATCCCACACCCCCCCACCAAAAGGCTCTATGCTCACCCTACCAGCGCAACCATGGAACCTTCGACCGCGAGCACAATTGCCAGAGCTCGCGCGACCATTCCATGCCTCGCCGACATGGCAGAGACGTTTTACGCAAAGCCTGCAAGCTCTCCCGAATTCAGTGGCCTCCATCAGCTGAAGATTCCTGAAGCCCTGTAACACCTTTAAGCTTGAATATACTGTTAAAATCACAAGCTTGCCTGTAATAACATACACAAAGACAACCACTGAAAACCCCCTGGAAAAAAGTCATTTTACAGCAGTAGATAAGGTAGGATACAGGATGACTGGTATACAACAGTATAACAGAGATCCATTTAAATGCAATTTAACTCAAAATACACCCTGATTATGTCTTTATTGCTACGTTATCATCAGCTGTTGAAATGTTCTATATCAACTTGAATTATGTCAGCTCCAGCAAATTGTGTCAGAACCATAAATCTATGAATAGCCTCGCCACAGCGTTGATTTATGTGTGAAAGAAATCTCAAAAATCAATAAACAGGACAAACCAATGATTAGCGCTCCTGTCTTGTGCATGCGGCTGTAGGGAAGAATGTCCCGCTTTTTTCACTTCTCTCACCAATCAGACGAGTCATGATTCTGCATATGTTAGATGACCCTTTGGCAAGTTTTGGAAAATTTGGAAACATTTTTTTTCCACAATTTCCCTAAATGCATCCTGCAGAAAACATCATGCATGAGACCGTGAGGCGAAACCGGCCGGTCCGTGACCGGATCGGCGCCGTATTTTGCGGGCCACGACGTTTTGACTAATGAGTGTTGTTGACAGGACAGTGGAGAGGCTCTCGCCAGGCAGAACGTGTCTGTTTCTCCCAGTCCGGCGGGAGATCTGTCCGAGATGGAAAAAGGACCGGCGGTCAGCCCTGAGGTGCCCTGCCAGTGCTGGCACGCTGACAAATTGACCGTAGGGGACAAGGTCAGCTCAAGCTGCCAGCCAAATTGAGATGTCGCGAACGTCGGCGGGGCGGGGGTGAGTTGGTGGGCGGGGGGTTTTGGGGGGGGGGGGGGTCACGTGCATAAATGTTTGCAAATTTGGGTTCTCACACAGACTTGTGTTCTGAAAAAAAAACAAAAGGGGGGCTATTTTGATAAACGGAGGTATCGCCAGCAGGGCTGCTCGAAACCGCACCGCTGAACTAGAACTGGCTATGGAGCGATTGGGAGGGAAGGGTGCTTAAGATTCGCGTCACTCGCCTTCTTCGAGCTGACCAAACAACCGAGGCAAGATAACTGTCACTCAGGCCTTTTTGCCTGTGTGTACCAAGAACACCACTCATTTCCAGTGAAATGATATTGTATCCAGCCGGGCCGCATAACCCAGCCCTACATAAATAATGCGAGAGCTTCTTTTTTTTTTTTAGAGCTGTTTGTGCCGCATTGTTTACAGTATTATACACTGCGTCTGCTGATCTGTGACACAGGATAAAGAAAATGAGGAATCCGGTTCCCAATAATTCACCTGTCAGAAATTGAAATTAACGGAGTGAAGTCTGGTCAGAAGCGGCTTTGAGAATTCCCGCCAACGACCGGTGAGGTGTCCATCGCCGGGTCCTCTAGACCCATCGTCATCGTGCCCATCACAGGGGGGGCGAAGAACTGGCCAATGTCTCAGATGCAAGCACAAAACAGCGAGTGATGGTGGGTAAAGAGAAAGAGGGAAGGAGAGAAAGAGCGAGAGAGACAGACAGAGAGAGAAAAGGAGGCAGAAGTGTTTTGCAGAACTGCGCTACGGCTGTCTTTGGGGGAATCATCTCCGCTCCCGTCAATCCATCCAGCGTCTGACAGGTGACTAAACAGAGAATGCTGCCCCCGGGACTCCCGGCATCCTCCAGACCGGCGTGGAACCTCACGGCCCGCCCGGCATCGCGGCGCGGGAGCTGGTGTTTCGCGAGACGGCTCTGGTCTCGCACTCAAAGCAGACCCATGCTGGTATCAGAGGGAGGTAATTGGTGGAGATATGATCTCCTACCACAGCACCTGTCTACCTGGCAGCTCCTTCCCAAACTCTCGCCGGCCACCGGGGAGCCACTAGTGTCGCTAATTGGCTCATTTGTTCCGTAATGTACTATCGAGCAAACCCGAGGAGGCACAAGGAGGATGCAGCAGGAGAAAGAGAGGAGCTACCGCACCGCAGAGCTTTCGACGCGGGAGGGGCGCGCGAGGCTTGGGGCATGGACGCGTTTGTAGGAAGGCCATCCTGCCAGGAGTGGTTGTTGGGTGTTAAGGTGAGGCTATGTGTTAAGGTGAGAAACACCCACCCACACACACACACACACACACACACAAACTCTCTCAAAGCTTTCAGTTATCCATGTCACTGCATTGAATTCACAGGTTCCCTACAGATCCAGGTGCCTTGATTTACTACTACTTGACACATGCATGCACATGCAAATGTGTGCATACACACACACACATACACACACACACACACACACACACACACACGCACGCACACACACGCACGCACACACACACACGCACACACACAGAACACTCACTCAGAGGCTAATAAATAATCCCCTTTTTTCAAAGTGAGTGATGTGATTTTTTTTTTTTTTACCCTGTGACCCAAACGGGGCAGGGGTCCAGGATCCTCACCTCATCACCCGCATCAGTTGCGTCGGCTAGATCGGACCTGAGGGGCCACCGCGGACCAGCCATTGAGCCACTGCTGTCATTGCAGGGACCGACGACATCATCTGCTGCGATGTCCGCCGCATAGTCCGTCGGACAAACACGGACAGGGAGCCCTAATACGACTCCTGGAGCAGGCGGGGCCCCGGCGTCTGCTTCGTTAGCCGCTAATGAGACCCTGGAACGGCTGTACCTGCTTTCATTCCCTTTCACATTCATTGGAAATTCATTGGCTGGGAGAGAACCCGGCGAAAGCGGGGGGGGGGGGGGGGGGGGTGTTTCTTGAACGCACAGGTAGAAGATCTTCTCACAAGCCACGCGGGCAGGGGGCCGATCGCCGGCATGTCAGAGGGCCGTTATCGCTGCCACCGCTACACGGAGCTGGCTGACGTTATCAGAGTCGTGGGATGACGAACGGCTCACCGGCTGACGCGGGCAGAATGAGGAGCACGCACTGCGTACTCTACATATGGAGCTTGGTTTTTTTTGTTGTTTTTTTTTTCAGCGGCAGAACACAGAAGCCGGCTTGCCCCGGCGCTCCCGCTGAGAGCCACCGCGGTGCCATCTTCCTCATGTGTCGGCACAAAACAAACGACCGGAGAGCAAATGGAGACCTAGAGTCTAGTGACAGCTACTTCCCCAGTGCTCTCTCTCTCTCTCTCTCTCTCTCTCTCTCTCTCTCTCTCTCTCTATCTCAGCCCCTGGGCTCCCTGTGGGGCCTGTCTGTGGCTAACAGGTGTTCCTTTCTCATTAGCGTCCTCCGAAAGCCACATCCTCTTCGGGGCCAGATCCGGCTGCCGGTCTCGGCGCCCGTGACATCATCGCGCCAGCCTCAGCGGGACGCGCTAGAGCGGATATCACCTCCCAATCTGCCGCAATCTGTGCCTTCAGACGGCAGCCGGGACCTCCCCTCAACCCGCCGGCCGCCCCGAGGGGGGGAGGGGCGATGAAACTTGTGAAGCTACCCCTCAGAGCAAGGGGTGTGGAAAAACTACGTCCCATATCTGCCCATGGGCGGAGCAGACTGCCAGCGGCTGGGACCAACCGTCGTATCCATTCTTACCCTGCTTATAACATGCAGTTGGGCACATTTACCGTAGAACGGTGCTGCTTGAGAAGACAGCCCATCTCTTTGGGAGCTAGCTGTCGTTTGTCCATTTTTGGACAATTTCTGTATGCACCCCACCACACTAAAAGACAAAGGGGACGTCCTCTCACGCCTCACCGCTGAAGAGACATCAGTTAAGCACCGTGTCAGGAAGCTGTGAGCGGAAAAAGCCCAGTAAACAAGCCCTTACTGTAGAGGACACGAAATACAAAGATATCAGGACGTGAAAGGCAGATAAATGTTACTTTCCATGGCCAAAAAAAACCCCAAAACTGTCAGTCTGAGATTTAATGATGGCTAAAGCAGTGGATTTAACAGACTAAGCAAGGGAAAAAGAGCAGCAAGGCATCCAGCCAGACCATAATAACTCCCTCTCCCTCCATCTCTCTCTCTCTCTCTCTCTCTCTCTCTCTCTCTCTCTCTTTCTTTGCCCTGACAGATGTGCGGACCTCGTGTCTGCAGACTGCTCTGGCGGAATGAGTTATTCCCACGAGCAGGCCGGCCTAATGGAGGCCACAGCCTCAGACATCTGCTTCCAGGGCAGGGGCGCGGGGAAGAGCCAGCCACCGGCCAGGGGTTTATGAAGGACCGCAAATATCCAAGGAGGCAATTACAGGAGAGTAGGAGCGATGGGCGGAGAGAGAGAGATGGAGAGAGCCGAGGGGAAGAAGAACGGCCAGGACAAAAAAAAAAAAAAAGTCATACGACGACCGTTTTCCGTTCGAGGACGTTAACATCTTTCGGTGCGCAGATGTCGCAAGACCGAAATGGGTAGAGTGTTGATCCATGCGCACGTACACATGGCCCCCCCACACCTGGCCATCCACCAATCATATTTCTCACATCACCCAGTTACGTCATTACATGACCGAACCACATATAAGCCATGTGACAGTAGGTACAGTATGACACACTAACCTTTCCCATCAGCCCCTTGGCAGTCTGCCTCCTTATCTTGGAAAACATAGCAAGGCTGATAACTAGAACTTTCATATCCTATTTGCTCAAATGCCCCCTAAGGGCCTTTCCTCTGTCTCACCTCAATCTGTATTCACACACCCAAGCCCATTGTGAAATGTTCCTCGACTCTAATTTGATGCAGATAAAAATAAATGACAAAGAGCCTTAAAAAAATAAGCCGAACCCCCCCGCCCCCGTGCGAGTGCTTTCCGCTAGTGGGTCCTTGCCGAACGGGAGGGGCATCTGCTTTGATTAGCCTCCAGACGGCCCGGCAGAGAGATGTAAGTAAAATGGAAAAGATGACGCATAAAAGCATGACGCGCCTGTGAACCAAGGTAGCGCAGCTATGGCGGGACTCCGCCGGGTGGGTGTCGACGGTAATGTCGTCGGGGCTGTGCAGTCTGTGCCTCACAGAGCATCCCCTCCGCACTTCCCTTCGCCTGCCACCGGCACAAAGACGCGCCGTCTGGGGAGGACACTGGGGGTGACAGAGGGGCTCGAGTCTACCCCCCCCGTCTGTCTGATTCCCCTCCCTCGGCCCCGTGGGTCCAATCGTACCTTCCACGCTTCTCCTCCTGGAGCCTAGAAAGATTTTCCAATCTGTTTTCATTTTAAAAGGCAAGAGAGAGAGAGAGAGAGATAGAGAGAGAGAGAGCTCTGCGTCGTGTTCTGGCGCTGGAAAGTTTAAGTGCAAAATGAAAACAGAAGTATAACTAAAAGATTTATTCTGGGCCTTTGAGATCCAGGGAGGGCAGAACACGTGCACCTGATCTTTGCACGCTCGCGTGAAATTAAAAGGTGATTAAAAGGTAAAAAATTGAGAGCATTAAAGTAGTTTCACATGCAGAAAACCTCATTAAATTAGTTAAGTACAATGTATTAGACGCTAATGCTCCAGTACTCAACCGCTCATCAGTACACCACAAAACAATGTGTAAGGCAATAATAACAAAGTGAAATATAATGCACAAACTAAAATTGATTGAATTTATTAGAAAACGACAAAACACTATGATAGACAAAGCCATGGTAATTTAATATAGAAAATGTTCTTTAATAATATAGTACTAATTTAGCTTGTTCCATTATACACTCCAGTATACACTTAACATTTGTCTTGGCATTTTGTCTGGGTTAAGACGCTAGAGAAGGGGATAAAACTGCCTGAAGTCAGCCAAGGGAATTGTCCTTCAAGCTGCCCCAGTCTGGGGTGATCGTGCACCGTGCTTTGAGGGCCAAAAAGAAAGGTTTTATCTCCAGGCTGAGGTTGAGCTTGGGAGAAAGGCCTGAGCTCCCATGCCCCCCCACCCCTCCGACACACACACACACACACACACACACACACACACCCCACCATGAATGTCTATCTCTGGCTAAAGTCAGCCAGATGTGGCCTTTAGCTGGGAACCGTATGGAGAGGCCCCCACGCTAGCTAATACGTTTAAAAGATATGGATGGGAGACATCAAGTTCAACTACAAAGGCTTTCTGAGTAAACTTTACACACACACACACACACACACACACACACACACACACACACACACACACACACACACACACACACACACAACAACCGCACAGTCTACATCAGGATGCCAGACCTGAGCCATACGAACAAACAGTTATATCAACTTTTCATAGAGCAGTTCCCAACCACATGTGGCCTGGACAGGTTACGTTGGCCCAGGTGGGACCCGAGGCAAAAGGGACTGGGTGATGGTGTCACTGACACAGCCAAGCCCCAAACACACACACACACACACACACACACACACACACACGCCCAACCGTCACCAAAAAAAAAAACGAAACCACTTCAAGGTTAAGCCATGCATGTGTGAAATGAAAACGGAGTGCGTGCAAGCCAGAGGACGGAGGCCTACCCCGGCAGGCTGCTGCTATCAGTCAGGCTTTTGAGGGACATACGCGGTGCGCAGTGGGGCGGGACACGCAGTGAGGCCCTCAGGGGCCCGCAGGAGCCCGCATGGGGTGTTTGGAATCGGCGCCCCCCCCCACACCCACCCCACCCCCCACTGTAAGCCCATCTCCTGGAAGGCAGGGGGTCTCTCACAGGGTTAAGTGGAGCTGTGCTGGGTAATCAGCAGTACGACTCTGCCCTCCGGCTATGAGCCATTTCGGAGTGGAAATGGAGGCTCTATTGTTTTGCTCTTTAGAGGACACAGAGAACAAATTTTGCATGATGCGTTTCAGTGGGACATTTAAGAAACACCCCCCCCCCTCCCCATTACACATCTATGAGATTTGAATTTAAAGATCATGAGAGGACAACAACCAAAAAAAAAAAAAACCCACTTCAGTTTCTGTAATTTTCTGAACCAGTCAGGCTAGAAACTAATAAGGTAGGAAAGAAATTATAATTAAAAAAAACCTGGGAATTAATTTGAGCATTAACATTGAGCATTTTTCTCTGCATTAGAAAGCGCTCAGTTACATCTATATCATTTATTCTTGTTTTCTCAAAAAATAAAAAAAGCATCTGTAGAGTTTCTTCACTTCTGTCCATAACGTGCTTGTTGCGTGACCATGGATCTGACCATTTTACACAGGAACACTTAGAACAGCATTAGGTAAGCTTTCGATCACGGTGATAGACACGCAGTGTTTGCATGGCTGAAATCCAGAGACATGTTCAGAAATCACTCACAGTCTCTGTGGAAACAGAGAGTATGCAAATATTCCTTTCGGGGTTGCACCCCATGTCGCAAACAGGCAGGCGGGCATTTACCACCTACCTGGAAATTTCAGAACGAACATTCTTTATTTTGTGAAAGACGTAAACAAATGCACAAGCGCAAAACCAAGCTCATCTGATGGCACTGTCAAATCAATAATTTCTCACGCCATGGCTGATCGCCCCAGGACAGTGGCAGAGGCTGATGGAATGCGATCGCGTGTCTGCGCGACACCCCTCTGGGTAACCAGACTCTCCATCACCATCTGCGTGTGTTACGCACAAAATGTCAACACTATGATTTACCTTCACTCACTCACTCTCTCTCTCTCTCTCTCTCTCTCTCTCTCTCACACACACACACACACACACACACACACACACACACACACACACACACACACACACACACACACACACACTGAATGGCCACTTTATTGGAGACATCCGCCTATCATAATTGGGGCTTCCCTGAGTGGAAATTAGATGTGTAACTCCGGAGGACAGCAGTTTTCCGTGGATCAGTGTAAATCCACATTAGGGTGGAAAAACAGAGCAATCGGAACGACTTCCAATGAGGTGTGGCCAGCGGAGCTAGACTAGTCTACGCCACGACTAATTTTTGCAGTTCTGAAGGCCAAATGAGGTTCAACGGGCTACTAGATCGGTATCCCTAATAATCTATCATATTTTTGCTGCATTTTTAAAATAGCAATAGCACAACCCAAAGGTCACAAGAAAAATGTTCATTCTGACCAATCCCACAGACTACTAGCTTCCATAGCATCCCTTTTGGACTGTCTGTTTGGTTTAATCAATGATATAAAGGAGATGGTGAAATATCTACCATGTGTTTATGAAAGAGAAGAGAAATGAAAGAAAAGTATTTTTAAAAATGCATAGAACTTGAAGTGAACATTTCAGGTAGTTAAAAATCTAATTTGTTTGATATATCACTCAACCTTTATTTTAGGTCATGTAGGCTAGAGTAACTTAATAAATAAATAAAGTTTTGAACGATATAGATATAGAACATCAAAGTAATTCTTGTAATGCATTAATAGGATTTACCTGGAGAACATTAAGGTAGAAATCAACAGGCCACGCTAATGAAGCCACTGGCCCCAGTCCCTGGAACTCCAGCTCAAATGGTCTAGAACTGCACACACACAGAGGATGCACACACACAGAGGATGGGCCTGATTGGTGTGTGTAAAATATATATATATATATATATATATATATATATATACACAAACATACACACACCAGATGTTAATGATTTATTCAAATACTATACTACTACTACAAATCATAATAATTAGATACGGAATAATTAAATACGGCTTGTGTTTTCTGTCTAGTCAAGTAAATATGACCCACTTGGTCTGACATCAACTACTCAGTGTGTTATTTAATCCAGTTATTTATTGTTGTTTCTTCAGTTGGTCCAAAATCTGATTTCTTTGGCTGCAAGCTCAAGCATTCAAAACAGACATATCCATTTCACACCAAAGCTGGGTTGGCACGACGGATTGGCATTGCCCTCCTACATCTATGAGCGTGCCTTGCTTTGCTACTTTTCTTACACTCGTCACACTCCCCCAGTGCACTCTGGGTCAAACTGCAGCTCTTGTCCGGGCTTGTCTCCCCTTCTCTCCAACCTTGTCTCCCGGTCCCCATTTAACCCCAGCGTTCCTTGGATGCCGCTTCGTCCCATCCCTGGAACGCACGCGGCAGCGGCGGTTTCACGGACGGTGCTCCGCGCGCTGAGAGAACGCGCGGTGGCCTTTTCGGACTAAGCTTCCCCACACCTCCCCCTGAGCCTCGCCTGCAGGGGGCGCGTGTGCGCGGGAGGAACAAAGCCTGGCTTGCGCGGCAAGGAGGTCAGAGCGACGTCGACACCGCAACCTACTTAACAACGTGATTTAACCTCGCTGGGGAAAGAGGCTCTTTGTTGAGGAGACAAGCGATTAGGCGGAAAAACGGCACCTTTGCCTTTCCTTAATGCAAATCTTTCATTCACTCCAATTACCCTTTCCCCCCCGGGGCCGTTCCCAGCTTGTTCATCCTGCCAATCTGCCCACATTATCCTTTCACGGAGTCTGTTTGTATTACCGGCACACGAAACGCTCCCACAATCGAGTGTCCACGCCCGGAGCTTTCTTCAGCTTAGCCTCGGCCCCCGCATCCTGGGCGCGCCAGCCCGGAACTTTCACGCATCTCAGAAAAAACAATATCATCTCCGCGGGGAAGACAGTTTTTAAAGTGTAGTTAGCCGACTGTTGAACGTAGCTTACATGTAGTGGCGTGCAGCCTCTGTAAAGGGGTGTAGGTTTGGTCCTGTTGTCCAGTGGAGTAATATGAATATAGGACGTTAACTCTCTGCAATTAAGTGATCGAGCACGTTCAGGTGACGACTGCAAAATGATCACCTTGCTTCAGAGAGCTCGTCTTTAGACGGGAGTGTTACAGTGGCCGTGACATACGAGGTTCCTGCAGGAATTCTGTCCTTATCATCGTCCTGTTTTCTTTGCAGCGCCTCTAAAAGGCAAAAGCAATTTTCTCCAAGATCCCGAGGTGGAGGGGAAACTTGACCTTTACTCTGACACAGATTTCCTTTTAAGTAAACAGGCTCTTGGCCACCAACCAGTCACCGAGACATTTATCACAATATCGATAAAACCAGGACAGGTCTTGGTCTCCATTTTGAGGTTCTCTAATTGCAGATTTAACCTAGGGGTGCTTCTTCTCAGACCATTCTTTAAAATGCCCACTAAGTTGCGTGTCTCATTATGTTCACAACCAAGTTGTTTACTTTACACATACATATATAACATATATTTACTAAAGTGATATAATACAAAGATAAAATGACCTAGTTAAATCTGACATCTACCAAAAGATGAAATTAGCCAACTGGAAAAAAACAGTCAGGAATCTCATAGATGGTGAACTACTCTGTGTAGTAGAAATAGTCCGTTCCCATCAGGCCTCTGCCTGTGTTTGTCCTGCATTCACACTTTCATAATGGCAGCATTATATAAGGCATCATTATATCTCTGTAATGTAAACAGCATCTTACAATGCGATAGATATCTGCTGGTGTAACTAGGATGAGTATAGTGGGGTGGGGTGGAAACGAAGTCTTTAACAGGTCAGAGAACTACTCAGAGACTTTATTCGTCCCCTAAAGGCAGTAGATTTACAGAATCCCTGGACCATAAACAAGAAGCCAGCGCGGTAGCACATAACACTCCCCAGGTGCTAATGACAGCTTGAAATCATTTTCAATTCGGGACAAAATTGCACGTCACCTTTGAAAATAACCAAAGTCACTCTCTAACCAAAGTCACTGCGTAAAATGATCTTCATGAATCAAAGTGTTTTTCTGTAACCTCTAGGTCGGAGCCCCCTCACACTCCTCCTATGCCTGTCACATGATGGTGACGAGATAATCGCTCATCCTTATGCATATAATAATGTTCCAATAATTAATTGTGTCCATTTTTAAGGAGCGAAAGGAGTGTCTTTTAGTTGAGATGTTCAAATAACTCTGGTTTCGCACGGAACGGATGGCGTGTGCCCTGTGCACCCTGGGACTCGGAAGGGAAGTGGGGAATTGTCCGTGTTGCCTCTCGCTGGCCGGAGAACGGATTACAGCTCCAGACACCGAGGTCCTCTGCTTATAGAGGACTTCCATTTGACAGGAATATTCATGAAATGTTTTAAGTGAAATATGATGACATATAACCCCCAGAAATACCAACAATACATCAACTGCGCATTACAAACGATCCGTTTTAGTCTGCTGAAAAACCGATGCGTCTAATTGTGGCGAGAGCGCTTCCCATTTGTACCAGGTACGTGTTTAATTCCACGGCCTAAATGAAAAGCTCCCAGGGAAAGGTCATGACAAGGACTTGAACTAACATCACCGGGGTCCGAATCCAGAGAAAGACTCGGAGGGTTGGCTTTGACCCTACATGTACGATTAGGAGTTGGAAACAAGGATGCCCGACTACCCCGGTGCAGATAAATGCGTGCACGTTTATCCAAACCGGTCTAGCAGAACGGAATGCGTGTTCCCGGAGAACAGAAGTGATATGTCCCTGCACAAAGATCTCAACCTAAGACACGTGTTTGTGCCATGCTAACTGACAAGGAGTACAAGAAGATATGCTACTGTTTGGAAATCTGCCTTCCTGATACTATAACAGTAGCATATCCTTCTAGCATTCTTATTATTATTGTTGTTGTTGTTGTTGTTGTTATTGCTTCTTCAATTCTGAAGCCCCTGGTAAGACATATAATATGCACTTAAAATATTTGCATAACGAATCATATAAGCAAGGAGTAAAACTGTTTTGAGCAAGGAAGCTGTTTCTAAAACGGTTCACATGCAGGTGAACTTTCGGGTGCGCCTCCGATTCTCTTCGCGCTCCGGTTTTGGCTCCTCCGGCGCGTCGAATTACCTCGCGAAACAATTTACCGTCAACGATGCTGTCAGCTCCTCCCACCAGGAGAGCGAAAGGCGAAAGACCTTCTCGCTGTGAAATACATCTCCGTCACTCCTTCTGGCTGGGCTGCTGATCCCTGGCACCAGCGCTGACCGAAAGCCGCGCAGCAGAGGCAGGCACGCTGTTCCAAACCAGCGCGGCCATCCATGCTGCTGTTGCTTCCGTTTGACCTTGCCGGCTCCGAGCTTAGGATTTAGTGGGAAAGTCTTGACCTATCAGTAACTGTGCCGAAACTAATATGAAAAGCAATTCATTTCAAGAAGGAGGGACAAGAATCTGGAAAGGCTGGCGGGGCCTTGGCATTTCAGGGGTTAAGGAGGTGCGTTTTTCTCAAAGACAAAACGCCACGACGGCGGCCTTTCCGGCAGAGAAAAGGCCCGGGCCCCGTCGGAAAGGACCGCCACTGGTCATGCTCTCGACTCTCAGTAAATTCAGCAGACTTTTAAATTAGTCTCATTTTACTCCTGACAGACTCGACAGACTGCCAAAGCAAAGGAGAACTGGGGGAAATTTCATTTGAAAGAGATTGAAGGACTGTACGATTCGGATTCGAGCGTGAAAATCGGAACTTCCCGGAAAACCAGAAACCAGAAACAGCCTGCCCCTAAATAACAGGAGAACCAGGCATCAAGCTAAACTGTCAGCGCATGCTTCAACACGCTTGTACTCAAGAAATCTGTAAACTCCCTCAGAACAGATGTCACGGCACGGCCCCCTCCTCCTAGACTCCTACCCATATCAGTGTGATGTCCTGCTGGTGTATGTCGTTCTGTTGCGCGTGTGTATCCACCTGGCCCGGATTGTGTGTTATTCCCGTCCTATGTCAGAGTCGTCATTAGCATGTATATCTAAGTGCATGCGTATTAGTCAGCCTTTGTCAGTGTTTGACCCCATGCGTGCCACACGCTGTACTTCTCCGTGTTTCCGGGTTTGTTTCAGCGTGCTTTGTTTCGGTTTTGTGTTAATAAATACGTCTTTTACGGAGACTTGCCTCTGTAGCCTACTTCTTCGTCAGGTCTCATCATCGCAGCAGACAGTGGTGTGAGCATAATGGCAGCTCTCCTTCCCAAAAGGAGACCCACAGAAACCATTTAAATGTAAAAAGTCCCATTTTCTAATTTGGCTAATCAAACTTAATTGTGAGAAGGAGAGCCGAACCGTTGGTGCTCAACTTTGTGGGGACAGATATCAGTGACTGCAGTTATTCAATTAGGCAGAGCTCTTTAGGGGGACATGCTGGAGAGGTGAGACTGAATACCCCTCTCTCATCTGGGTAAGCACCTCAATGCTTTTACTCTCACTCTCACTCTCTCTCTCTCTCTCTCTCTCTCTCTCTCTCTCTCTCTACCTCACCCCCCTCTCTCTCGACAGTTCTAGGACTAAAAATGTAAAATGTTTGGAGACGTGGTGAAAAGACAATGAAATAAGGCAGCTTATGTTGACTGGCAGCTCAAACGTGATCCTGGAGTCCCTCGTTCTACGGGAAAGGATCCCAGCTTTAGCTTTCCATCACATGAATTAAATAGCAGCACGACAGAGAAAGGAAGATAAACGGCAGGACATTTTGGACTGGTAGGCAAACAGCAGCTAGAGGATCGAAGCCCTTGAGGGCCCAAACCTGAGCTCTGATGGATACAGACGCTACACGTGGAAGGGTTATGCCTATTAACAGTCCTTGGTAAGCATTTATCTGCCTACTTTGGTGGGTTACTAAATCTTCTCTGGTTTCTCTCTGTAGGTCAGTTGAGGGGTAAGCAGTAATTTGGCATGAAAGTCGAGCCACCTCCTCTGTTTGTCTTAATTTGCTACAGCTAACATCTTTTCGCGTGCACGCAGCACCACTTAAGACGGGCCTCAGGGAAGCAGGATGAAAATAAATAAATAAATAGACCACATAATCAGACTCGAAGCCCAGCGCGAACGGAGCCGAGCGAGCTAGGACCTTAAACGGGCGTCTGAACCTGGAAAGCTTGTCACACAAAACGTGTCGCTGTCAAGCCGATTTCTTGTGATGGATGAGAAGATCGGTTCAGTTAACCATGGAGGGAAATTAGGTTTCCAGAGCAGAAGACTAAAGGAGCTTTGTGTGCCTTTTGTTAAAGAGGAAAACTAAAAAGGAAGAATTCTGTCAAAGCCATATAGTCCTTTCATCCTCTCCCCTATTAAAAGAGCAAGTTAGCACTCGAGAGGTGTTTCCAAAAGTTCCCGCAGGATAAATCTCCCACGGTGCCCGCGGGGGTGGCGGCTTCCTGTCAGGCGACAGGAAACAATGCCAGGCCCGGAGCAGGGAACACGCGACCCAAATGTAATCTGCAGGTGAAGCAGATCTGAGTGGCCTCTTTTAAGGCGGGGGGGGGGCAAAGACCGCTTTCCCCTGATTTAGAGGACTCTCCATTAGCCACCGCCATAGCAGCAGGGGGTCCCTGGGCCTGATTGCACATCGGATGTGTGAAAAACAGCGTGTAAGAGAGCGAAAGGGCCGGGAATATATACGACCACGGGAATGGTGAGCGGCCTCTTAGTGCAGCAGAGGACGAAGGACGTCGGGACTGTTTCGGACAGCCCCTTACGCTCCCCCGGAGACGAGTGCAAGGCTGCCACAGACCTCCCAAGGAGTGGTTAGGGGTGGTGGGGTAGGAGTTCAAAACTATTCGCAGGAGTGTCATATCTGTGAAGTCTGACCTGCTTTATTCCTAACCACTAGCTCTTAGCAGTTCAGTCTCTTTTTAATCAAAGTCACAGTCAGAAGAGCCCTGAGCAAAGAGTGTGGAGAGCCACGTCAGGCACACACACACACACACACACACACACACACACACACACACACACACACACACACACACACACACCAGACAGAGTGAGTCAATGTCAGTTTTAATGAACTTCAGGTCACACCAAATCAACTGAGTCTCAATTCATAAATCTTTATGATTAGTAGAAATAGATTATCCACAGAAGATGAGCAGGGCTATTTTTTTCTGTCTTTGTAATTCCCATGCAATGAACCTCACCACAGGCATATCACATCACAATCATCTTTAAACGATAGCCTACTCCCCACAAAGCTGCTGAGAGAGAGAGAGAGAGAGAGAGAGAGAGAGAGAGAGAGAGAGAGAGAGAGAGAGAGAGAGCAATTTGTAAGCATGACCTTAAACAGCTAGACTTAAAAATATCAATGTTTATTTATATTATTTACATCATCCATGTTGAAGCATGATGAGAGAGAAAATGACAGATTAACCCAAGTGAAAGCTGACCCACAGATTCCAATAGAGGTTATATTCTAATGCAATGGTTGTATTTTTCTCTCTAATCGCATTTCATTACGGGCATCAGCATTTTCTCGCTAGACAAAAAAAAAAAAAAGCAAAATAAATAAGACAAAATCGAATCCATTCAGCCAGTGCAGAAATATAAGCAATGAATCAGCAAAATATATTCCCTCTGGAGAGAATCGTGAACTTTCAGAGGCTTGAGAAAGGCCTTCTGGTCTTGTAAAGTTTATTAGGTTCTTGGACAATAAATACAACCACACACACATGATAACCCACACCCCCCTCCCCTTGTACGTCCAGACGGAGCGCCAACCAGCTGGCTGAGTTACATGGTACACCCTGATGGGCAAACGTGCATTTAGACGTCATGCCGCTGTAATGCAGATTTGCCACTAATTCATCAGAACAGCTTAAGAAAGTACTGATGCCATCATATAGGCCAAATATAGAGAATTTTGAAAAACACAATAAACCTGTGTAACTCAGCCAGTAAGTAATTAAAATATAACAGCCTTGTAAAATCTGCCTCGTAAAAAACGAATTAATTGGACGGCTTATTCATATGATTAAATAACAAAAGCATTGCATTACACGAGTGTCCAAACACAGCCAATCGGCGGCAGAAAAGGAAACCTGTAGGCCCCGGCGCGTGCGAACAGAGCACCTTAGGAACGCCAGCTTCCCAATCTGGAGAACCCAGGCGGTAGCCCGTTTCAGAGCCAAGAATCAGGTTCTGAATCCCTCAGTTGGCTAATGGTTTTGTCTTTATTAGTCTAATTTCTTTGGACTGTTTTTCTGACATGTCTGCCTCATTTTTATTTTGACAAGGTGTAATTAATTACTATGCAAATGGTTTCCGAGCAACGCCCCCGCGGTTTGGCGAGACGCAGCACCGTCTCGCTCCGGAGTCAGGGGCCGCCTCGCTCCTGGGCTTGTGGGTACAGGCAATCACGCGGAGGACTCGGATTTGACATTTTTCCATTGTCAGGAGATGAAGGAGCGTTCAGCAGACGAAAGTGGCAATAATGGGACACGAAGCCGCCACACCTGCCCGTGCGGACGGCCTTGTGCCCCCGCTGAGGCGTCACACCTCCGTGCCCGGGGTCCTCGGAAATAGACTGCGTCCCAGTCTAATTTCTTTGGGACTACAGCTGAAATTGTGCCGTCTATCCCCAGACGGCTGAGACGCGTGCAGACCCCTGCCCCCCGCCACCATGCACGTGCACGCTCACAGCCTCCTGTGCCGGACATGCGCGCGCATGCACACGTACGCTGCCGTGACAGTGTGACATTAAGGATGAGGGCTTCTGAGGGATGTTTTCAATAAAAACAAACAAACCTCCCCCCCAAAAAACAGGCACTAATATTGAGGGGGATTTAACTACCATTCTCAACTTTTCTTAGTGCCTGATGTTCGGTGAACCGTGAAATGAACGGAAATCATGCTCGGTAATTGCTCGGAAAGCAGGCGTGGGCTGAGAAGTGAGCCAGGAATCCAGAGCCATCGAACGGGCCTTCTAATAAGTTGTCACATTACTGTCATTGACCTTCAAGCAATTAAACGGCGGAGAACGAGAGGAGGCCTCCAATACCCAGGGGGCGATACAACGGCGCCGTGGACGCAGAGACAGGTGGGTGCCCACCACGCTGGACGGCCTTCGCGCAGAGATGGCGTCAGCCACAGGCGGGGGCCACGCGCTCCAACGTGCCCCCTCGTAGTTAGGGCGAGACAAAACGCGGCCCTCCGATAAGCAGACATGGCCATTCCTCTGGGGGCTACACTGCCGAGAAAAGGACATGGTCAATTGAAACCAATGGTTTAGTATTACTCTTAGTCCCCTAAGTGGCAAAAAACATCCTTCGGAAGGGAATTACTGGATGGGGGGGTGTGAATGTTGGGGCTGAGCGATAAAGATAAGGGGACGATAAGGATGAGGACGCTAAAAGCGCGAGCGCGTGTGGACAGCGCTCCGCGAGCGCAATCGGTCTCGGTGACTAGCGGCAGGGATGGTAGCATTTGACTGAACTGTAATAGACTCGCCGAGACAGCGGAGTGAAAGGGAGCAATCTACTGGGCCTTCACAGGTGAGCGCGCAAGAGAGAGGATGAAAGGGAAAAGAATGAGAGAGAGAGAGAGAGAGAGAGAGAGAGAGAGAGAGAGAGAGAGAGAGAGAGAGAGAGGCAGCTTAGATGTGGTTGGGAGTGTAATAACAGAGCAGAGGTCCTGCCACAAGAGATGAGCAACTCACTGCACCCCTACAAAGGTCAGCGGGGTCGGCGCACCCGCACCGGTAGGAGATAGATGTGTTCCCTGCTTAATACCAAGCCATAATACAGAGGGCAGCATCAGGGCAGGCTTTAACCAGCCGTCGGGGAATTAACGAACACGGAGCCGATGAAAACCGTCACCACGCCGGCGAACGGGACAGTGGGCGTGGTCAGCGGGTAAACGCGGGCAGAACCGGCAGGGCCCGTTTGGCTTTTCACCCGGAAAGGGGCGACGTGGAGTACCCGTGCGGCCACGCGTGAAATTCGCAGCCAGCCGCTGCGTCATTTAACCTTGAGCTCGCTTCCTTTCAGCCTCCGCGCTTACACGCCCGTCATGCATAAACGGGAACTCAAAGGCATGTCTGTGCCGAGCGGAATTCCGGAAAGTCTTTCCAAACGCAACAAATGGGAACCGCATCAGTGCAGACTGGCGGTTTAAAAGCATCCCCTCCCCACCCTCTCTTCAGCGCTTCTCATACCACACATCTTACAGTCCCTGCGCATTGCGCAGCTACGCTGGGAGAGACGAAAGAGCATTTTGAACTTTGGCCTGTTGTTTCAAGCTAAGAGTAGGGGCCTGCAAATAGTCTTCACAGGACGCGGGTCTTATTAAACATCGCATCTTCCACTTCACCACCGGCAGGAACCCCGGAACTCGACCACTGTGCTGACACTCAGGCAACTTGACATGCTTCGGGCTCTATAAGGCTGACGCGATGTTGCGGGCCTAAATATAACTCCTACAGAGCTACGACGGACCTTGATAGCGGCGTTTGTGTGTGGAAGGAACCGACATACCGACTTCTGACCAGAGAGTTATTGGTTTGGCATTATTGATTCAATGCTGCCTCTCCTGGTCTGTTGCTGCAAATGCAGGGAACTCCATCCAAAACCAAGAAAAACAGCAGAGCGCAGGGAAACTACGGATTAGAAAGGAATAATCTGATTCCTTAGATTACAGGGGATTGACAACTTCACGTTGTAATTCCTCGGATGGAAAGGTCTGATAGAAGCACTGATAGTTCTGTTCGCCGGATGAAAGCACAGTCGTTGGTCTTCTAGAATATTGCTTACGTCAGTGATGTAGAGTCTGTGCACCTTCCGAACGTAAATACGGGTTGAAATGCGGGAGCCCGGAGTTTAATGCAAGCCAGTCTATCATTTCATCGTGCAATTCATCTTTCACCCACATCCGACAAGGCTCCACTATCCTAAAAAGCTCTATCTCAAGCCTTTGAGGCACTAATTCAGCCTGAGATAACGCAATGCCCAAATGGTCCTCTCAGTCTCCGACAGACAAACACACACTTGCCCATACCCTTTTTGAAGGGAAAGCCATTAGCTGTCCATCCATTTGAGTATATTTCCATTTACTCTCCATATAGGCACGTGTGCGCATATGAGATGGCCTTTTTGGGCTTTGTGCCTGGGTGACTCGTATCATGTACGTCTCTGCATACACACAGACTCAGCTGGTATATTAACATTTAAATGCTGTCAAAACCGGACCTACCTGAAACATTCAGACTATGAACTCTCGCTCTCTGTTTCTCTCTCCCCCTCTCTCTGTCTTTCTCTCTCCCCTCTCTGTCTGTCTTTCTCTCTCTCGCTCTCCCTCTCTGCATGTATAAGGAATGACTGTTTCCCACGATGATTTACTGTAATGATAGCTCTTGACTGATCTTCTCAGCCAGTGGCGATACTCCGCCAACATGCCATTTTTCAGATCCAGTGGAAACATTTCACTCTTCCATACGGAAGCATATGACTCAGGAGATGATAAGCTTAACATCTTTAGACTTAATGTAAGCCTTGAAAAGTCCACGCCTTCACTTTACGTCTCAAATCGGCCTGGGGAAAGCCGGCCGTCACAAAAGGAACCAAGTAACGTTTGCCCCGGACCCTCCCTTACAACAAAAATATGCAAAAAGCAGAATATCTGTGTCTGAATCGACTCGTGTTCTCTCTGAGTTAAGCCTGTACTGCCAGATAGTGACTATTATATTCTGTCTTTAGCAGAGAAATAACACTTTATCCTACATCAAAGCAAATTTATTCTGTCATTTATTCCATCACTATGAAAAAGAGAGAAAAGTTCGCGTATAACTTACAATGCAGCGGTACAGAATGGTTTTATTGGAATGAGGCTAGGAACAGTTATTGCTATTACTCGCCATTCAATATTAATGCCATAACCTGCTCTGAATAGATCGAGCTATTATCACTTGACTGGAGAGCTGCAAAGAACTTTATCAGCATGTATCCCTATAATCAAGAGTCACAGTGTGACCATATGTACTTTCAGTGCTGCTGACAGACCTGCATTAGCATGGGAAAAGACACCTCGTGGGTCGCGAGTGAGAAACGTACCGGCGTGTGTGCTACTAGGCACAGACTCCACTTGTGGCTTGCGAGTCATGGAAGGTTCGCTGGTGTTACGTCTCAGAGAAACCAGGCTGTGCTGTACAATACCCACTGTTCTTTCTTTGTATTTGCCAGTGGTGTGCGAGTGGTGAAAAAGGTTGCCAGTCATTGTTAACAGCCCCTAATAACCTCTAGCCAGACAGAGCCCGGGGACTCTGTCAAATTGGAGGGGCGTTGCTTTTCTGAGCCAATAGGCTTACTGCTGCCTGCCTCTCTTTGACATCACCTGTTTCCACTCCATCACATTTTAAACTACTTTTTTTTTATATTACTTCATTTTTATCGTGCCTTGTGTATTTTTTATTTTTATTTTTATTTTTTTTGTCATTGCTTGTCTGCTTTTCCTGAAGTCTGCCTCCTGTGTTAGTAATTTTACCACCCTGCATGGGATATTTCTACGTAGTACAGCTGCCTGTGGACACATTTGGTCTGGGAAGCAAGTTACAGCCTTGCTCTCCTGGCTCAGGGTCAGTGCAGCCTGGGGTAGTTGTGTGGGATTTGTAGTTTGCAGTGGGTCACATTGGGTCAGTCGTAATATTTTGAGCAGGACAGCGTTCGGTCGTCTGATATCATCTCTACTGTATCTCAGCAGCTGATGCTACTCGAACACATCCACCTTGTCCCCGCCGCACCGTCTCCTCATCGCACTGCAGCGTCGCCGTCATCACAGCTGTTACACTCCACATAGAGACCCGACAGGTTGGTCGGTTACATCTTTACCGGCGAACGGACCTTTACACTTCGTGCAGCGTTAAAACTGACTTACCAGCAATCACGTTCGAGCCACCTGCCTCGTAGGCACACCTAGTAAGCGCGGTCACGGCACTGTAGTTTCTGCGTTAGCCGTGCTTCATTACTGGTAATGGACCACCATCGGACCAGCTGTGATACTGACACACGCTGCCCCATAAAGCTCTACCGCGCCACGTCCGTTAATGCTGCGCTGAGAATGGCTCGGTGATCAGCAGTAATCCTGTGCTCAGAAACAGACCCGCAATGATGGGGTCAGAGCGCGCATGACCAACCGGGCCTCACCGGTTGTCCGCTTCTGAAAAACGCGCCTGGAGGACTGCCGCGCCAGTGAGCGTGGCCACGCGGTAAGAGCACGGCGAGCGCGTGTGGATTAGTGCGGCCCAGAGGCGCGTCCCAGCAGCGCCATGAGCGTGCGCCGTAAGGACGCGTTTGTAACTGGAGAGGAAGCGAAGTAGACAGAAGCAGATGGTGGTTACATCAAAAAGAAGAAGGTGGTGATCCTGCCATGTTGTCTTTGGCTTGCCCTTATTTTTGGCTCCTGGCACTTTTACTTCCCGGGAGCGGAGCGCCGGATCAGGCGGGCCCGTGCAGCCAGCTCCGTGCTCGTTGTCCTGGCCGCGGGATTAGACGCTGCCCCCTCCGCCACCCAAATAACAAACAAGAGAGCGCCTCACGCGCGAAAGGCACCCTGCCGAGCAAACACGGAGGCGGAGGCTCGGCAAACACGTCGGCCCACGCCCAGGAGCGCGGCGTCCGGACGGGGGTCCTCGGCGAGAGGAGCACCTGCGCAGAGTCCGTTTATACGGGCGATCGCAGGAGATCGGTGCAGATGCGCATCGCTCACCGAGCCGCTATCCGATGCAGACCAGAATTAACACATTTTTAAAAGTCAGCAAACTTCACAGTTATGCCAGCTGTTTCCAAATCGAGAGTTCTACACTTGCAGACAAGGCTCGAGGTATCACTAATGTGAGTGACGTAAGTGATAGCAAACGCACTAAGCCCCTCCTGCACTTCAGGACAGTCATGGCGGTAACATCAGGACTTTCGCCTCTCTTCCTCATCCTCTCCTGTAACCCCTCCATCCCCTCTCCATCGAAACTTACAAATGGTCCGACGCTTTACCATGGCGTTAATTAACACTTTCAGCACAAACATGTGCTGTTTGACACAGCGCTAGAGGTAAAACATAATTAAAATTGAGGATATCGATCGCCCCATGAGACAGCCTATGAGTAACGGCACCTGTAAATAAGAGAAAAGGGGATAGGTGAGGTGGCTCCCGTGGATGGGAGAATGAATCATTCACAGTTATTGAGTTATGAAGCCTCTCTGCACACAAAATAATTGCCACGGCTATGTCACCCCCCACGCTTCATGCATTCCGGAAGAATTCCTCAGCTGAAAAGCTCGCAGCCAGCGGCGTGTGGAGCCGAACAGATCAGGCTTGTTGCCTCCATTTTCCTTGCTGGTATTTCACGTCCTCGAAACCGGCGGAATCGCTGGGACGGAGCTGTCTGACGCGGGGAGGGCCTTTGAGCGGAGCGCTACCCTGTCGCCAAACGTGCAGGACGGAAAGGGAGGATCTTTGATTTGGCTGTTCTGTTTGGGTTTTTTCCATGCGCAGCGCTCAGTGACATTGTTTGTGTTGGCTAGAGGCATTTAGGTGACGGCGAAGTGGCCGAAGTGGAGTGGGGCGTTGCAGCTCAACGGACCCTTCCGAGCGCACACACTATATTCGTCAGAGATTTTTCGGCTGTATTCTGTGCAATATTCTAGTGTAAGAGTGCGTGTCAGTCAAGCAATTCACCCCCAGAAAAAGAAAAGGGCACCATGCCCCCGATGTGATGAAAATCCGAAATCAGCAAATGTCAGGTGTTTGAGTATAGATATGTAAGAACACTGCTGAAAATTGAGTTCTGACTCCAGGTACAAGATAATTGTCAGTGGCCAAGAGACCAAATTATGAACAACCTTTTCGAGTTGGTTTTCCTGCTAAAATATAAGGCAATATTTTCATAACCTGAAGTGCAAAGTCTAACTACGAATCGCAGCAAAGTTCAGAGCACCATTTTTAGGTAAGTGAAGTTATTAAACAGTGTGCCAGTGGTTTTGGAGTTCTGGAATATAATTACCGGGATGTGGGAATTAATTACCGTCTTCTCAGCCTGTCATATTGCTCACCTCAAAGCTACTTGTACCTGAGGTGCGAGCTCACTATGAGCAAATATTTGGAACTCAAACAATGCTTCCCATGCCAGTGTTAAGCTGCTGCACAGCAGGCTGGGGCATAGTGTTCCCTGGTAGTTAATAGCCAACATCCACTACTTTGCAATCCAGCAAAAGAGAACAGAAATTCGCTCATCTGTATCTTATGTTATTGACTCCTCCCTTACCTGCAGATTTTTGTGTCTCTGCCTTGTTCGCAGGCCACATCCGGTTATGAAAGCCAGGTGTGGCCCTGGGACCACACACTCCGTCCTAAATCTCCATTTAGCGATCCACTTCACGGAATTTAGGGTGTAAACATGGAAGCTGGCCACTCGGAGGCAAGTCGAGGCAGGTAGGCGGTGAGCAGGAGGGGTGTGACCTTTCAGGCAGCCGGACGTGGAATGGGGGTTCAGTGCGAACAAAGCCCCCCAGCCGCACTGGAGCCCAATCTGTGCCACCAGTACCGGCACAGTGAAGGGTGAAGGATGGGTCCCACGGTCGGTCCACCCCCGGTGCCAGTAGTTCTGCAGAATAACTCACGCAGCGCACGTTAAAAGGCCTGCACGAGGCACGCTTGGCATTATGGGTACATGATCTGTGCTCGTGATCTGTGCAAATGAAGTCCCCACACAAAAAGTACACAAGTAGGCGCATTATTAGTATGCGATATTGTGTTCTCTCACTCCACAATACTGATCCAGCCCCAGACACACAATTAGACCCCTTTTTCCTGGCCCTTTGGATTCAGGCATGTAGAGTCTTGTGTCATGTTCACCTAATCAACAGTTGGTGGGTGAGATTCCTGTTGCCAAGTTACTGTACAACACCATGGTGAAATAATTAGCCTCATATGGAGGTGCCACTATGACTGGTGTCGCAGTGAGAAACACACCATCGTACAAGCGTGAGAATGCCTCTCCCCATTAAAATCATCCCCTCCTCTTTACCCTCGGTCGAGCACCAGGAAAAATAAATAAATAAACAAGTGAGTCCTTTTAATCCTTACACGCAAAATATGGTTCGAAAAACACACCGATCGATTCGGCGCCAAGCCGAATCCGATCATTGTGAATAAATAATGCTGTTTTCTATTCAGAAAGGTGCCTTGGGAGACATACAACACCTTTAGGCCTCTGACACTAGCTTTTTAAGCGCACGTTATTTTCAGAGGAGCTGTCAGATTTCAGAGACGGCGGCGTTTCAAAGCTTCCGCGGTCCATGCCAGCGTCGTCATTATCTGAAACCGTGCCTTCTGAAAGGGTCTCCCAGGCGATTATTTTACACAGAAGAGAGCTTGACGTGGCCGAGGCCTTCGCTAACCCGATCGCTCCGTAAGCCGCTTTTTGATTCCCAGCCTACCACCCCTCGCTCTCCCCACCCACCCCCACCTCAGGGCCCAGACCGACCTACCCAACTCGATTTCCCCCGATCATTACAATCTCCTCCCCTTGGACGCTTCAGACATCTCTGTTTCCGAGCCAAACAGCCTGCATCCGTGAAAGGGATAGCGGAGCAGCCGGGACGTGCGGAATTCCGAAGGAAGAAGACCTCCTCTGCCATACATTGTATCCACTGGAAATCTGAGTCTGATGTCTGATTGACATACAGTAGCAGAAAGGAAAGATGCCGATGTCAGCTATTTCCACTGGCCCTCTACTGCCGGAGGAACGTCTTTTTAAGATGATCTCCTCAACACAGCATAGGCGTGTTGGGTCCAATGCGTTATCTGAATGATTGGATAGAGCACGTGAGATCCGCCATGTTTCCAGCACTCCTCGGAATGCCGTCCGGGAGGCAGGTCGGTGAGCCTCTCTTTCCACGTCACGTTGGCCCTTAGTGCTATCAGCTCCGAACGCATTTAGTTCAAAGGAAGTGGAAACAAACAAACAAACAAAAATGGCAGAAGCGTTCGAGCCATGCTAAGGTCACGCCACCACACCTCACGCCTGGGATCAGAGCCTGAGGCTTCGCCACCGTCTGCCAGACTTCTGCCTCCTCTCCGGACGAACCCAACCGACCCCCTCCAACCCCCCTGGTCTCTTGCGCTCCGGCCCACTGGTTCTTTAGCGGCCCGGGCTCTCCCACGACTCCCATCATCAGATAATAAATCCCAGGAAAGGGAAAGACAGGAAGCGGTAAACGATCCATCCGATTCCAGGGTGCTCCCGTATTTCGGCCTGCGCATAATTCCCCTGTAATGCATTATAAGTGCTACGTGGCGTATTTGCCAAAGTGTCCAATTTAACTTTTCATGACTACAGATACTGCACTTATCCTTGTGCAAGGATGCCCGCAAGACGTTTAAAGGATTCAGCACCTGCTGTATTGGAGGGTCGTGGGAAAAAAACGCAGGCTCACTCGGAACTACAGTGCATGCTGAATGAAGCGCGTGAAGTGCACCGCGTACTGTACTTCTGAGTAAGCCAGTTCCATCGGTGTGTGATATGGGTTTGCTGCTCATTTTAAGTCTACTTTGATATTGCAGAGAGGGCATCGGCCGTGGAGGTCGGCCTGACTGTAAGTGAACGCGAAGACCGCAGCAGGGTGACAGTGTTGGGGAAGATCTGCGCAGCTCTTGGGTGAAGCAGAGCGTTACACTCCCGTGCTGACACACGCGTGCAGATAGACGCTCACGCACGCACCTTGCTGCAGTGCCACTGTGCAGGCGTGAAGCTGCAATCTCTGAGCGATCTAACTGTCACGCCGCTGCAGCTGTTTGCTCAGCCAACAGGTGTGCTCCATTCTCTGTGTCTTCTCTCTCGATTTCTCTCTCTAGCCATCTTTCCCCCCCTCGCTCCGTCACGCGCACGTACAGGTTCGGATTCACGCAGACACATACAAGTGCGATCTTTTGTATCGCATGCTCGTTTAATACTCGAACGCCCTTACCCAGTTGAACCTTAAATGCGCAATCCACGCACGCAGGAACGCACGGGTGCATGCGCACACATGACCGCACGCACAGAGGCGTCCGACGTGCAGACGTCTAAATTACTGGCCTGGCTGCTCTGGACAGGTTGATAGGATTTCTGCCAGCGGTGCTGTAACCCGTCTGCATCAGGGCTCATGGGAAGCTCATTACGTGTAAAGGGAGAGGTGGTAGTTTGCTCCCTTACTCTCACTCACACGCACATGCGTACGTGCGCACCACACACACACACACACACACACACACACACACACACACGCACACACCACACCACGCGTAATTAACAGGCTGTGACAGTGCTGGTTTCTTTTCCATCACCTCCCACAGAACTCCTTTCACTCCAAATGAGGAGTCACCAGAATGTTAATGGGCTGATTTGGGTGGAACATACTGTTTTGCGTGGACATGCATGCGTGTTCCCCGCCCATGTGCATCACTCCCCGTGTGCAACGCTCGGCACCCCTGTGATGACAAGCCCATACGCATCACTTGCCTATATACATCACTCACACACAAGCGCACACACACCCACACACACACTACACCAATTAACAGGCTGTGACGGTGCTGGTGTCTTTTCCATCGCATCCCACAGATCTTTCACTCCAAATGAGGAGTCACCAGGATGTTAATGTGATGATTTGGGTGGAACATACTGTTTTGGTGGACATGCATGCACTAACCCATAGACATCAATCACCATAGATATCACTCACATGGGCATCACTCACCATAGACATCACTCACTATATGTATCACTCGCCTGTGCTCATCACTCACCACAGACATTCACATGGGCATCACTCACCATAGACATCACTCACTATATGTATCACTCGCCTGTGCTCATCACTCACCATAGACATCACTCACATCAGCATCACTCACCATAGACATCACTCACATAGACATCACTCACTATATGTATCACTCGCCTGTGCTCATCACTCACCATAGACATCACTCACATGGGCATCACTCACCATAGACATCACTCACTATATGTATCACTCGCCTGTGCTCATCACTCACCACAGACATTCACATGGGCATCACTCACCATAGACATCACTCACTATATGAATCACTCGCCTGTGCTCATCACTCACTATATGTATCACTCGCCTGTGCTCATCACTCACCATAGACATCACTCACATGGGCATCACTCACCATAGACATCACTCACTATATGAATCACTCGCCTATGCTCATCACTCACCATAGACATCACTCACATCAGCATCACTCACCATAGACATCACTCACTATATGTATCACTCGCCTGTGCTCATCACTCACCACAGACATTCACATGGGCATCACTCACCATAGACATCACTCACTATATGAATCACTCGCCTATGCTCATCACTCACCATAGTCATCACTCACATCGGCATCACTCACCATAGACATCACTCACTATATGAATCACTCGCCTGTGCTCATCACTCACCATAGACATCACTCACATCGGCATCACTCACCATAGACATCACTCACATAGACATCACTCACTATATGTATCACTCGCCTGTGCTCATCACTCACCATAGTCATCACTCACATCCGCATCACTCACCATAGACATCACTCACATGGGCATCACTCACCACAGACATCACTCACTATAAGTATCACTCGCCTGTGCGCATCACTCACCAAAGACATTCACATGGGCATCACTTACCATAGACATCACTCACATGAGCATCACTCACCCATCACTCACTATAAGTATCACTCGCCTGTGCTCATCACTCACCATAGACATCACTCACATGGGCATCACTCACCATAGACATCACTCACTATATGTATCACTCGCCTGTGCTCATCACTCACCACAGACATTCACATGGGCATCACTCACCATAGACATCACTCACTATATGAATCACTCGCCTGTGCTCATCACTCACTATATGTATCACTCGCCTGTGCTCATCACTCACCATAGACATCACTCACATGGGCATCACTCACCATAGACATCACTCACTATATGAATCACTCGCCTATGCTCATCACTCACCATAGACATCACTCACATAGACATCACTCACTATATGTATCACTCGCCTGTGCTCATCACTCACCACAGACATTCACATGGGCATCACTCACCATAGACATCACTCACTATATGAATCACTCGCCTATGCTCATCACTCACCATAGACATCACTCACATCGGCATCACTCACCATAGACATCACTCACATAGACATCACTCACTATATGTATCACTCGCCTGTGCTCATCACTCACCATAGACATCACTCACATGGGCATCACTCACCATAGACATCACTCACTATATGAATCACTCGCCTGTGCTCATCACTCACCATAGACATCACTCACATCGGCATCACTCACCATAGACATCACTCACATAGACATCACTCACTATATGTATCACTCGCCTGTGCTCATCACTCACCATAGTCATCACTCACATCGGCATCACTCACCATAGACATCACTCACTATATGAATCACTCGCCTGTGCTCATCACTCACCATAGACATCACTCACATCGGCATCACTCACCATAGACATCACTCACATAGACATCACTCACTATATGTATCACTCGCCTGTGCTCATCACTCACCATAGTCATCACTCACATCCGCATCACTCACCATAGACATCACTCACATGGGCATCACTCACCACAGACATCACTCACTATAAGTATCACTCGCCTGTGCGCATCACTCACCAAAGACATTCACATGGGCATCACTTACCATAGACATCACTCACATGAGCATCACTCACCCATCACTCACTATAAGTATCACTCGCCTGTGCGCATCACTCACCAAAGACATTCACATGGGCATCACTCACCATAGACATCACTCACATGAGCATCACTCACCCATCACTCACTATATGTAACACCTGCCCGTGCTCATCACTCACCATGTGCATCACTATGCTATACGCATTACTCACTCGTTTGCATCACTATCTCTTGTGCATCACTCGCCCATGCGAACCACTCACCATGCACATGTCTTGTCCAATCACGTCATTCGCCTACTCAGCCCAACGCTCCCTTTGCCAAGGCCATAACATCCTCACTGATGTATTAGACTAACACTTTGACTGCCCGTGCTAATCAATAGGTTTTACGATGGGAATGTCGTGTTTTGTTTTGTTTTTTATACAGTTTTAGGAAGCACCTTTGTTGGATGTGAAGGAAGTCAGTAGTGAGCTTCTGCCAGAGGAGAGTCCTGTTTCAGACAAACCCACTGTAATAAGCAATACAAGATAATGCTCACCAATTAACTGGAAACACACGGAAACTTCCAAGCAGTCCTTGGCTACCGGTGCAGTTTCTGTTGACACAAGCCATAGGAACAGTAGGATGAAGGGATCTGAGACAGTAATCGGAGCCGCAAGTGTCACACAAGTGCCAAATCCATTCGCCAGCAGTTCTAATTACACCGTCAGTAACATGCCACAGAACTCTTTATAATTAAAGCAACGCAGCTCAAACCATGACACGAGCCTGACACCCGCTCCCGTCATCAAACACCACCGTGTTATCAGGAGAAGCCAGATTTAGCCGACGAAATGATGGCAGAGGGGGGGATGCGAGAGAGAAAAACGCAACACAAACACCTTACAGAAAAACAGCGCGCTTAAATAACAGCGCTTCAGCAGCAGTTTCACTGCTAAAACCGAACCCGATCATGTCCGGGCTGAAGCGGGCACTCGGCGGTTTTGCGCTGTTTCACTTTCGGTTACGCTCGCTTCAGTCCGATCCAGCGGTGTCGGGGCGGGGCGTACTGCGGCGATCCCGCTGCTTAACGGATCCGTCCGATGGGCTCCCTAAGAGTCGCGGGGCCATTTAAAAAGACCGGGACGCGAGGAATTGATACCCAGAGACGGGTACGAAGCGCACGTCTGCCTGTTGCATAGCATGAATGGCTGCGGGAGAAACAGTTCGGTTGACTTCGCGATACTGTTGTAGTCAAAAAACAGATTTAATGTTAACAATTTTATTTATTTATTTATTTGGTTAGATATCTTGTTACCTTTTAGGATTATTTTATTTAAGGTCATGTTCATGCATAGCTTTGTTAATAAGGAATTTAATGTGTGACATTATATGGTTAATTGAACAAAGGATTTGGCAATGTTATGAAGTGCACAAAGTATATATTCAAACTTAATTCCATTTGTTACAAATAGATGGAAAATGATTGCATGGCCTCATTGATCTGAGCTGCTTATTTAATACATTTATTGTTGGTGCATGTTGCATCTACCAATTCGAAGTGTGTAAGGTTTTCCATTCACCTGTCTAATGACAGTAGATTTTAAAAAAAAAACAAAAAACCTTGTAGCTAACGCTGTGATTTACAGAAATCTCTGTGAATGTGAACTGTCCTTTGACACTAAATGAATAAAGTGTGGGCAAATCCAATGCGTCAGATGCTTTCCATGACCTACTGGAGCCCTAACAAACCATGGTCTATAGTGTACTACTCAATTATGGTAGTTATTACTTTATTAATAGTCAGTTTAATAATTAATCACTAAATGCAAACCCGCCGCATATTGTGAGGTCTTTTGTGATCACCGGTGAGATATGTGCTTATTTTTTATGTCTTGAACCATATATAATTCATTAAGTATGAATATGCAATAGCCGTCTGGAGTAGGAATAGGAAAAAGACCGTAAAAGACAAGGTTGAACAAGCATTCATGATCCCCAAGAGGCAAAGTGTACAGCCTTAGATTAAACTATGCTGCATAAATTATTGAACTGTACAATGACACAGCCACTCTGAGGTCAGCCGGTGTGCGTGATTAAAAATCCCTCAAATTTACTGTTGGTTGTAAAGCTAAAACTAACACAATTATCAAAAACCAAAATCTCACTTAAACTAACGCCCCTGAGAATGTTGAGATACTGTAGATGATGCATACACTAGCATCCCACCACTTTGGTATGAGTTTTGCTTAATGTCTAACGTCTAAGATAATGGGAAGGAAATGATTGTATTCCAGGAGAAGAGCACAGAAAGAAAAGAGTTCAGGCCATTGGAGCGCTAAGGATATTAAAGGAGGACAAGATCTGGAAAAGGCAGGGACCTTACATTAATTTGTGTGCGCGCGTGAGAGAGAGAGAGAGAGAGAGAGAGAGAGAGAGAGAGAGAGAGAGAGAGAGAGAGAGAGAGAGAGAGAGAAAGTGAATCTTTCGAATGGAGTTAGAGGATGAGGGAAAGAGTGAAGATAGAGAAACAAGAGGAGAGCTGGGTGTTATTCCCTCGCCCTATGTCACTGCTCGTGGCACGAAACGCTTGCACCCTCGCCGTGAAACGTAGTGAACGTTTCATTAACCCACGAGCCCTCCTTCTGACGGCGGCACGTGCGGGGGGTGGGGGTCTCGATGCTTCGGGTGTGTGTGAGACGAGCCTTGCTAAAGGAAACGAACACCTGACACCCTGCATGCGGGCGCAACCGATCATCCCCGACTAGCGAGCGAGACGAATCCAAACGAGGGCATGCGATTAGACGACGAGTGAACGCGACTCGCGTCTGTCGCTGTGCGTGTGGCCTGGCTGGACGCTGCAACGCAGTTTCCGCCAAATCCTTGCGGTCCCGGGGCTACGCACGCGTAGAACGGAGAAAAGAAAACGAGCGCGTAAAGCGTCAGCGGCTAAAAGCGGGGAGGAGGAGCTGGGCAGCAGAAAAGATGAAATAAATCCGGGCAGCAGTCACCGCCCGGGTCGGTTTTATTTGAGCGGTGGAGCCTCATTCATCTCCCCACACCCACTCATTCAGAAGCGAGGAAGCAAACACGCAGGGAAAGGGCGCGCCCGGCGGCAGCCCACGCAAACAAAGGGATTCGACAACACGACACGAGGACAAAGCCCGTGGCGGCAAAGGCGGGCAAAATTCGGGATGGACGGGACGGGGCTATTAAAAAAAAAAAACCGGCAAGAGGAAAATAAACGTAAGAACAATACAAAGAACAGAAAATATAAAACGTTTGCAGTCGGGGGCTTTCGCTGGCAGATAATGGGAAAAGAGCCGATGGGGAAACAAACAGAGGAGCTTTATGTTGAGTTGTGAAAGGGCTTAATGTCTCTAATGGATGTTTGAGAGACCCTGGGACTCCATTTGGCTCTGTAGTTACTTAAAAAAAGGAGTTTAGGGAAATAGTGTCCTATGAATGTTAATGGTAGAATAATTACAAACAACCCATTTTAGCTACTTAGACAATGGAGGTACTGAACATTCAACCCTTATTAAGATGCAAATAAACTCATCTGAAAATCCCACCAGAGACATGGCGTGAGGAATGGAGAGAATGGAGGTGTTCCATAGAAGAGCGTCGAAGTCAGACACGGGGAAGGAAAAAGAGAGGAGACAATGGGAGAGAGAGAGAGAGAGAGAGAGAGAGAGAGAGCAAGAGAGAGAGAGAGAGAGCAAGAGAGAGAGAGAGAGAGAGAGAGCGAGAGAGAGAGAGAGAGAGAGAGAGAGAGAGAGAGCATGCTGACAATTCAGAGTTCCAGGCAGAGAAAGTGTGAGGGGAGAAGGGAAGCAGGCCATTCTAATGTTTGGAGCTGTGGGAACTCCTCAGTGAGAGCTACACGCCGCTTAATACAAGAACTTAATTGAAATTCAACAATAATTAATATCCAGGGAGAGATTCAGTGAAGGATGCTGCCCTTTTTTTATTCAACTAGTTTCACCATTAAAACAATGCATTCCCATTGACATGATAATTACTGTGTGTGTGTGTGTGTGTGTGTGTGTGTGTGCGCGCCTGTGCGTGTTCATGTGAGATGCGGCTCCATGGAAATATTACCATAGCTTGATTATTATCTTCTTGTTAAGGGGCATATTTGTCTAGGGACCTCTTTATGAGCTTAGCAAAGTTCAGCAGGTAAAAAAAACCTCAAGCAATCTACTTAGTAACCATAATAATCCACATAGAGCTCCCTTTAGCTTGGTACTGAAGGATTCCCCTTCCTTCTAACTTTGCGTAGGTTTGCATAAAACAATGAGACAAAACTGTTTTTGTCCCTTTAATTAAAAATAACAATGTATCTAAAACATTCACGTGATCATGCTCACGATCTAGGTCAACATTTTTGAGCAGTAGGCGCAAATTACATACCACAGAATGATTTTCTATTGTATCTTGTAAAGGCTTTTTAAAAAAAAAGTTAAACCGGACCCGCGCTCGCTGTGAGAGGAAAGGCACGCTTGGCGCTCAAGGACCTTCACGTGGTCACCGATCGTCAGATTCCGCATGCACCGGTGCGCCCAGACAGTCTGGCAATGTACCGTATATAAAGTACACCCTTTCATTCAAGCCTAAGACGCATCACTATCCACGGACAACCCCCCGGCAGGACACTACGCTATCTGACGAACGAAACTGGGCATCTGCGGTTAAAGATTTCACCGAAGGAAAGGAGACTGCTTATGTCAGCGCCTGACGCGCGGCAGGTAGAAGGCAATAGATCCCGTTAACGCACCGGCTCACCGGAGCAGTTTGATTCTGGATTTGAAAGGCCTTTTCGTGAGAAGCACCATGGAAACTGCACCGAGACGTGGTGGCCGGCTACATCAAATGTCCCCTCACTGTAGCAGCCCATATGTTGAAGGCAATCTAGCTCTGGCGAAGCAGTGATTTTATGGGCTGTACAAGTTAAAGCAGCCACATGTGCTATGTTCTCTCAATGTCAGCATATTATTTTTGTGTGTGTGTGTACAGAGTGTGTGTTCATGTTTCCCTAACAAACAATATTTGGCTCTGCTACTTCTGAATGAATTGCTAGTGTGCTAATGCGCGGAGATTATTCTCTGCGTGTGGCCAATTATCAGGCTATAAGGTGAACTGCAATCATTCCACACCCAAGGTACCTGAGCGATTTAGACTTCTTGCCATTAATATCACTTCATCCAGGAAAAAAATCAACTACTTAAAGCCTAGCTATTACAAGCATTATTACAAGCCATTTACTTAGATGAGGGAGAGAGATGTTTGGTGATTACCATAAAAGATTTAATTGTCCCCTTTTTTATAATTGTCCAGATTTATCCAGATGAGATAAAATAATCCCCGACCTGAGAGCTAAGGAGTGCTGCGGCACTGGCGAGGTTGAATTACATTATTGGATCTTTAAGACACAAACTGTACAAGCCTCGATGAAAGATAAATCGCTGATAGCCGGAAGGTAAACGGACATGCCCTAAGTTAAACTATTATGAATTCAGGACATTGCTCTTCTATCTTTAACCCAAACTCTCTGATATTCTATTTAATATTACTATGAATCACTCTCCACACAACACTACCATGTTTGCATCATTTGTACAGCATCCCTGCACTACTGCCGGAGCTGTTGTGAAACCAGGCTTGGCCACAGAAATACATACATCTGCTAGACACTTTTTTTTTTTAGAAACACCAACCTTGCATCCACATTCACGTTTGTTTTATGGGTCTCAAAATGTGGAGTAATGTGTCCAATTACAGACTGTAGCCCATCTGTTGTCATGCACAATTTGTCAACCACCCTCTACCCTGTGCATCATTGGTCAGTTTTTGACCACAGGAGCACTGCAGACCGGATATTATTTTGCCAACACAAATTGTGCACAGCAACAGATGGGCTATAGCCTCTAACTGTGCACCTACGAGGTGTTTCTTATAAATAATTGTTTCTAATAAAGAGAGTGGTGAGTGTATATTGGACAGACCTCATAGAGAAGGTGGTATGTGCTCGTTCCAAGAATGTCAGCATTCTGTTTGCTGGCATTCTGAATTACGTAAGCTTTCTCAAAATGCTAACTAACCTATGCAAACTCTGGCGGTTGGCAAACAAACATCAGCTGTCAAATCATTAGCGTAGCACTGCCTCGCCGATATCTCCCCGTTTCTCACGGGTGCGAGAAAGAGCTTTGGACCTGCTCCAAGCCAACGGTTCAACACCATCTTCACGTGGCCCAGAAGCTCCAATGGATTCACACAAAAGCTTGTTCGTATACCCCACCAGCAGAACGGTGCCTTCAGAAGCAGCCTGCAGATCTTTAATGCCATGCCATACAGAAACAGTTGGCACTACGCAACATATGTCTCACCCCATTTTGGTCAAATAAGCCTTGGATAGATATTGCAGCCATGACGACTCCCCCAGCCTCCTTCTGGTGCTGGTCCGGCTGGTCAGGTGCCACAGAATTCCTCCAGCAGCTCCCACGGCCACCGAGAGGACCGTGCTACGCTTCTGGCCTGGTCCCCGCCGCCTGTAAATGAGCATATGGACCTGGAGGCTTAAGTGCCAATCCTCCAACCACCATTGCCATGCCCTTCAGCAAAGCGCCCCACAGGGCTCCTTAGCCCCGCCCCCAACCGCGGCTCTGGAAAGGAGGACGGCTCGGTGGGTCTCGCAGGCATAAATAAAAAGGTTTACGACGTGGATTTCAAGCCAATCGATTATTGCTGTTCATGGAAACTCCCCTTCTGAGAGCAAGTCAAAAGAATTCCTGACAACGTGTAGCAAGAAAGTGTGACAAAAGTGAGCCTCAGAGTTACACCCCTTGAATTTGTCGATTGATCGTGGTGATTAACAATAACTTATCAGTAAAACTAACAATCTATAGCCAGCGATTTAAATAAATAAATAAATAAATGTCTCAGCCACCTACAGGTTCAGTGCCAAAATCTCAGACTGGGAATGTCAAAGCCCTGCGTTTCCTAAAGCTGCTCGAAGAGCTCCATTACCTGTTACATAAAGACAGCTTTTCCCTTATCCCCGTCTTCCACGGGCTGGAGAGAGAAACAGTAACCACAGGGGAGGAAGGTGCACTGCATATGACCTGAGACCCAAGCCTGGCAAAGCAGTGTGTTACGATTGCAGTGCAAGCTTGTGTGCATCAGGTGTGGGTCTGCGTGCGTGCGTGCTTCCCCGGTGGTCCAAGGCTATTCCCACCTGGTGTCATTACCACTCTTATCTCCTCGCCAGCTCTGACCGGCGCGGGAAACACAGCCCACCTGTGCCTGTCTGATAAAATAAACATCACCCAGAGCTGTAGTCATTGTCTATTCCACATGCGATCCCAGTCTGGCTCCATCCATCCCTCCCACTCTTCCACTCCCTGTCCTTCCCTCTAAACCCACTCCTGCCTTCCACCCCTCCCCGGTCGCCTTTTTCTTCCCGCCGTAATCAGACCTAATAATCGGATAATGAATTACAGTTAGTGCCAGGCTCCCTGACCCCCTTCCCCCAGAAACGTCACAGAGGAGGCCCGCCCGAAACCGCGAAAGGTCTGATTGGAATCATCAGACAGCTTTTCATGTATCGTGACGCGCCGCACAGCGCACTAAATGCGACTCCGAACCTGCAACAAACAGACACTGTTTATAGCCCCTTTTCTGCAAGTCAGTTCACAGGCTAGCATTTCCTGTCTTTAAAGTAAACCCAAAATGAATTCTACAGAATAACCAGTCTGCTTCGGTACATTTTAAAGGTCTTTTAACAAAGAGGAATTATTTGATTGGTACCCGTGTTTAGGAACAAACACCTACGACGATACATATCTGCCATTTTTTTTCAGTTCTAATTCGCGTATAAAAAGGGGCTGTGTCCAATCTGCATTTCAGCACACTGCAATACCGTAAACAAGCTCTCTGGCGCTGGGAATTTGAATAATTACAATACAGCCAGATCAAATAAGGCAGAAGACGAGGCATTAAAAGCCCTGTGAAGTGTCTCGCTCTGGCAGAGGAAGATAGAGGGTCTTTTGAAGCTGGATAAAATTACAGGTTGAAAGATACTTTCTAAAATTATACCGCTCTTTCATTTTCAGACTCATGTTTAATTCCAGTGTTCCAAAAATGTCTCTTCTCAGCTGTACCTGAAGATAAATGCATTCTCACCAGGTGGCCAACACTTAAAAAACCCCACCAGAACACTCTCTGTTAAACACCTATTCCTCACCATGCCTTTCCAGTCTTAGTTCATGACCCACTGCGGTGAAATTCACACCCATTATCTACAAGCACATAAACATCCGCTGATCTTCTGTCGCCAGTCTCGCTTGGGAAACAGGGCACCTTCTCCTCCTGCCCGATCAGATCGAGGCCTCTGGGTCGCCAAGGACACAGAATCGAGTCTAGCTCGCCTTTCACGCCCTACGGACAAAGCTTGTAAATAATGCAGGCCTGAAACCTCAGCCAGTCATGCCCAGGTAAGGTGTAGGTATAGGAGAGGTGGCCACGCCTACAACCCCCCCCCCACCACGCCACGCCGTGCCTCGCAGCCTCGCCACAAATGGACACATCAATCCTCGTTTCACAACCCACTTCACCCCCATGCTGGCTGGAAATCTGGGCAATTTCACTGAAAGAAAAAATACCTCGGTGTACGTGCATTCAGTGTGCCGCATGGGTAAATGGTCTTTTTGTCCTTGATGCGCTCATGAAAACGCGCACAAATGCGCATCCAGAATGGGGCTCCGGAGCGCGGCGCGGCACACGGCCAATCGAGATGCACAGGCTTATGAAAAGGGAAAAATAACCTGGGCAATTTAAAAGTTGCTCCGAGAACACTCCGTGAGTTCTCTTTAAGGACACAGTTGCATTCGCGAGAAACGGCATGCGCTCCCCTGACATGTTTTGAAATGCAAAGGCATCGTCGGAGGCACAGCGGGTGCCAATCAGGGTGGGCACGTTGTGGGCACAGAGGTGGGAGGGGCACTCCAAGACTGAGGGTAATCAGACAGGACTGAGAACGTTCAGACAGGACAGAGGATGACCAGACAGGACAGAGGATGACCAGACAGGACTGAGGATGACCAGACAGGACTGAAAACGTTCAGACAGGACAGAGGATGACCAGACAGGACTGAGAACGACCAGACAGGACAGAGGATGACCAGACAGGACTGAGAACGACCAGACAGGACTGAGGATGACCAGACAGGACAGAGGATGACCAGACAGGACTGAGGATGCTCAGACTCATGCATGAAAGCGGCCCAAATGGACTCAGCCAACTACACAGAACACTTAGTCTCTCTTAGACTCACCCACCCACCACCCCCGAGGCGGTGCTGCAGACGCCAGGACGCTTTAGCTAATATATACAGCGAGTGTCACCATCTTTCAAAGCATTAAGAGCATGGGCCCATAGCAATGATAAATACTGGGTCACCTCACCAAACAGCCTCTCCTCACCCCATCACTCCAACACGCAGAGTGGCCATATCTCACTAAAGTGAGAGCAGTCCAATGACAGTGATGGACCACCACGTCAAGCCGCCCTCAACCGGTGGGTTACAGCCATGGCTCATAGCTACAACTCATTGTCTTCAGAGAGGAATTCCTCAACCGGTCTTTGAGGTTAATTGCAATCATGGGGTCACTTTTTTAACATTTTTTAATGTAACATAATGCTTTCTGTGATGATGTCATTGTTCCTGATGAATTAACTGTGCGTCCTGTTTGTAACTTGGAACAGTTCTTTGCAGTGTTTCTTGCAAACCTTATATTGATTACAGGAATGACAATTATGGAATTATGGAATTATGGAATTATGGAATTGATTACAGGAATGACAAAAGATTATTATGATTTATTTTTATAACATGACCTCTGTAGATCATTTTGTGTTGTATTAACATTAATGGCTTGTTCAAATATCAAGGAAATAAATGATGAGTAAAATGATTCAGTAATGTTTGCTCTATTTTACCGAGACATAGACGCATGTGTGCAGGTTAAAATAAGATCCTGGTTTTTTTCACTGAATTCCCTGCATCAACAAGCATATTTACAAAGTGCATGAATAATATAACTGCCCCAAATTGCCTTGAAATATAAATTAATGACAAGATGGGAATAATTTGTAACAAATATGAACATTACATATGTACATGCTGGGAACAAGAACGCAGCGTGGTCTGCTAATTTATCTCTCTGTAGAGGTGTCTGGGGACAATAAAGACATAAGGGTAATAAATACATACATTTATCAATGTGTAGATGCATGCTTAAACAATCTGAACAGAACATTTAACTCCAGGTGTGATTTTTAAATGATTTTCACATATTAGCTCGTTCATTCGAAAACAGTGCATATTGCAAAAATAACAAATATAGTAAATGATAGAAGAGAATTGTGTTATTGTTATTCTTCATCATCTATTTGATCAAAAGGGGAAAACATTACTACTACACTATACTACTACACTATGTACACTATACTACTACTATTACACTATACAACTACTATTACACTATACAACTACTACTACACTATACTACTACTATTACACTATACAACTACTACTACACTATACTACTACTACACTATGTACACTATACTGCTACTATTACACTATACAACTACTACTACACTATGTACACTATACTACTACTATTACACTATACAACTACTATTACACTATACTATTACTATTACACTATACAACTACTACTACACTATACTACTACTACACTATGTACATTATACTACTATTAAGACTACTACACTATACTACTATTGAAAATACACTATACTACTACACTATACTACTACACTATACTACTACTATTACACTATACAACTACTATTACACTATACAACTACTACTACACTATACTACTACTATTACACTATACAACTACTACACTATACTACTACTACACTATGTACACTATACTGCTACTATTACACTATACAACTACTACTACACTATGTACACTATACTACTACTATTACACTATACAACTACTACTACACTATACTATTACTATTACACTATACAACTACTACTACACTATACTACTACTACACTATGTACATTATACTACTATTAATACTACTACACTATACTACTACTGAAACTACACTATACTACTACACTATACAACTACTATTACACTATAGTACTATTACTACTACACTACTACTATTACACTATACTACTATTAAAACTACACTATACTACTACACTATACAACTACTATTACACTATACTACTATTACACTACTATTACTACTACTACTACTACACTATACTACTATCACTACTACACTACTACTATTACACTATACTATTATTACTACTACACTATACTACTACACTATACTACTACTATTGCACTATATTACTATTAATACTACACTATACTATTACACTATACTACTACTATTACACTATAGTACTACTAGAACTACTACATCATACTACTATTGAAACTACACTATACTACTACACTATACAACTACTATTACACTATACTACTATTACACTACTATAACTACTACTACTACTACTACTACACTATACTACTATCACTACTACACTACTACTATTACACTATACTATTATTACTACTACACTATACTACTACACTATACTACTACTATTGCACTATACTACTATTACTACTACACAATACTACTACTTTTACACTATACTACTACTAGAACTACTACACCATACTACAATTACACTATACTACTATTACACTATACTACTACTACTACTACACTATACTACTATTACTACTACACTATGTACACTATACTAATACTATAACACTACTATTACTACTACTACTACTACTACTACACTATACTACTATTACACTATACTACTACTGCTACTACTACACTATACTACTACTATTACACTATACTACTACTACTACTACTACACTATGCTACTATTACACTATACTACTACGCTATGTACACTATACTACTAATACTACACTATACTATTACTACTACACTATGTACACTATACTACTACTATTACTACTACTACACTATGCACAATATACTACTACTATTACACTATACTACTACTACTACTACTATTACACTATACTACTACTACACTATACTACTACTACTACTACTACACTATGTACACTATACTACTATTACACTATACTACTACTACTACTCTATACTACTATTACTACTACTACTACTACACTGTGTACACTATACTACTACTATTACACTATATTACTACTACACTATACTACTACTACTACTATTACACTATACTACTACTATACTATACTACTATTACTACTACTACTACATTACAGTATTCTGTGAATTAGTATTTTGAGGACTTGTATTAAAATATATATATTCCTGCACACAAATAGCCAAAGGTTTTGCCACCACGAGTTATAAGCAGAGAGAGATAAGCAAACACTGTCTTCTATTTTCATGACCTGAGCAAAAAACAACAATATTGCAGAACAGAAAAGGGAAAGATTTTGCCAAAACAGTAATGGCAAAATTTTAAGGAGTGAAAATAAAATTCCAAGCAGTTGATTTATTGCCTCATACAGGAGGTCATACATTAATTTTGCTCTTTTAATAAAAGCCGCATTATTCCTGAATATATAAATACGCAAGCATGTCCGTTTGGCGCCGTCGGCCTGGCAGCCGCGAAACGCTTTGGGCTGTGGTTATCAGGCTGGAACAGGTCTGGTGAGCTGACAGGTGTCTCCCTGGTGGTGACGGACACAGGTCCGCTGGGAAACCAGCACTGGGCTCTCCCGCTCAGACAGGCTCGCATTAATGCTGACACCCACCAGCCCTCACCCTGACAGTCAGGCGGAGGAGCGGCGCCGGGCCCCCCGAACCAGCCCCTCCGAACACGTCACCTGACAGACAGGTAGCCATCGTTACCCTGATTACATCTGATCCACCTGCGGCAAAGAAAAAAAAAAGGTCACCGCATTGCCTAAAAAAACAAATACGTGGACGTGAGAAGAACCCGTAATAGTCGCGGCCGCAGTCCTTTGGTCCAGACGTTGGCGTCCGTGTGTTTTCCTCGGACCAGCTGGTGTCCTTCATACAAAGCCAGAGACAGCCAGTATAGAGATGGGGGAGGGAGGGGGCACTCAGCCGTGTGGTAGGCGACACCTTGATGTCGATTATTAGATCAGCGAAGGGGACGACAGGGCGACACCTCCAGGACACAGCGCGGAGGGCAGCCATCAGCCACACGACCCGGTCCCATCAGTTACATGGGGAGCATATTAGAAACCCCTCTCCTTTCAAGTTTTGACATACTGCTCCTGATGTCACGACGCCGGCTGCTACCGCCTGGGCGCGCGGAAGCCTGCCATGCCGCACAGCCCACACACAGACTCCTACTCAGGCCTTCGTCTGCCTTTAGGTTTCGGCAAGGCAAAAGGCTGTGAGCTGTAAATGAGCGAGCCACACCGTTTACGGGGCAGAACAAATCACAGAGGCATGATCAGGGACCAGTGTTCGATACCTCGTCTGTGTAAGTGCACCGTGCTATAACAATAAGAGTCCTTGGGCACAGATCCTAACGCCATGTTCACCTCCCTCTTTAACGTGATTGAAAGTGTAAGAGCACAAGCGTGTAGGCCAAATATGCAAATCAAATCCACCGTACGGGATTGTTACGTTAAAAAATCAACGCAGAACGCGCAGAAATTCCAGTCGGTGTTTTTACTGCTCTGAGATGGTGCGGTTCAGAATCAGAAGCAGGCCCGGTTACCCACTTGCTGAAGTACCACCGCTTTGCTAAACGAACTGGTGGCGCTGGTATGGGTGCTGTGCGCCCCCTGCATGTTGTGAAATTATAGCACGACAGTCGCGATCAGGCACCTTACGACCTCTCAGGACCCCTAGCTAACTTGAGCACGCCGATATTTACACACGGCCTCGTCAAACAGGACGAGGTACCATGCGCCGAAACATCAGAATACGTTGACGTAGCCCTCACAAAACAGCGCAGGCTTGTTTCAGATACGCACTTGTAGAACACTAGATTAGAATCCAACTTCTGCGAGTATTAAAGTAGCTACGAGCCAGACAAACCAGTATGACCATTCTTCACCATCTTTGTCTGCAGCTGTCAATAAACAGAAACGCTTCACTCTAACCTGTCTATTCTTGACCAACATAGTCTGTGTTGTCTCCCTGCAGGCATTCCCCAGCCCCAAAGGCAAATGTTTAATTCCCCAATGTCCCAACAAAAAAAAAAGAAAGAAGAAAAACCGTCAGCTCGGAGAGTAACAGATGGGAAGTGTTTATGTTTCTCCGAAATCAAATTAAACGTGCTTAAATTCCTTCACGTGCAAAATGTTTTCAAAGCAGCCACATCAAATATCTTCATTATAAACGTCGCAGTTAAAGTGAAATCGGCGAATTCGCCGAGGTGTCGGATGGTGACGAATCGGAGTGAGTCGGGTGGCGGTGATGAGCCAGCTCTTCACCCATGCTTCCTCAATGCATCTGGTGGCTCCGAGAGCCTCTGCTGTTCTTCCTAACCAACCTTTCTTCACCTCTAATTGTTTCACGCCGCCGTCCGAGCGCTCCGCCCCTGCCCTGGCCTCTTCCCCTCCGGGTGACGGCCGTGACCCCCGGTGCCATCCCAGGCTTTTAATTACTCAAAATGCCTTAATTGCCAGCCTTCATCAGGTCTGCGGCTATGCGCCAAGGACGCGTTCAACAGCCTCGTCCGTTCCTGTGGTAACGAGCCAGCCTCAGAGATCTCGCCACTCGTCCAGAAGTCCGATGAAGACGCATGGCGCACGCCCATCAGCCGGGGGAGGGGCTCGGCAGCCAGCGCCGCAGTGGCCGGGGCAGTCGAGGACACGCGCTTCGGTGGTCTTTTTCGATGAAAAGGAACTAAAGAGAATCCGAAGCGAAGCCGCTTCGTCATGCGGAAACGCCGAACATTCACGCTCTCCAGAAGCAACTTGGCCCTATAAAAACGCATATATATCTGCTCGATATTTCATTTTGAAATGAACTTATTTGCATTTACGAAATGGAATCTAGGTGCTCCTGGAGTTCTTTCCCATTTGTTTTATCTGCCAGAGAAAGTGAACTCACTTACACAGACTTAATCTGACATTTCTGCACAGCCTGCACAAAGCAGGCATCCTGTACCTGCACCACTGCACATGATCTGGCTCTGTCTCTATCTCTCTCTCTCTCTCTCTCTCTCTCTCTCTCTCCCTCTCTCTCTCTCTCTCTCTCTCTCCCTCTCTCTCTCTCTCTCTCCCTCTCTCTCTCTCTCTCTCTCTCTCTCCCTCTCTCTCTCTGTCTCTCTCTCTCTCTTGTACTGAGTTTAATTCAGTACAAGACTGTTTTATTGGCATGACTTTAAGAATAACATTGTATATTGGCATGGCTTTAATATCTTACAACTATTACTACTACTTACTAATAAAAATCTACATTTACAGCATTTGAGACACTTTTATCCAGAAAGATATACATATTTATCATCATAACGGTATGCGTGCTTCCTGAAAAAGTCATAACCTTGGTACTGATAGCACCTCGCTCCACCAGGTGAGTCACAGGAACCCGAGCCGTTCTAGAGTGAGGAGATGATTACTTTTCCCCGAGACAGGCTATGAAAGGACGGCTGTATGCTTCACATCACCTGCAAAGTAATTACAACAGTATCGCGAAGCTATTTCTGGCCGTCTTAAATAAGAAATACAGCTACTAATCAAGCCTTGTGAAGAAAAGGTCAGCTGCTTAATAAGTCTTTTGTTATGAAAGACAAAACAGAGGATCCTGCACTGTCGTATGTTTTTTTTTTTGTGTACCTTTTCAATTAGAGATGTCCTAAGACTATCTCTAAGCAAACAGTCACATCCATGACTTATTAGAGAAATGAGCCGGTCTTGTAATCACTGCTGCAATATCAGCGTTATATTGTAATCTCACTAGAGTGCAAAGTAAGTCTTCTCACAATCTAATCAAGAAATATATAGTCATTAGGCTAATTAAACCCTCTAGCTGGACTTTATTTTTAATTGGAAAAACTTCTACCTGAGAGAAGTGTGGGGTTTTTTTTGGGGGGGGGGGCCTACACATCTGGCTATACATCTGAAGAGGGGAACATGGGAAAAGAATGTACATTAGTCTCCTCTGATCAGTATGATAAATGGGCACTCATAAAAAAATATGCTCCTAGCCTGATCTGGGAACAGGAAATAAGTAAATAAATAAATGCATGAAGTTTGCATATCGGAGATACGTCAGGTGGCGAAGGCGCGCTCCTTCCCCGGGCCTCTGATGAAGAGCCACTCTCCCCAAGCACCAGGCCAGGCCACCTGCCCATGGATCACACAAAAGTGGACATATCGGCACTTGTCATGTAATGATATTGCCTGAGCGCGGGGTGCAGGGTGGTCTGTATGCCATATAGATCAGAGGCCGGAGGGGACGGCGGCACCGGGGCCTGGGCCCTCCGCTCTCGGGCTTATGACAGGCTATTCCTCGGAGTGCAGTGAAGCAGGAATCATGGTCAGGCCCCATGCCATCAGTCTAAATGCGACACCTCTGCAGAGTGAGCCAGGAGCTCGGGCGCCCCACGATTTATGCCCGTTAACTCCGTGACTTTGGTAAACGTGTCAGACGAGTTGGAGCGTGAGTTCGCTCTGGCGAAGAAAACAACCGAAAATATGGAAGGCCTAAAATCCTTCCCTGGTCAGATCCGTACCTGGGTAAAATTCTGGGTGGGCATTTTTCTAATCCCTGATGCTGATGCTGTGTGTGTGTGTGTGTGTGTGTGTGTGTGTGTGTGTGTGTGTGTGTGTGTGTGTGTGTGTGTGTGTGTGTCTGAAGGGCCCAAAAGGACCACAGTGGCTCCACCCAAATTGGCCTTTTAACATGCAGAGTGTGTTTTAAGCTGTGCCAGAAAACAGGCATGCTCGGTGAGGTGTCCATCCTCATTAGAGCTGGCTCCTGATTTGTTGTGACAGCCCGATTCTGACGTGCATCACATCCAATCACATTTCTAGCCTGTGACAGGCTGAATTATGAATGAAAATGCATTCCACAGCCTTGACTGAGACTGATGGGTTTTTCTTACACACAAAAAAAAAAAAGCGCTGCTTTTTGCTTTTAAAGAGATTGATTTAATGGATGGGGTCAAAAAAGGGAATTTATGAACATGGGGTGACAGCAGAGATCACTGGAACACAGTGGCAATCATTAGAAGGAGAAGCCCATGGGAGCTGTCCAGGAAAGTGCCGTCTAGAGGGGAGTGTAGAGGGGAGTGTTGAGGGGAGTAGAGGGGAGAGTAGAGGGGAGTGTTGAGGGGAGAGTAGAGGGGAGAGCAGAGGGGAGAGTAGAGGGGAGTGTAGAGGGGAGTGTTGAGGGGAGTAGAGGGGAGAGTAGAGGGGAGTGTTGAGGGGAGAGTAGAGGGGAGAGCAGAGGGGAGAGTAGAGGGGAGTGTAGCTGCACTGTGCTGGAGGGTAGCATAGAGGGGAGTGTAGTGAACCAGCTCACACAGGCCTCATACAGCAATCGCAATATGCAATGGTGCATCCCCCAATCTGCTGCCTGCTTGCTTTCTGAGTATTACTCACTCTAGAACACTCAGCAGCCATGCTGGATTCACTCTACTCCTACACACACACACACACACACACACACACACACACACACACACAGGATAACAGCAACAAGAGCAATACACACACAAAAGACTGTAGGCTACAGACAACAACTCAAGGACGTAGGGTTCATAACCAAAAATCAACCACTGATTTAGTGTGTAAGTTATAAACACACACACACACAAGGGAAAGAAAGCAATCAAGATGCAGGTATATATCACAGCCGTGTGATGTGACAGGAGAATTGGCTGTGCAGTGAATGGAACGCAGGTTAACATGTCTCCTCTGCATTTAAAGAGCTGATATAAAATACATCTAAAATTGAGCCATGGTATAGAGGAGCTGACCATCGATCATGCCATGCACCCACACTCCCCGATAAGCATGCGTGCGTGCACACACACACACTCACACACTCACACTCACACATACACACACACACACACACACACACACACACACACACACACACACATACTCACACACACACACACACATACTCACACACACACACACACACACACACACACACACACACACACTCACACACAGTCTGGATTTTGTCTCTTACTCCTCTCTCTCCCCTCCACTTTCTTTATATCTCTCACTTTCACTCTAACATTCATACACCCACACACACACACACACACACACACACACACAAACACACACACACACACAATGTTTCCCTCTCCCTTACTAACTTATACACAACCACGTACATGCACACACAACACTCCTCTTGCCAGGCCAATACATCATTGCACTCCCTGGCCAAATGAGGCAATCATTCAAAATTATTTGCATATAAACTAATGAAACATTACAAAGTTAAGCTCTCTTGAATGTTAATTACAAAGGTAATGCACAATTTGCTGATTAATGTTTCATTGCCTCTCCTAAAGGAGCTGGGGTCTATGAGGGTTGCGGTACTGTTATGGCCAGGCACACACACATCTCCTCACACACTCAGGTAGAAGTGCTACTTATGCACAATGTTATAAATCATAAATACACAATATTTGGACAGATATTATATATCTGTCCGGGTCACATTCCAAAATAAAAGTCGTCTAGGACGCCTCTCACTCAGGGTACAGTATTTCAATTGACACTGAATTTTAAGGAAGTTATACGTGAACATGACATGTACAGTCACATGTCTGTGGTAGTTCCAGTGTTTGTTACGTTCATGGCCAGAGATTTATCTATCAGGACAAAATGCGATGTGTAGGATAGATCTCAGAGTTCAGATCAGGTGAACGTAGCTCCCTCACATCAATCATGCATTCTAAATCTACTCATCATTATCAATTATTCATGCCCCCAAACCTAGACAGGAGGGCCAGGTGTGGAATACGCAGCATTATGTTTTTGCAGAATAGACATATTCGGTTTCAAAACGCATGTCGCTCCAGTTTGACGCTGCGGTCTCCGAGGCACCAGAAAATCCGTTTAAAAGATTCCAGAACAGGCAGGGTGAGGCTGCTACTCCCACAGGACCAGACCTGTTGCTTTATACTTTGTCCTAACACTGCGTTTAGATCTCTTTGCTCCAGTAAATCAAGATTTAGGGTTTGTTGTTGTTATTTAAACATTGAATGACTGTAGAACCGGTTGCGATATTTTTCTACATTCATTTGGAAACCTCAAAATAGTAAATGGACAGTCTACAGCATAGTGGAGAGCTGAGCAACTATACACTGCAAGAACAATTTCACCCTGGAGGCGTGACACTTCTTCTGTGTTTTTTAACCACCGCTGCGTTTGGTGAGGGAGGGTGTATTTTAGAAGCTGTCTCAGATCTTTAACTTCAAGATAACCTGTTCAAATCCACTTCTCTCCCGTTCTATTTCATATCACTGGCACCCCCGAGCAAGATATACCTCGATGTGACGGTAATACGCAAAAAATTAACAGCAATTGAAAAATGTTGGCTTTAGTAGTCCAGTAAGTCAGGCATTTGACAGCACTTTGCCACAAACCTCGCAGAAAATTCCTCCGGAAAGGAAAATAAACTACCATCACCATTTACACGAGCCTCTTGTCAGAAAGCATCCATATTCTCTCAGTCACACCAAGAGCCTACGTCCGTAAACAAGTAATAATCCCACCTGCAACGAAGCAGGTTATTAAAAATTATTACGGAGGCACGCGCCACGTAGGGTCGAATGTCAGAAGAGAATTCTCATATTAACCACTACTCTGTTCCAAACATACAAAGTCTCCCTAACATATTTGAAAACGGACTCAACTGCAGACCGTATTCTTCAGTAAAAGCCATGCAGAAATCTTTCCATGTTTCTGAAGGGAAACAAGCATCGTAAGCTATTTATTCTCTGCGTATTCTGTATGTATAATTAACGCGGCCATTCCTCTGACTGAGAGACTGACTATGGAGCGGTAGTGACAGAGGTATCTTATCCATGGGAACTGACACGGTGGTGCCCCCCGGGGTGATGAGGGTGTCTGGAAGAATGAGGGGCTCGTGGAGGAGTTCTGGAGTGCCTGCCCTTGCGCCAGGGATCCCAGGGAGAGGACCTGGCTACCGGCCCGGCCCACCGAGGCCAAGGGTGGGGGGCTTGCTGGACGTGGTCCGGCTCACGCTGACCGCACCTTATCGCTCCGTCTGCTTTCCATACTGACAGGCTGGACACAGTCTGCTTCACCTGGCTACGTGCGGCCCTTTCCCCGAGAAAACGGCGAAACAAACGCACAAACACACCCGCACGCACGCGCACACACACACACACACACACACACACACACACACACACACACACAGGGGAAGCAAGACTCCCAGACAGCCAAAAGAAAGCGATGCCAGCACACGCACTCAAGAGCAAAAGTGCCGTCCCCCGAAACTCCTCAACTTCGAGACGAGCCGGGCACGGCGAGGTTCGCGTGGAGACACCGGCATGCACTGAGCTTTACTGAGGCCCACCGACACGAGCAAGGAGTGGCACCACTGGAGAGGAAGAGGATGAGAAGAACAGGGAAGAACAACGTTAGCACCACCCTCCGGCTCCCCTCCCACACTGGCTAGCCCTGGGCCGGGGGAATCTATTCAGTTTGAGAAATTCCATCTGTTTTGTATGTGTTTAGCAGCTTCCTGAAAGACAGATGGATATGCAAAACTTGTGAGGTAGAGGCAGAACAGAGAGAATTTTGCTCCCACTTCTTATATATACATAAGGAATTTCTGCTCGGAAGTCCTTGAGTTTCTGTGTAATTTTCAAAGGCTTCAATGAATATTTAAATAGACACACTACCGGTAGACCAAGCCTGTCAGTTCAGCACATTGCAAAAATCCATCGCGTACACCCACAATAAATCCCAGAGACAGCCAAATTCCTGCTGCCTCTTGTTTTCTTCCTCTTTTCATGTTTCGCACGCATGTCTGAGGGCCAGCCGGAGATTCCTTGGCTCTTTTGCGGTCCCGGGCTCGGGAAGGAAAGTCCCGGCACTGGCCGGTGGGGGACAGGATTGGGAAGTGTGAGCAGGAGGAAGAAGAAGAAGAAACCCAAGGACAAGAGTCAAAGCAGGGAAAAAAGGTGCACAAAGGGAACTTTCCTTCAGGACAACAGCGTCGTCCGAGGCGAGGCGAGCGAAGGTGGGGAAAGCCTTGGAGAGGCACAGGACCTGTAAAGAAGGCTAATGCAGGCCTTTAGATAACTGGAGTGTGAAGGCAATGAGTGCACGAGAGCTAAAAGGCGCTAAGTGGTGCCGTTCGTCATGGGAAGAAGTCTTGCATCGCAAATTTGACGCGTCGTGGTCCGGGGGGCGGCAGAGCCGTTACGCTGGAAAGGAGCGGTGAACTGGGGGGGGGGGTTTGAAAAAGCTGGCCCGCGCACGCCTCACCTCACTTCCGAGGGAGGGAGCGCGTTACCAACGCTGCTATCTGTGTTCAGCAAGAGGCCTGGCGCTTAGCGGTGCTTCCGTGCTCCTTTTCCAGAGGCTGCCAGGGCTCCTGCTTCCAAAACGCCCATTCCAGGTAGGGGGGGGGGGGGGGGAGGGGGGAGAGGACTCGTACGCAGACCGGAGCAAAATCCTCCCTTTTTTTTCCTCTGACGCCACGGATATGTGTTTCCTGGCGTCGCTCGGCTTTCAGCAAGCGATTGCATACGAAAGCAGAGCGATAACGCACGGGGGCCCCCTGCAATGGTCCCTGCGACCCGGTTCCTGGGAGCGGAATCCATCCCGTCAGGCTTCGCTGCCTCTCCGGATGGGAATTCCACCAGAGCTGATGGGACCGGCGCAGCCAGGGAGCCGGCCATCAGCACCGGTGGACTCCGTGCGGCAGGAGAAGGCCGGGTTCACCTAACCCATCAGCAGGACTAATGACCCAGCACCTACTCCCTCCCTGGGCCTGCAGATTGGCTCCTGCGACATTCAGTGCAGGAAATGCCGTGGCAGCGGGCGAAAGGCATCTAATGGCACTGTGAAGGCAACAGACACTGATTCAATCATAACGGGTAATAAAGTCCCACATCACGGGCCGCTAACAGCACTAGAGCACTGCATGGGCCAAATGAGAGGCAGAGAGATCACATTAATGCACACACACACATATATGCAAGTGCCTGATCTTGGATCAGATGTTAAGCTTCATAGCTCACACATTCCATCTACAGTGAAATGAGCCAAGCTGGTATGAGCCTCCAGCCCTCCAACACCAACCTCCACGCACACACGCACACACACACACACACACACACACACACACACTCTGCGTGCATCTCCGTACGCAAGGGGCACGAGAAAAGGCGGAAGACACGGGACCCTGCCAATCCAAATTAGGGGACTCAAATTGGTGTCCTCCATCTTGGAAACGGCCTACCCTTCCATGTTTCCTCCCTTCACCCCCACCCACCCCCCACACCACCACGCGCGAGCCCCCCTCTGTCCTGGCCTTCTGATAGAATAAATCATGGCGCCACAATAGTTTTAATGGCTTTTTAATGAGTCTAATGTTTTCTGTTTTAATGAACTTCTTACATCAGCTTTAATCATTTTGGAGAAATGAAAAATGATTGAGAAATGGCCTACATTAATTTAATTTACTGTTCAATCTGCGCGGCAGTCTTCCCCCGGACCAGGGAGCGCAGGGATTAGCAGAGAGGCTGGTGAGGTGTCGGAGATGACAAAGGGAGCCTGTCTGGTCTGATCTGTGGAGAGAAACAAGCATAATTTACGACACGCCACATAAAAGGCCTGTTTTTTAGGACCAATTAGGTGGGTTCGTTGCGACCTGCTGTTTTGAGTTTAAACCTTTGCGGCGTTTCATAAGACGGCTGCCCCGCCTGATAATCGGAGCGCGGAACGGCTTGCCGTTCTCAGCCGAACATGTCGGTCCGACTTTAAAGCGCTCTGGGATGGGATGGATTTTTTTTTTTTAACCCTTGCCCTGCATGTTAATTATTTAAGTCTCAACCACTCGTTCACCGTTCCTTCAGTCAGGCCGAAGTCCGCGGCGTCTTGCACCGTTCAAAAATGCTCCCGTGAAAGTCCTTTAAAGGTGCCATCTGCAGGATGCCCTGTTCAGACTACCTTCGGGAGGCACAGGGTTAATAGCCTGTTATCGGGGAAGAGAACTTTAAACCCTCCTCCAGTGCCCTGAACTGTGTTTGTTAAATATGACGGCGTAAGCAAGTCTCACTGATCTTTTGCTGGCTTGACATATCAATATTTCTGCTTTTTTCGTTCCGAACGCGGACGGGGGCCAGTCCGATCCGAGGTCGCACGCAACTCCCAGTGTCTGCAGGCTGGGTTTACAGGGCTGCGGCCCTCCCCCGCTGGCCTGCAGCCGTGATTGCTTTCTGTTGCTTTAAACGTTCGCTCTCCGTGGACGTGGCCGCAGAGTTCAACTCCGCCGCCCCAATCAGACCCCGCAGCTCTTCCTGCGGGCAAAGGTAAGGGGGGGGGGCTTAATGATCCAGGGCTGTATCTCAGCGGGGCCACTGACCAGATGCAGGTGTTTACTACTGACACACGCACACACACACAAAAAAGCACACACAAACATT
>NC_137512.1:7202500-7267500 GCF_041902795.1 Electrophorus electricus
TAAATCGGATTGATCGGCTCGAAACTGGGTGCATCGCGTTTCTCCTCCTCCATTTCAAATGCCCATCCTTCAGTAAATTCCGCGGAACAAATGCCACAAGTATTAGAGGAGAAATATTGCACAAGGTAATTACACCCCAGAGACACGTGATCCAACCGCAAATACTAAGAGAGATTATTAAAGCATGTTGCAGTGAAACATCAACCTGCTGAAACCTTTTTTTTGCTTTTTCTTAGAATAACAATACGCTTTATTTCCTCTCTGCGCGTATAATTTAATCCGTTCCCAGCGGTCGGCTCGAAAGTCAGACCGTTTACCTGGAGGAGTAATAAAGGGGGAGGAAGCGGAAGAACAAAAGATCATAATTCTTCCCGCGAACGTGTGAAATATTAATGGGTTTCCGGACTCTTCGTGCTTGACAAACATTTGCCTGAAGCATGACACTGTATGTAAAGCGCAGCGCCAGAACTTAGCCAGGCCGCGCTTAATGGAGGAGAATTACGCACGGTGCTTGGCTGCGCTGTAGATATTGCTCCCGGCACAAAACGGTATGCTTACCGGACCCTGAGGCACGGTATTGCGCCATTTCAAACCAGCAGAGAAATTAGAGGAGGACCGGCACTGAAATTACCACTCCTGCCCCCCCCACAGGAATACTGGGAAATGTAGAAAAATCGATGCACACAAAATAAGCTTCCACAATAAGACGACAAGCAATATTAGAGTTGCTACTCTGATATCCCCCATCCCTCTTTTAATCCATCGTCTTCAAAAAGATGTGATTAGCACGGTATGCAGATGGCAGAGGGTTGGAAGCAATCGCGACTACAGACCTCGACACAGCCCAACAGGTGTGACCAGGGGCGAGACGACAAGCACAATTAGCATGATTAACTATCCAGAGTCCGCAGCGAACAAGCAGTGCTTTTCTGAAGCCAAGAAGAAGAAGAAGAAGAAGAAGAAGAAGAAGAAGAAGCAGAAGAAGAAGAAGAAGAAGAAGAAGAAGCAGAATAAGAAGAAGCAGAAGAAGAAGCAGAATAAGAAGAAGCAGAAGAAGCAGAAGAAGAAGCAGAATAAGAAGAAGCAGAAGAAGCAGAAGAAGAAGCAGAATAAGAAGAAGCAGAAGCAGAAGAAGAAGCAGAAGAAGAAGAAGCAGAAGAAGAAGAAGAAGCAGAAGCAGAAGAAGAAGCAGAATAAGAAGAAGCAGAAGAAGCAGAAGCAGAATAAGAAGAAGCAGAAGAAGAAGCAGAAGAAGCAGAAGCAGAAGCAGAAGAAGCAGAAGAAGAAGCAGAAGAAGCAGAAGCAGAAGCAGAAGCAGAAGAAGCAGAAGAAGAAGCAGAAGAAGAAGAAGCAGAATAAGAAGAAGCAGCAGAAGAAGCAGCAGAAGCAGAAGAAGCAGCAGAAGAAGAAGAAGAAGCAGAAGAAGCAGCAGAAGAAGAAGAAGAAGCAAAAGAAGAAGCAGCAGAAGAAGAAGAAGAAGCAGAAGAAGCAGCAGAAGAAGAAGCAGCAGAAGAAGAAGCAGCAGAAGGCCATAAGTGACATTTTTGCTTTTTCTTTGTATGTGTGAAAGTGTACAGAAGTCAACAATCTTCAGACATGAAGCGGTTTGCACCGACGGCCTATAAGCTCACGCTAGGAGTTCTGTTCAGGGGGCTGTTAACTAGCTATGCGCACCCGAAGCCCTAAACTCCCCAAATGCGGCATTCAAATCTGACATTGTGAACAAGGAACAAAAACAGGTACTTCAGGCCACGTCAAATATTCTGATTCGTAATTACAGTGCCATACATACTCCTCGCCATGGTAACGGGCAGGGAAGACAGGACGGCCGAGCTGCAATTTGGGGTTAGAAGCCACGCTTAAAGGTTAATGGTAGCATTCAGAGAAAGGGCAGAGAATTCGAGGAGAAGTGGCTAACATACAGGTTGGCTCTAATGAGCAATCATTGCAATCATTGCTCATTTCATTCACACTGAACAGCCATTAATGGTGAGGAGTGGCACACTTGCGCCATAGAAATAAATGGACAGAAATTGCAATTCTTTTATTTCCTTCCATTAGAAAAGGGCTGGCAATCAAAAATAAAATAAAATAGGCCAAAAAAAAATTAGAAACATCTTAAAAAGGCAAAAAAAAAAAAAAAAAAAGTTTGGAAGATTCGAAGTGTTTAAAGGAGTGTGTTTGGACTGAGGCGGATCATGGCTAAAGTGGGGCGAGGTGGGGGGGCGGGGGTGAAGGAAGAAAACATTTCCATATTCTCCATTTTGCTAATGGAACAGCCTGCCATCACCAAATTGCGCTAACCCCACACTGCCTACTAATCAGATTGGGTAATAACAAACTCAGGTGTTCTGGGCCATCAGTGCACTCCAGTCAAGTGGGGGGAGGGAGAGAGAGAGAGAGAGAGAGAGAGAGAGAGAGAGAGAGAGAGAGAGAGAGCGAGAGAGAGAGAAGGAGAGATTTTTTTTCTGTGCTGAAATGTAATATAAATAAATGAGAGCACACAACTGAAACTTCATATAATTTTCAGAGCAGAAATAAGTGATTGCATCGTGTGTGTGTGTGTGTGTGTGTGTGTGTGTGTGTGTGTGTGTGTGTGTGTGTGTGTGTAATATGATGTGACTGGCATCAGTAAATTATAAAGTGCTACATGCAGTGCATAAGACAACTCACCACATGTGATCAGTATCCCCCTTAATAAAAGCACAGATGTAAATAGATGTCCACAAAGAATCTGCCCAATATCACTGTCATTTTATTATACTTATCATACCTTCCATTAGCTTGTACAGAGAACCTTCAAAAATTATGGTTAATTTACCATTGATGGCCCAGGAATTAACCTTTATATTTTCTTTTGCTTTTTGTCTGACGACAAATTTTGGGATTGTAGCAAATGGGTCCAGCTCCTTCTGATGTGAGTGGAGAGAGTGCTGTGGTATAGAGCAGAGGGTTTTTATTTTAGTGCCAGAACCAGTCTCTGAGGACCAAGAAAATTAATACGAGAAATAGGAACCTAAACAATGGAAAAATTTACAAAATCCATGAAAAGAGAGGTGACAGAGAGACAGAGAGAGAGAAATGGAGTGTGTGTTGGGGGGGGGGGGGGTTCTCGGCAAATTAAGTGACCAGCTGTTCCTAAAAAGCTGGATGTCCTTTGGTAAGGGATGGCTGCCCACCTGTAAGGCCTCACTCAGGTAGGAAGGCAAGACTTTATTTAAAGGCTTTGTTTACTAGTTAATTCCACTTTGAAATTTGTATTTTTTAAAATCTTGCTTGTGTAGCACGCCTCTCAAACTCTGTAAAGTAAACTCTGGACAGTGAAGTCACTCAAATAGTTTGTCGCCGCATTTCAAAACGACCAATTGGTTACCAAGGGGCAAAAAGAACATTTACATAGAATATAATTTACAGTACTGCCATGTCGACCAAAATCCACCATGTATGATTCTGTACTTTAAACAGTGCATTTGTGAACATTTTAATTCTACAGTAGTTTCTGTAAATCCTTATGGAAATATAAAGGCTCGTATCGTATCTTGGTGTCTGCAATCTTCAGCAGGCCAGTAGGAGACGCTGGACTCTGACCCAATCCAGCTAACAGGCTCACCCTCCCCCAACCGCTTACTAAACCTGAGCAGGTCCACGGATGTAATGCCATAAAAGCATGGAATCGATAGTCCCTAAAAGCAATGCTCATCTGTTATTTTCATGGAGAAAACCCAAGGAGCCAAACAGAGCAGCTTAAATGTGAGTGAAGCAGAGTCTGTGCAGGATTGCGTGAACCAAAAATAAATAAATAAATTGCTCCACCATTACCAAGGAAATTGCTTGATGCATGCATGCATATTTATGCATAACTGTACGTATGCACACAAATGTTCTCTCATTGACAAACAAAAAGGGATTATATCATCAGATGTATTAACACGCCGCTATCGCTGCTAATTGCTCTGGCGCGCCACAGTCAACTTGAACTTTTCAAGGTGCACTTTACCAGTTTGTCCAGCAGATGGCAATACTTTGGAGAATTTTGGTCCCCACAAGTGTGATTTGAGAAGAGCAAAAGAATTAGATCGTACCTTTTGTTGAAATATCAGCACTTCCTTCAATATTTCATTATAAATACTGTCACACTTGAACACACACAAACACACACACAAACACACTGACACACACACACACACACACACACACACACACACACACACGATTCAGCTGTAGCAAAATTCCAGGCCTGTACTGTGTTATTACAGCAAATGGCAGTGCTTATCTTACCCTCACTCAGCGTTCTTGCACCTGCTCCGCGTTCATCTAACTATAATTTCATCAGGATTACATTGTAGCCACGGTTCTTTACCGCTTTCCAAATTGCTTTCAAAGGCTGCAGCCTGGGCCAAGCAAATATTAAATACAGACATAAACATCTTTTTCTCGCTTTCCTTTTTATCTCCCAAATCCCTCTGGCGTTCCCTCCCTTCTGTCGGTTTCTCTCTACGCCCACAAAGTGGCAGGAAAGCTGGAGTCTTCAGTGGGTTAGTCGCAGTATAAGGTAATTATCAGCAGATAAAAACTATTAGTTAAATGAGATGCCTCAGAACCGCTGCTAACTGTTAAAAAAGATTCCTTCAACACGGGAAGCTGGTTCTTGCTCTGTACGTATATGAATATGTGAAGCGCAAGAAGGAAACTATAATAATTCAATTAAGAATTATTGATCCTAATTGTCCATTTTAATTCAGACCAGAATTCAAATATATATATATATATATATATATATATATATATATATATATATATATATATATATATATATATATATATATATATAGCGCGCCACGCGTGAACTTTCAGAGCGCCACTTCCCGATTGCTGTAATTACAGAGAGACTAACTCTGGCTAGTCGTTATTCCGAACATTTTCTCTGGCAGCGCACAGTGAGGAACCTCCGCTCGGTTCTGCTCTCAGTTCTGCTCCACGCCGCGGCAGCACCCGCTTTTTAGGTAATTAGGAATGCGCTTCCAGGTAGCCCGGCAACAACTCGCCGCTGCGCAAAAGTTCACTGGAAATAACTAGTCTTGGCGGGTAGAAAAGAGACATTATTAATCTATTCCATTTGTGCTGGCTCTGAATAGCCGCTCAAATTGTTTCAGTCTTGAGAGGAAATAATTGAAGTTGCCTGAAAGACTTGCCTTCTCTTAATTTCCAGCTTTTATCCAGGCGGATTTGAGGGAAAGAAAGAAACCGAATGTCCTCTGTAGATGTTATTCTTCTTCCCCAAAATGAATTGAAAATCAGTTTTATCCAGCGCATGGGAAAAAAGAAAAAAAAAACTTCCAAATTTTCCAAAGATTGGGCTCTTTCCTAATCCGCTCGCAAATTATTGCCTGTTTGTTGATCGCGGGACATTGCAATTCAGACCATTGATCTTTTTGGTAGGAGACTGGGGAAGAATAGCATTGACAGAGCAAGCTCGTATTGCTTTCTTTACAACCGAGGCGAGATAAGCTTAGTTTCTTTAAAAGCGAGCTGAGATCAGATTAGACCGGCCTCTCTTTATGTTTCTCGGAATAACAAATAAAAATTAGATCTGTTTTCCAGAAACCATCGGGATACGGGCACCAGCTCCTGACACTTCAAATCCCGCACACTGAAATGGCGACGGAAGGACTTGTCACACAGTACATCGAGATGAAGTGGACTGTTTTTAAAAGGCAATGCTGTGTGAAACTATGACAGATGTGGAGTTTCTGAGGAGTTTCTTTATGGAACAAGATGTGCGTCTGAATGCTGTGGTTTCGGAAAGAGCGCGCAACGCTGCTGAGTCCCATCAAGGTGACTTACACTCTTACTCACAATAGGGGGGAGGGGGGGGGGGCTAGTCAAAGGTGAAAATCTCAAACAGGTGAAAATTTCAAACACATCCATCACTCCCACAGAGCAGCTTAGTCCCAGATATGATCCCCTTCTGTCTTTGAGTATGCTTAAGAGAGCACAGCCTGGGGGCCATCTCCAAACACAACCGGATTGGAATGGGCTCTCTCTCTCTCTCATATTACAAAATGTCACCAGTACTGCTGCTGCTGCAGTGTGTTACCTGAACTACTTTTTAGTTTCTCCGTCAGCATTAGAGCCGCTTCGCCCCATCGAGGCGGCGAGGGGGAAACCGCCATTTACATCGATGAGTGCAGATGAGCTGATCGAACTGATCCGATTCTTAAAATACTTCTAATGTTGGTGCCTTTGTGGTAAACGTTGAATAGGACATGCTTATGCACGTATCGATGACATAGTGGCAGCCTGTGGGCAAATGTAGCCGTATTCCGATCCTTTGTCCTGAGGAAGGGCGCCAAAACAGCACAAAAGCGATAGCCATGAGCCCACGCAGATCAGCAGGGAACGCGGTGGTTTGCGGATTTGGCTACAGCGCGACAGCCTTTGGTTCGTGGGGGGATTGTCGTTTCGTCTATGGCCCGTGGTGTGGCGTTGGCATTTAACGCGGGTGGGACTGCGAGCGGCAGAACTGTAAATATGTAATCGTGACGGGAGCGGGGCGGGGCGGCCACGGTGATCAATCACGCCCGTTTGACAGGCCGTGGAGAGCGCGCGGCGGATCCCGATCCGCCTCCTTGGCTCGTGCCATGTAGTGCCCGTGATTCCCTCACCGGACTCTCCCTCGCTCTCTTTCGGAGCAGCATTATTGCTATCGCTATCTGCCACGCAGCCGGTTGCTGGGAGAAGCAGATAACGGGAGGCGCGGACGGCGTCTGAAAATTGAATTCTGCCCAAATGTGGCAGTGATGAAGTGCTTTCCATACCCCGCGCAATTGTCTCTATCACACGTTCTGTCCGGGCTTATTAAAGACGCTCTGTTTACGCTGCCAAGACCCAGTCAGTCCACATTTAAATAACACAATTGGAAAAGTAAATTCGTTATTAGGGTTTTTTTTTATCACGCCGATGAGTCAGGCACCGCAGCCTGTCATTATGAGACTGTGTCACTTAATGCCTTTTAAAGGCCCCCTGTTTCTTACACCTCTCTCCCTTACCTTCTCTCTCTCTCTCTCTCTCTCTCTCTCTCTCTCTCTCTCTCTCTCTTTTTCATTCTTTCTCTCCCTTTCTTTAAAATCAGCTCAGTCTACCCCCAGGCTAGATTTTAATAATAGGATAAAGTGCAGCAAATTGATCTGGTCTACTCTGGCCTTGTCTGTACAGAGTTCAGTTGGGATGGAGGGAGGGAGAGAGGGAGGGAGAGTGAGAGAGAGAGAAAGAAATAGAGACAGGAGAAGTGTTTATCCACTGATCACCATCTGTCAGTGGGTGAAGTAGCTGGGTATGGTAGTATCATTCCTGACTCACACTCCTCTCTCACATATGAAGGCGTTAAACATACCAAAATCCAGAGTACATTTGTTTCCATGTGTGCTGAACTGTAAAATTCTCTGGTCGTCAACTCACCCACAAAGACCAAACAGAGAAAATTGCTCCTAATAGCTCAGAATTCCAAGAATAGCACCTGCTCCTTTGAGACAGAAAAAGGTTGGAATCTCTTTCAATTACTTGTCACTACAAAAGGCCACAACAAGGGATCAATAAGACATTTCATTTCTTTAACTAATAATTCCATCTAACGGATTTTATCATTTAAAAAAAAAAAAACGTACCTAAAAGAGGACACTTAGATTCAGCTGTAGGAATGCTACTACTTTAGGAATGCTACTATTATTTCCTCCAAGGACATTCCGTGTTCTTACCTAATCTCTGTTTTTCTCCTGAAAAGCACCGGTAAGGTTGATTTCAGCAGTTTCGCAGTTAATGGAGTGACCTCGATGTCCATCCTGGACCCTGGAGTCGAAATCCCCTGATCTGCTATTGACATTTGGCATCGATGTTGACAAGGTACTTTTGGTCCCTAGTGAACAAAGCTGTATCTGATCACCGTCTCGTCTGATTTGAATTGCAGATGAATAGAAACTCTGGTTCTGGATGTTTTCGCGGGAAGCATGCGCTTTAATTATTCATCCCTTGGTACGGTGACCGATTACGGGCCCTCAAACAAATCTCCCGACAGCGTGAGCAAACATTGCAGAAAAATAAGCTGAAAATCTCAGCAGCCATGGAGAGAATCTCTCATTAGCTTTCGTCAAGCTCCTGACAGATCATCTTCATTTTCAGGCTTGATAGAAAACCATAAGAACCATACTGGATTATTATTTAATACAGTATCTAGATTAAAAAATGATCAGGCTATTAATTATTTTTAGATTCCTCCAGTCCTCAGTAGCAATAACTCTTCAGACCTCTTCAATAAGAAAGTAGAGGCCATAAAGGGAATAAATTCGGACTGAAGCCGCCAGCAGAACCTCATACGTACCGCTGCATCTTCTGATCAGGGCATCGTCCCGAAAAATACATGTGCACGTAAGGACTGCGGGGCCACAGGGTGTCCCGTTTCTCATTCTGGAGATCAAAGGGGTGCCCATGAGCTTCCCGTCTGCGCCCTTCAGCGAGGACCATGCTGAGGACCAATCAGAGTGCATGCTTTTGTGCCAAGCAGTCAGAGCTTCGTGGCAGAGAAGAAAATATTCAAATGTGGCGTTAAATGCATTTCTCTATTTATTATTTATTATTAGTTATTAAGGATTATTAGTTGTTAAGTAATTAGAAATAGTATCTTTGATGATTTGTTGGTTGTTGTCAGGTACAATAAAGAATCATGGATAGTAAAAACTCTTTTCATTCCTTAAAACAGAACTTGTTGAGCGAGGACTTGACATCACCAAATTGTGGACTTTGGGTAGGAACACAGGGCTTATAGCTCCATTTGGGAATGGGCGAAACAGTCAGGAATGGTTTTGGAGAATTTAATCTCATGAAGAACTCCACAACGAACTTTCTACCTGGAATCTGTCTCACATGTACTTGGCTCAGTAGTATCTCGTTTACTTCAGATATCTGTTTTGGTTTCAGTTACTTCTAGTTACTTCTTTTATCCATGACTGGGGAGTCCCCGAGTTGGTCACGATGGTTGTTTAAGCCACCAAACCCCACCCCCACCCCCCACACAAACACACTCCAACAGATATACACAAAGCCTACACATCTTCACCCATCACATCTCCCCAACATCCCCCTGATTAAATTCTTTTATTGTCCTGGACAACCCGATCCTGACTCCTAACTGTCCCATGTCAAAGCAATTTGCGGCGGTGAGCTCAGGGTGCTGTAAAATTACTCATACCACCTGCAGCACTGCTTTAAGTACTTCACATCTAAAACCTTTTTTATTACTATTTCGCAGGCCCTCCTGTACTACGAGTCTGAACGGCAGCATGATTCTGCTGGCACAATCCATCCTGTTGCTCTCCCCATCCATCTGTGTTACCGGCCCCACAGATAGCGCTCCTCATCAGACACCGATAGCTAAGAAACCCCGCAAACAGCCAAGTCAGTGCATGAACTCCCATTAGAGGCAGAGTGGATATTGGGAGGGGGGAGGGTTTTTTTTTTTAAGCAGCATGACTGAAAGAGGAGAGATTTTTCCTGGGTCCGCTGGCCGCAGGAAGCCGGGCTTTATTCCGGGTGTAATGACGCTCGCCGGGATAAACAACGATCCCTAATGGACTTCCTTCCTGAGGTCCTCAAGCCCATAAAGCACATCTTTAAACAGGCCTGCGAACCCTTTTCACATTCACGTGGCTGCTTGTGCCTGCTCTCAAGAGCCTCGTAGGCCCCGCCTTCCCCTGCCTACGCACACAAGGAGCCCTCGTGCTAATCAGGCGGCTGATCGCGCCCCTTCTTCTCTCCCTTCTCGGGAGTTTCTTTCCTTCTCTTCCTTTTTCTTCGGCATTTATTTCCAAAAAGGTGAGATCCTCCTGGCTACAGCCGAACGTTTGTGCTCATTGGCACCCGGCTAATTAGATTTCCTGGGATTACGCTGGCGCACTGTGCAGTTCGCAGAATTGAAATAAACCTTCAAAGTTAGAAGGAAATGCACTTTACCCGTGGGCAATGTTCCCAACAAATTAAAATTCCTAACAAAAGTCAAAAGCAAAAATTGTGATTTTATCAGAATGCTGGGTTCAATCTGATCTTGAGAGATAATGCTCAGGGAAAAGAACATCTCACGTGAACGCATTGTGCTTTATTGTAAAATGTGTTTTTCTTAGCCTTTTTAAAGCCTGTTTAGCTTTTTTTCTGACTAATTTATCACGCCTGACAGCAGACTAAAAGCTGAGAGAAATGACACCTGTGATGAACCTGCAAGCTCCTCTCGCCTGCGTTCAGACACTCTGTCAGCGCCGCTTACAACTGCTCCGGGAGCCTGAAACACTGTTAGATCTTAAACAGTTCTGCAGCTGCCAGCCTCCCACAGCAGTGCTGAGAAACGGCGCTCCTTTCCGCGAGCGCCATCGCCCGGCACCGATCGACGACTCTAACCAGCACGGCGGCGCGTGACGGAGATTATATTGCATTATGCAGCATTCTGTCGACATTCCGCATGTCAGCGCCTCGCCGACACGCTCCCGACGTCTTATCAAATAACGGAGAAATGAAAAACCCGCGCGGCGCTGAACGGTATTATTTCGGTAGTAACCGGCTTTCCTGTTTGACCCAGCGACGGCTCGACAGACTCGTCAGAGCTCTTTTTTTTCGCAACGAGGGCGGTTTACGCGCCTTTACAAAAACACCGCCCGAGCCCGTCGGCAGGTAAAGAGGAGGGATTTACACCTGCGGGGCAGTCAGTTGTGGAGAAAACCTGAGCGAAATGACCTTTAGGATGCTGTACGTACCAGAGGTCTGGCCAGCCAGTGGTCAGATTCGATACACTTCAGGAGCTGGCCAGCCCACACATCTTGTTGCCATGGGTGACCTTTTAGAAGCAGCACTGTCACCGTGCGACAGATTAATCTCAGTAAAATTCCAGCGTACGGGCATCTACCTCCCTATGACATGCTGCCAACTGACCTTTTCCGTTGCCACCCCTAAGACGACCCCCCCCCCTCCCCCACTGTAACTAGGTATCTGTATTCGTCATGTCTCAGTGATGTTTGCTCAGACGGAGTGATGCTGGAGGAGTAATTCACAGCTCTGACACAGACACCAACTGGTGACAGATGTTCTTGGTGATTATGGCATCGTCCATCCAGACGCCAAAGGGTTAATTCGCAATAAAAAATTGGGAAAGTGTGCGTGCTTCCCTAGCTAGACTCTAGACATGTTTTGGCTGGTCGACTGCATTTAGGATAAGTAGAACATCATTTTCTGTTTCATCAGTGAGGCGGTCGGGAAGAAGACGTTTGTAAGAGTTAGACAAAATTCAACAGAAAAGAGTGTGGCATCACTTAGGATGTGCGGGAAAAAAAATGGAGGTGAAACCTGCCTTTGATGAACACACACACGAACACCGTTCTTCTTACATCCGAACGTTCACATAGAACGCAGAGAATTCCTTACAGCGAGAGACAGCTTTGGAGGTAAACCTGCTTTGATGCCCCAAAATACAAAACGCCTCTGGGTCTTTGTGAAAGCTGAGTGAGTCAGCAGTGGCAGCCTGACCCTTCTGGCTTGTGGGGATCACGAGAGAATGGGGATTGGGAAGAGGAACGGGAAAAGAGAAAAGGAAATAAAGAACGTTTTCTTTAAAAATAGCGCCACGTTTGGAGTCATCGGTCTTTGAAGAGGTACAGCGGTGGGCAATGGATCCCAGGGGACGAGCTCAAGATAAGGGGAGGATATGAGGAGGAGATTTCCCAGGTTCCCAGCAGGGGGGTGACGGATCTTCTGTAGCTCTCCTCAGCTTTCTGCTCTGCACCGTGGCACAGCACAAACGGACAGTTTACTCAAAGCCTGTAGCACATGCTTATACATCCTATATAGAGGTGAGAAGGTATGAACATTTCCTACCATGGACCAAAATGAAACCGTTTTTTGGCATCATCATGCAATTATTAAAAAGTATCTATTGCACACCAACATAATTTTGCCACCCTACCCTACTGATTTATAAGAAATACACCCACAGTTCGACTTTGTCCTCTTAACTGGGCAAAACAACTTCAGATCGTTACTGCCTGCTTCTACCATGGTTTTCAAAAACCAGCAAGTTACCAAACAAAGAAGACATACTGTGCCTGTGTTGTACTGCCATGTGGTAGTCAGGGATACTGTAGCGTTAACGTTATCCGTTTTCCCCTTAATATGGTAATTATACATGATTTTCAGAGCAATTAAACCTTGAAACAGTATGATTATCATTGGGTTGCAGATCACAGAATATCATAAAAACCAGCCACCATTTCATATTGTTCAATAAGACCAATTCTCAGAGCTGTTGTTTTGTGGAATAATATCCTGATATGTATATTTTCAAGGCTAGCCAGCTCCGTAGTCCTTCACTCGCCATGCAAACCTCAAGCTCTGTTGGCGACACAGCTGCGCCTCAGGGATCCGACGGCTGCGTATTACCGTGCAAGCGTCTTTCGTTTATGAATTTGAGAAAAGCCAGAGCTGCCGGGGCAGAGGGGAGGGGCAGTTTGACGCAAAGTTCCACGCTGCTTGACCCGCAGGTTAAAAACCAATCAGCCAGAGACGCTAATCAGAGATGCGCCCTCACTTTAAGAGCACTGCCTGATCAGCCCATGAGCCCTTAGATGCTGAACATGCGTCTCTTTCTGCACTACATTCGCTCTCTATAAGGAGAGTCCCAGATTGTGGCCATACGTGATCGCCACCCTGTCAGACTCCATGTTAACTGCTAAGTTAGCTACAAATGCACCATCTCTCTCAATAACGGACGGTGTGCCGGTCAGCACGCTGACATTTACGTGAGCTGGCTTGACCTGTGGGCCTCAAATACAGTGATGAAGCTCCGTAGTAGTTTTCATCGATCGGCTCCATGTCCGCATTTCCGAAAAGAGGTTTGTGAATGCACCTGCATGGATGCCTATAAACCGGTTTCCTGCGGGGTCCATATTCTCTTGAATATGGACCCCGCAGGAAACCGGTTTATAGGCATCCATGCCGAAGGCCGCCCGTCTGAACAAAGCCTTGGTCCCCTTTCCCTTCTGTTAGCATGCATCGGACTTGGGGGATGGGGGGGTGGGATTGATTGCTATTTAGGGTTCAGCTGTGTTTTCCTGTGGGGAATCTCCTCCACTGCTCCTGCATCTGATTTTGATGAAGTAGCTGCTCGGGCCCCGCCAGGAGACTGCAGGTGTGCAGAGTCAGAGCGCACGCAGGAGCACCTGGGAGAAGTGCGGAGTGGGACGCTGGGCCTGGGGCAGAGCTTTCCTTACCGGCCCTGCGGAATCTCGGGGGACAGCGACTCACCTGAACGTCCACGTTCTCCACGCTGCACCGTTATTACACGGCAGCCGTTCTGCGCAAATTAGAGCCACCCATTCTTTAATTTCATATGGATATCGGAGCCAACTGGGTATTGTTTTGTCTGTAACTTCATTGCTAATCCGTTTTGCAGCGTGGAGCACTTGTTTTGCATTCGGTTTGCCTATTTGTTCGGCTGGAATGCCCAAGAGAGTTCTACCTACCTCCAGATAAAAAATGACGGCGTTCCATAGAGTCAGCAATGCACAGTAGGTTCCCCTTGCAACACTTTTATTTTCTATATAATTAAATGATCAGCAATGGACTCTGACATAGTTTTATTCTAAAAGAGTAAACACAACTACGAAGTAACTAAGAAGTAACAATGCTGATTAGAATGGTGTAGACCAAAAAAAAAGTCCTTATCCCACAGCAGCCTATAATCTCCCTTTGCACAACTACACCAGAGTCACGAGTTCAGACATGCTCCTCTTATGCTATCCTACTTTTTCCCGATGTATAAAGGAACGCGCGGAAAGTCCGGACACAATCATAACAGACTGCTACATTCTCTGTGTGGATTTCAAAGCTAATTTATGAATGTTTGGTAGCCTACATTGTTCAGCCTACGTTAGGCCAGTGGATGAAGTGTAATTTAAAACCCTGCAGAAACTACATGGTCATTAAATGCCTCTCACTCTGGTCAGAACATACCATCACTCTGCTGTCTGTTGGACTTACTAACCAGTTCATTTGAAGGCGTGCGTCCTCATTTGCTCATGTGAAATGCATCTGTACGGCAAACTCACTCAAAGGTAATAGGAACGGCTTTCGGTGGTTTCCGGACAAAGCGCTGTTCATTAGTCTTCATAATCAGAAGAAAATCGCCAGTTAAAAACTCTTTAAGGGATGCAACATGCAGCAGTCCATATCCATGTCATACTTTTACTTGGTAAGAACACCTGGTGTCCCCTTTTTCGTCTCAGAGTATATAGGCTGGAAGAGCTGCTTCCTATCAAATTCTGTGCTTACGTACAGTGAGATTTAACACATTTGTTGGGTAAAAATTGGCTCCCAGCCTCAGCATGGCATTTATAAAATGCACGAGACTCACCGGCTCATAGCTATATCCCCATCTTTTTTATAAAAACAACTGGATATGAGCTGATATTAAGTAGTATCTCCAAATAATCCAGTGTTTGTTTGCTAATGTTTCATTTATCTGTGGTTTGTGGGGGTGCAGTCGGAATATCTGTCTGAACGCTTTCATTCATAATGCTTAACTCTTAGGATAGCATCTATAGCTCTGTGATTACTATCGACTCAAGATCAAAGTCCTACAAAACTCCTAGATAGATTAGAATGTATTACGATGGTGTCTTCTAATCGGACAGAGCTATGTCTGAAACATCCGTCTACTAAATATGACTTGAAATCAAATACCAACCCAAAATATCTGAGATTTTTATTTGCACTATCAGTACATTTGTAGAATTATTCATTTGACATCTTAGATGCATTTCTGTTGCTGCACAGTACAAAGCCAATGAAATTCAGTCATTCAGACTCATTCACGTTGAGAACACCTGTAGTGTCTCCGCTGAATCTGAAGATTTGCAGAACAGTTACAATGCCATCTCTAAAGTTTCAGTGCTCCTCAGCAGCTGCAATTCTTTTCTAACTTTGCGGCACATCAGGACATTCTTCCACAGCGCATATTCAAATATTCAACAGCGTTTCTCTAAACAAACAAAAACACCTGAAATGTGAGAAGCGTTGGGTTGCACGCTTCATCACAAGCACCCAGTTTGTTAGCAGCAATTAAATGTGAAATACTGCTTAATCCATCAAGAATTATATCCCTGATTATTATCCATTACATTCCCCCCCACACATCTGAAAGAGGGAAACTTTAATGGCAATTTGCAGTAATGTTATGTCCTATAATTCTTGCTCTCTCTGTTGCTTGTATCGATGGTTGCTGTAATTGCCATTTTACTCATAGCTGATTGATTAGAACATAAAGTAACAAGGGAGGAACAATCATGTCAGGGAAACGGATGAGTGCGCTCGATAGGCCGACGCGGGATTCTGATGATTTCTGGGAATCAATCCCGCCTCTCCCCTCGCCCGGTGACAATCCAGCCCATAATTCAGCGCCTCTCTCTCCGGGTGGGGGGGGGGCACTTCCGAGGCTGGGCTTTAAAGAGGGGACCAACTCCTGGGGGATATGACCATGAACGGCACGTTATAAAAAAGGAAGGTTAATGGCACAGCCGTGGCGCTGTCCGCTGTCCATGGTGCTGGATGTTCCACACCGAGGCGTGTGTGTGGAGAATTCTAAGGTTGGTCCCCTGATAAACAGGCTGTATCGAGCAGCACAGCAAGTATAAGAGGGGTAGCGATAAGACAAAGTAAAACAGGTCATGTATAAGAGGTACGTGGAGATATGGTGGAACGCGCAAAGAAAATTCATTTTTGTGCCACACGAAACTAAGATTTTGTATTACTTGTCCACTGAAGTTCCATTTCTGATAATTAATTAATTAATTAATTTCACTAGTTCTTGGTAAATGTGGGACGCACACAGGATCAGTACACACACATAGAAACGCGTGCACACAAATGCAAATAAACAAATTAAGCTTCAAAGAAATAACCACTAATTCAACCACACATAATTCATCTTGATTAATGAATTAATGAATTAATTAATGAATTAATTAATTGGATGAATTGTGCCCAATTCCACTAGCAAGTTTGGGGTCACTTCAAATAAACGTTATTTCTGCTCGATTGATTTATTTATTTTTTGATGTTCTCTTCTCTCCCGCTAATCTAAAAAGCCGGCAGACACTAAAGTAAAGCTTTCCAGCCAGATCCCAATCAAATCAATTCGATTATGAAACTCTTTTTGCTCTCTTGTCTCTGCTGAGCCATAAATAACAAAGCATAAAAGTCAGTCATGCGGAAAGGAGTGGGGGGGGGGGCAGTGGGAGGCGGGGTCGTGGCAGAAGTCTTCAGGAGCGGAGTCATTAAAGAGCTGCAGGGAGAAGCACAGGGAGATATGACATTAATGGTATTGTCAATAGGACTATAATAACGTTAAAAAGGTCAGAGCTAGCGGCATGCATTAAGCCGGGAGGAGCCTGCCCAGGCTTGTCAGGCACTGATAGATAAACACTGGCCCACTCCGCTTTTCTGATGTAGACGCGGCGCGTCAATAAGGCCCTGATGGATTCGCTAAAACACTGACCGCTTAATATACCTGCAGGGATGGGGATGTGTAATACACAAGTCCGGAGGGCCGAGCGGAGGCTCATGGACCCTGACGCAATTACGGAACAACTTCCAGTTAAACCTCTGGCAATTAACAGCCGTCAGAGCGGATGACGCAAGGCCGGGGAGAGGCGCATATAATTCGGGGGCCTGTCGATGCAAACCCAGCAGACTTAATTAAACAGCTCAGAAGTGTTGTCAAGCGCCCAAGACTTAGCGTCTGAGGAGGGCGGAAAGAAGGCAATGAGGCTGGGGTTTAATGAACCGCATTCATTCCGCAGTCTCCTTGCACTATGTCCGGACACGGCGCCCGCGTTAATTAAAAACGGCTAACCGGCACCGGTGTCCGGCACACGTGCATAAAGATGTCCGACCGGACTCGAGACCGATCGCCATATGGAATATGTAAATAGGCCGAAAAGAGGCCACGAAAGGCAGTATGAATTTGTTCATTTATGAGATAATAGTAAAAACTCAAAACTTCCCAACTTAGCTTCCACCCACCTAAGGACATGAAAATATATCACCTCCAGCTATAAAGTTCTCCTTGCAGTATTTAATTGTCTTTTCCACCACAGCTTTACCTACGTCAATGTCCAGTTGTCATAGGGGGAGTCTGACTGCGCAGCTTAAGGTCTTAAAGGTGTTTCTGGAGGGCACGAGGCACGTTTATTGGCTGGGGTTTGAAAACATGAGTCAGGACTTTCTGGTTTGTTCGGCACAAGCTCGGGAGAGAAGAGTGAATTCATGACCAAAAACTGCCCTCCAAATCCAAGTGCAAATGTTTCACCTACTAGAATGATACAGGAGGAAAGATGCTTGGGCATGAAGTGGATCACTGGATCTCTGGATCTCTGATAACTTCAGAAAAGTAGAACCATGGTCCCGGTCTACGGACATCGAAGCTTCAGTGTTTTGAGGCTAATTACAAAATGACTCACTGATGATTTTGCAGTTCCTAAAGGCCGATATTTAAGAACGGTCATAAAAAAGTACAGCCGCCGTTAATACAGCACCTGTTTCTCTAGAGTGAACAAAAAGGTAGGTAAATAAATACCTTTACACAAAAGGCTTTTATAAACCAAGATCTGCTGTGACAGCCAAAGTAGGCATTCTAGCATTTCCTCAGGAGACAAAAGAGAAAGCAGGCGGCCATTTTAGCGCCATGGTAAAACTTTAGGGTCCCTCTTTACGTTTCACCATGAGACAGAAGAATCTGTGCTTCTCCCAGCTGTGCCGCTCCTCCCGACCGGCGCCTCCCTCGGTTTATAGTATCAGAAAAAAAAGGGCTCGACGTGAGCGTTACACACACCGGGAGCCCATTCAGATTATTCGCAGTGCTTCTCCGTTGACTTGCACAATGACAGAAATCGAACAGACTCCCTTTCTTCAGTCGAACGTGTTCGATAAAAAAGAACCGAGCGATTTTGCTTGGCTCTTCAGTTGGTCTCTTCGCAAAATCCCAGGCCATCAGACACACAATGGGAGACACACATCAGTAGCTCTCAGCTAAGAAGAAGATTTCCTCCTGTTTACTTTAGGACACCTGAAAGATGACACAGGAATCCCCTGAGAGCTTCTACATGAGGTAATAAAGCACGCACACACACACACACACACACACACGCACACACACAAACTACTACTACTACTCCCATGTGTGTGTAACACAGTTCAGCAATCAGGTTAGTTCGTATTATGAGCTTCCACTGAAAGGACTGGCTTCTGTCTATTTAGACCCTGGGTCCACAGCTAGAGTATGTATTTATATGTATTTGTAAAGCGGTGTTGGCAAATCCAAGCAAGGTCATCTCGGGAGAAAAAAAAGAGTATATCTAGAAAATATCATAAAATTTCCAGTAACATGTTAGAAATCTGTCAGGTGAAGCCCAAAACAGAGTATATAGAGAAACGGATATAGAGAAACGGATAATGGAAAATTGAGATACATACTTCTTAATATGCACACACTTTTTCCCATTTCCTATTCCTTCTTCCTTCTCGCTCTTCCCCTCTATCGGCCTTTTGTCTCTACTTCCTCCCCTTTTGGTTTCATCCCAGTTCTCATTGCAGATCATGGAACGCTCGATCGTGGCCTTTGCGTCGCGTCGTGGTGCGTTTCCTCGTGCTGCTGCAGAGCGCGGATGTTCCAAACGCTCGCGCCCGCGTATCCCTGTGCGATAAAGAGCCTAACGTTCCGGACCCGCGTCCCTCCAGAGCAGGAGCTGAGGAGAGAAAATGCCAGCACTGCACTTCCTTTGTCTGGGTCTATACGGAGAAATACAGCTCCTCACCTCTGACTCGGGTCCCTCGGGAGAGGATCTAAGACCTCCATAATCAGTGAGGAGGAACTCACAAAGAAGGACCGGATTAGAAAAGTGAAGTCATGCTATGTTAGATCTGTGCCACATTAAAGAGCACAGGTCAGCTCGAAACACAGATGATATAAAAAGGACGCGACAAAGGGCGTGTGCTCGGTGCAGATGGAAATTTTAACATGAGATGTGGTGCAGAATTAAATTTGTTAGAAGAGGCTGACGGCCATTTTTTGTGTATAGAGACATGAACTGCTGAAAACACGTTCCCACCATCCCCTGTCATCTACCTGTCGTGGACGGCCAGAGAGGGTGTACTCGAAGTCCCGGCACACACGGCCCTCGCGTTTTCTCCCTCTGAACACAATAAGCACTTTGGCTACAGTTGAAATCGGGTCTTACTGCACTCAAATTTACCAAATTAACCAAAAAGGAAAGTCTAGTTTGAATGGCAACTCGTTGCATGTGCGGAGACATTTCAAACAAAGTATACAGATTGTACACGCTAGTTTAGGGCAGATGACTCAGAGTAAAGCCCATGCGAGACGACCACACCGGTGCCAGCCCTGTCAAAAAAGCTCCCTGTGAAATGCAGTCTTTTCGTTTTACTTTTTACTGGGGCGGAGGGGGGGGGGGGTAATATGTCTCCAAGAACACAATTTACTGCCTCTTCACTTTTACCATATTGCGTTGTCTCACAGAGCAAAATCTGTAGACGACAGAGAAGCTGAAAGAAAACAACTCAGAAAGACCTCAGGAGATAGCTGGTAGTGTTGTTTTTTGGGTTTTGTTGTTGGGGTTTTTTTTAACCAATTTGAATGTCAGTGATGATTCTATGCTATATGTACCTCCTGGTCTGGAAATCTCTGTTTATGTCACCATGGAAGCAACAGTGTTTGTCGAAGAATGTCAGCACGGGGACCCAGCTTCTGTTTTTTTGGAACAGACATCAAAAGCTGTTACACATAATATCAATATTTACCCAAATGGCCAGTTTTCAATGTGTCACTCCAGCGTCGAGCATATCAGTATTTAAACAACTGCTGACTCGAGCAGTTCTTTCATTAGCATGGACACTTGTGCTGGGAAACAGAAAGAGCGTGATGGAAATGGACAGAGCCAGAGAGAGAGAGAGAGAGAGAGAGAGAGAGAGAGATAGAGAACAAGCAATGGCATAAGACACATGGCAGAGGCAACATACTGCTACATACTGCAAAGTCTTTTCTGTGGTTCGTTGCTGTCGAAATCAATAACATAAGGGATTCAATATCCAGCTCTTCATCCTGACTGCCTACAGAAACTGATACACCGATTTACAGAAGAAGAAAAAAAAGATTTATTTTAAAAGCAAATCGAAGGGGACAACGGCAGCTTCAATTTATTCACCCAGCTGAATTTCAGACGTAATAAAAGAATTTAAAGCATGGTCTTCAAAAAACACACTGCAATTTGTTTTTTTGGGGTTTTTTGCCATGAAGGTAACTATAGCAAGAAGGAAAACTTATAAAACTGGATTCACATCTTAACTATTACTTAATACCTAATGAACAGATGACGTGCTGCATCTCTTACGCCATCACCATCGAGCAGAGAACAAACAAATGAGCCGCGCGTGAGAATCGCGGCACGTCATCACATCTGCGGGGAGCGGACGGCACAGGAGCCAAGCCTCCATCGCTGGCCTTTCTCCGACGAGTCTGAGAAACTTGGCCACGCTTGTGTTCGCTCTCCACCAAACGCCTCGCCCGCCAATGGTGTTCCGTTTCAATAGGCACAGATCAAGTGCGGTTTCATTCACCTTGGGGGGGCGGGGGGGGGGGGGCGAAGAGGTTGGGGGGGGGTTAGTGAGCCAAAGCCCCCAGATCCCCTCTGTAATTTACTATTGAATAGTTTCAATCAGGCTCCCTCTCAACCTTGCGTCCACCTAGAAGCCCATTTCGACATGTTTAACTGGCAGAAAAGACGACTCCCAAGTTTCCCGCTGACAGAAACAAACACCGGAGTAGAACAAGGGCACTCGCACGCGTGCCTACACGCGAGCATGCACGTCCACGCACGCACGCACGCGCATGCCTACACACGTACGCCTGCACACGCATGTACGCGTGCGCGCATGCGCGCAGCCCTGCACATACCATTTCGCAGTAACAATGACAGGTCGCGTGTGGCTTTGGACTTCATGAGTCATTAGGCTCGAGCCCACACGGGGGCACCTGCAAGGCGCGCGCGAGGAAGCAAGCGTTCGTCCGTCCCGCGGGGTCGCAAAGCTCGGAGCGGTTCAGATTTCCCCAGAAACGAGCGCATGCCTCGTGTGTAGCCGGCTGCAAGAGCCAGGCTCGTACTCTGGCGGCCCGCCCGGCCCAATCCCTCCAGGGTCCTACCTGAATGCCCTCTCCTCTCCCTTCTCGCGGCTTCGGCTCGGAGGCAGCAGAGTGGAGTGCGGCTCCTGCTCTTTGCTCTCCGTCTTCTCCTCTGCTCGGAGGGGGAGCGCGAGCGGGGAGCAGCATTTGTAGCCCAGCCCAGTGCACCAGAGTTCACCTCAGTTCACGTCGTCGGCTCGGTTCAGCACCGGACAGCGCCGGCAAGGCAGGGCGGCCGGAGTGATTCCCTCCTCCTACCCGCTCGAAACCATAAATACCCCCCTCATCAAGGCTTTACGCTAACTATTCGCTGGTTGGGATATTCGTGCGTGTGAGGGGCTGTTTTAGGGACAGTTTAGAAGCACTATGTGCTCTCAAGTTTGTGGGTGATGGAACTGCAGTAGAATGAAGTGTGTGTGTGTGTGTGTGTGTGTGTGAGATCCCTGCTGCGACAGAGGGGCTTTCTGCTTCCAAGTGACACTCACTGGCAACTGCAGCAAACAGCATGTCTCTCTTCCTCTATCTTCCTCATAATTCTTCCTCTCTGTCCTCCTGACTGTGCTCTGGACGGGGGGGGGGGGGGGGAGGGGGGGGGTGAGGAGTCTCTGGTGCTCACAGTAAATCTCTCTTCACGGAAAAAAACAGCCCTGCTCATTTCCTTAGTTGACTACGGACACCCAGCGGAGGGCGCAATTACCTCTCAATCACTGTCTCATCTAAATTATAGATGGGCCTGCAACCTACCCGCCATCCTTCACTGAGGCCCCACTAACGCGCAGTGATCTTTCCCCATACCGCGGACTTCCATTACCCAGACACAGCCCTCTCCGGGGGGGGAACCCTTTCAACTGCTTCATACCCTCCGTGCTCCAACTCTGAACTTATCTCTTCGCCGCCGTCGTCGGTGGATGTGAAGTCCGGGCGCGGGGTCCGAGCGGGCATCGGACCTCGGCTCTCAGAGGCGTCGGCCAGGGCGAGGCGTGGGGGTGTCGTCTCAGCCCTGTCTCGGGGGAGCAGAATTTCAATAAAGAGGGAAATGTCAGCGAGGGTACAGACCTTTGCTGCCTGTGAAGTCTGGAGGGAGCGGCCGACCCCAAGTCGAGCGCGGGGTGACGTACGGGGCGATGAAGACGCCCCCAGCGCCGGCGCCTTTTGCGTGCCTGCTCTTTTTATGTCGAGCCCTTGAACCGGACCCTTCGCTCAAAGTCGCCTCTGTAGCAAAGAAAAGAGAGAGACACGACACGTTCGTACTGGCCGACCGAAAGGTAGGAGGCCTGAGAACCTGCTTGTACTGGGGGGGGGTTTCATAGCATGGCACGGTGTTGTGTAAGGAACGTTGTTTAAAAAGAAAAGCAAAGGAAACATGGCCAAACGGCACACAGACAAGATATAACAATTATGGAAGGGAAAAAAAATGGAAAAAGCCACGTGCATTTGGAATTCTGGCAGTCAATTCTGTCGGAAGCAGGCGGTACTGGAGCCAGCACAGGGGCTTACAGTGAGAGAAAACAGTTAGGCGCATTAAAAACAAACAAAAACAAGAACTCAGGCTAAGGGATACTTATGGTGAAAAAACGTGTGTGTGTGTGTGTGTGTGTGTGTGTGCGTGCGCGTACGTGTGAGAGAGCGCGAGAGACGCAGGAAGCACAGAAACAAGTGCTAAGAGTCATCAACAGGAAGTGCTCGAATGTGTCGGTGTGATAGGGCAGTGTGTTTGTTAAGCAGACGTGATTGGAATGTGAGGCGTTATGAGGTGCTGTATGTGCATGCACACATAGATGTACATGCGTGCAAAAGCTACCGTCCTGAAGGCGCAGAGGCTGTGCCAGTCTTCGGCAAAAGGGATTCGGCTTGCCGACACCGCCCAGCCTGCTGCGGTGGAGCTCGTAAATCACCCAGGCCCCCTTTCTAATCACCCCTCCCACCCCCTTCCCCCCATGAGCTCACATTTTCTGGGCTCCATTTCCCGTAATTAAGCCCGGTCAATGCCAAACTGACAGTCGCAGGTGGGGCGGGCAGTGTCGATGTGACCGCGGCAAAAAAAAAAAAAAGCGACTGCACTCCCTCCCTAAAGGCAGCCTTTGTGTGGAAGGATACCTGGAGTTCACCTTTCCGTTAAGTGAAAAGCACCTCGGTGAATACAAAAGGCAGTGCCAACCCCGCCCCAGCGGATACAGGACCGGCGCGAAGACAAATCGAGACTGCAGCAGAAGAAACATGTTAATCGAGGTAATCGGTGTCTCTCTCTGGAGATCTCGTGACATTTTAACATTACAAATACAGAGTGAAGTATAAGAATAACACTCCAGATAGACTCGGGGATCCTGCAAGCCTGTAAAACACTTCACCGTCCACTTCATTAGGAAAATCTATTTATTAAAAACTCCTTGCAGGCATGCTGCTGCCCACAGTCCATCTGTTATCGTGCTGTTTTGTGAACCTTCCTACCAAGTCTTCATTCGTGATTAGTTTCGGATCACGGGACACCCGTTTGCTGGATTCCGTTCTCCACCCACGACCGGCGCCAGCACGTCCGAAAGTCCCTGCAACCCATCCGTGCCTGATGCACTCAGGCCAGCACGGCACCTGCTTACCATGCTGCTACCGTGACGCTACGCCACCCATGTATTGTCGGGCGAGCGTCGGCCAGCGAGGAGCGGGGGTCAAAGGTGCCCGAGGAGCTAAGCATGACGACAGATCACAGTCTGTAGCTGTGTTACAGTCTGTAGCTGAACAGCTATTAAATGAACCGATAAGACAAGCGTAGGTAGAAAAGTGACCAGGGACTATCGACCAAAAGGTAGGTGTTTCCAACCAAAAAGAAAAGTGAGTACTGCATGTACTTGAGAAAAATATAAAAATGAGCTTGAGCCTAATTTAGCTTATTCACTCCTCTGCTTTTAAGCTGCTACCTAGCAACTCTATTCAAAATTCCTCCAAAGACCACTTTCCGGAGCAATAACCATCTGGGCTCAGGTTCTGCCTACAGTGCAAGACAACGGGGTCTTGCGTGCTGTGACATATGTCGCCATGTCAGGAGGGGGAAGTAAAATCATACCCTAGTCCCAGCCGTTCAGTCCGCCAGCGGCGATGCAATAAGGCCGCTGTTGCAGAGAGTCACGAGATTATGCGCAGCGATGGTTTTTTTCGGAGTTGGACACACACCCGAGTCGCCAGATAGCCGAGGCACTCCGAAGGGCGTGAGTAAAAACAGAGTGCCGCAGTGTGCCCTTAGCTGCCCTTTAAAGTGTGTTTACTTAGTCTAAGGTTGCGGCCATAGGCTCTGGGAGAAGGTAATTAGCTTGCATAATGCATAGGGTATCTATTTCAAATCTGGAGTCTATCACATATAATGAGAAAGCATTCTTTTTGTTTTTTTGCGTGTGTGTTGTGTGTGTGTGTGTGTGTGGTTTTTTTTTTGTTTTTTTTATATATCAGCCAGGGATATTAATCCGAATGACCACGGTTGGCATCCCCAACGTTTTTATAGCAGGAATGTAATTTCCATTGTGCTGCTTCATAATGCAGCATGGCCAGATTCAATCATAAAGCCATGCATATTCGATAGATAGTTCCAAATGACACAGAGCCCTATGGGTTAGCGCAATTATGCTGGAGAGATCATTAGTGCAGTATTTCCAAATCACCACTCATTCATCACGGCTAACAGCATACAACATCAAAGCCTAATCAGACCCACGGTCCTGCCAGGGTTTCCAACATAAGGAGGGAGAAGTGGTCCATTTTGAAAATGGCGACCGTTAACCACAGAGATACCGTTTTGCATTTTAATCAATGATGAATGAAAATCTGAAGATTTTGACCCCCCCAAAAAAACGGTGTTGCATGAGAGTGATATCGGTTTAATCTGATGTAATTAGTAGTTTATTTCCGTGCCAAACCTCCTCCCCGAAAGAATTTGCGAGCCATAGCTCATCTCTCTGGCCACCGCTTCGCGTGACTAAATCGAAGAAAGATGAGGCCGTCAGACAGCTTTATGGGTGAGCCCGCCTGCCCGTGTTTATGGTGACTGGATGACATCATTAGCTTTATTTAGATCAATTTCACACCGTCTGTCTGATTAATAGGAAGACAATTACATGAGGCAGGGCTGCAAATCCCACCGTAAATTACTGATGGATGAGCACGAGAAAAAAGGATCCAGTCAAAGTAATACAAAGCACTACTTTTTAATCGCTACGGGGACCGCTGTGATCGAATGGCAACCAAAATATTACGCCAACGCTCAAAGGACATCAAACAGTTCAAAGTTATACAGAAGTGCTCTATAAATAGTTTTAGCATAGTTTTTTAGGGAGGTTGCCTTTTCCCCCCCCACATAAAGTGCTAAATATGAAAAAAAATTAAAATATGCACATCATAAACACTTGTCAGTGTGACCTGCTCTCAGTAGTGACCCGTCTTTAGTGTCCAGTGAGTTCTGGGACAGAGGCTTGTATACTGTGTAATCTATAAGTCCCTAGACTGTCCTGTACAATGCATATTTACTGAAAGAAGAAGAAGAAGAAGCATGATACGTATGACAGAAACGCTGGCAGCTATCACAAATGTGAAAAAATAAATAAATAAAAATTAAAAGTCATTTGCTCAACAGGGACAAACTCCGCAAGCCCAGGAACACCCAGGACAGTGGTGGAACCATGTTGGTGGTCAGGTTCAAAGAGAGCTAACAGGAGATTCAATTAACGACCAAAGCCACATACATGTCCAACCACAGACACTGGCATCTGCCTCATTCTTCCATATGATTGCAGCTCTTGGGTGCCGTTTCTTTTGTCTCCGAGCTTCCGACAGCTTTATTCCGAGAATCGGAGTGAAAGATGGAAGCCAGGGGCTGTCTCTCACAGGTACGCTGCGACGCCTGCATTGTTCTGCCCGCCAAACTCTCCCTCTTCACACGGAACCACCTGGAGCGCCGCCGTCTCCCAAACAAAGCCATCTGCCACGTTCTGCCACGTTCCTCTCCCCTAAAAATTATCCCCATCCCCCACGACGCTCCACAAATCAAACGCTGGGCTCCCGCCATCTTTTTTTTCCTCTCCCTCCCGACTCCCCTCCGCTTCCGAGCACTTTGGGAAATTTTCTCCCTTAAATTGCCAGGTCTGAATGGCTTCCGGAGCCGCGCGAGGTGGACGGGCCCGCCGGCTAGCGGCGCTGGAGAAGGGCGGGGGGCTCCGCGCGAGCGCTACCGTGGGCCTCTGTCATTTTAGCTCCCAGCATGCCGCTGTCACGAAGCAAACGGGATATCGCCTTCCGTCCAGCACCTGCGAGCGCAGGAGGAAAGGGAGCAACACTACCAAATGAAACCATGACGGGCACCTCAGTCGGCCTTATCCGAGCGAGGCGTCACGTGCGCTAATCCCATCGGCTCTGCCCCTCTCTCTCCTTCAATCAGATCACCTGCCCTCCCGGGCCCTTGGCAGAAGGCTTGTCACCCATCGCGGTTGCAGACGCACAGCGTTGGCCGGTAGATAACCATGTTACTGGGGGGGTTGATAGAGCCACTCCAAAAGTAGCTTCCCCTCCGCGGCACACGCGATCCGTTTTGGATTCTGCGCGCATCCACACTCAGACGGACGTGCGCCGTGCCAGAAGATCAATAAACCATGCCGGAGCGTAGCCTCTGACAGCTCTGGCTCGCCCGCCACCCTATAAACATCTCTCTTCCTCTTTCTCTTCCTCTTCCTCTTCCTCTTCATCCAGAGAGTTTGAGACGCTCTCTCTGCCAGGGAAAGTTTACCCCGCGTGAGCCGGTCGGGGGCGCCGCATTAAGGGGCGCGCCGTTATCGCCTACGCAAACGAGCGCAAACACGGGGGGCCGGCACAAGCGAGGCCGTGCCTCCTGTCCTGTGGTATCGTCCGGACAGGAGCGTCCGGAGATGGCGCTGGCACTAAAAGACGCGCTATGTTTTAATAAGTCTATCGATTGAAAATTGGCATGCCACGCGCAACGCATTACATCAGCCGGAGGTGCTTAATTGTGCTACTTTTCCTTCAGTGGAAGCAATTACAAAGAGCCCGATCGAACCCGATGTTGTCCTGCAGTGGAGGGCTTGTAAAGCAGGTGATTTAGCCCCACAGAGGTTTTAAACTTCTTTTTAACAACTTCAGTTAACAGCCTGGACCACTGCTAGATCTGATGCAAATGCTCACCCACACAGCAACGACCTCAGGAGAACTGTAAAAGCTGAGCTTGACCTAACTGCCAATCCGTACACCTGCCACGGGGAATTAGCCTGTTGAAAGTCTATCCTTTTCATTCTTGAGTTTTAAGGCCTGCCACCATAATTACAGAAGCTGAACTACTGTAGCTCACAAGGAGAGGGTACAGTAAAGTGCTAGCAACACCAAGTTATGCTCAATTCCCAGGGAACGTGATTATTTTGAGCATTTGAGAGATGTTTTTATAATTATATATATATATATATATATATATATATATATATATATAATGTAAATGTATATATCATTTAGTTTTAATCAGCTCTGACTAATTACTAATTAGAGATTACTGATTAGAGAAACAATTAACTGAATAAATTCAGATGAAGACCCACAGTATCGATGATGAGCAAAATTCAGTCCAGTCAAGAATTTCTTTGTATTTCCATTTTTACAAAAGGTGTTTGTCATCAACACAAACACAAAGTGCCTTTACAGAAGTCAGCTTTACTGAGAATCCAGGTCCAGGCCCCTAATGAGCAGGCAAAAGGCAAAACTCTAATCTCTAGAGCGAGAAACCTTGAAAGGAAACCAAGACACAGAAAGCCAGTCCATCTTGTCCAGACTGCATGGCAAGCTAACAACATAAAATGAATAAAGTTGCCTTCTAACGATAAAGTCTGATCACAACTCAGTGCCTGCTTCAGCTCAGTAGTTGCAAGCACGTAGCTGATCTGGGATTCAGCACTTGTGTGTCCCTGTGAATGAATGGTATTCAAAAAAACTAACCCTAGCTTTGCTTTCGTTCAAAGTCTCTGGCCAATGGCTATGGCAGTTTGCGCGGTCCTCCCCTTTCTGCTTAGATCCATCAACGTTTAGCAGGCCTGCTGTAATCTATGCCTCAGTGCCCATGTTTAACCAGCAGTCTGCCCGTGCGCTGTTTGTCTAGCGAACAGGCAATTTCCAGTGAGGTTTCCAAACACTGTGCCCTAATGTAAGACAGGCACAGAGAGAGAGAGAGAGAGAGAGAGAGAGACAGGGGAGCAGAAGCACCCTCCTGAAGAGTCCATCTGTTCCAGACGCGTCCTCCCTACCATGATGGGCCCAGCTGAGCTAGGAGGCCATTACCATCAAGGAGGTGAAAGTGTGTGTGAAGTGTCTAATTTGGTGGAGCATTTCAGGGGGAGGCAGCAGCTGATGGCATTGAGTCATCACAGGCGGCTTAGCCGCGCTCGCGGCTAGCCAGTGGATGTCGGGCCCAGGGGTTGGCGCACTCGGCCGTTCCGTTCGTCCCGAGAAGAGCTCGCCACCTTCTCTCAGCTCACTCCTGTACTGGGGTGTGTGCACACGCCCTCGGCTGACACGACAAAAGGGTCCCCTCCAAAAGATGGGTCTGTAACGACTCAGAGATCCCATACGGCGCCTCATCTTTTCTAAAGAGCCTAAACAGATTCTGTTTTGTATTCCAAAAAAAAAAAAAAAAAAAAAAGCCTCTTCACAGAGAGATTAGATGCCAGGTGCTATGACTAGCATGTCTCAGCATGGCAAATGCATCTGAGATAGAAAACCCTGACTCCACGCATCATGTTGTCTTTCTGCTTATCTGTCAGATGGTCCGCTCGTCTGATCCGTCAGTCTTTCAGGACTGAAAGCGCGCGCACACACACAAACACACACACACACACACACACAGTTACATACATCTTCCCTGGCCGCAGGGTTACGTCAGCGCTACCTCTGCTTATTGCTCTGGAATGAGCATCATTAGCGAAAGCACCCACTCCGAGTCATCAGCAAGACTCAGCTCAGCTGCATAAGCATATTAAACACGCAGCAGCAAGAGCCCAATTAGGGAACGAACTCTCTCTCTTCCTCTTCTTCTCACTCTCTCTGTCTCACACACACACACACACACACACACACACACACACTCTCTCTCTCTCTCTCTCTCCAGTCAATCATTAAAAGGAGTTTCTCAACTCCTTAGTACACACATGCACACTTATCGCTGTCTTTACAAAGGTTTTCTATTAAATTACATACTACTGCAGCTAAATATACTTTACTCAACTTTTAACCCTAATAACCAGAATGTTTCACTCCTTCGGTATTTTTTAAGAGAGTTGGAACCAAACTATCAGCTATTAAAGACCCTAGAAAAATGTCCTCACTATCAAAATATGTCTCGTTTTCCTAATGCACCTATCGCGCACACGTCCAGATGTTGCAGGCGTCTATCTGGGTCACCAGAGCACTGTTGAAGGGCAACAGGATGAGGTAGGTGGTCTCGGGGTAGAGTTGGGGGGGCCAGGGGGCGGGGCGAGTCGGCCCCTTTGCCTTGTAGCCAAGGGGCTCGTTTACCACACGCTCTCTGTCCCAACGTGGAGCAGGCAGGACAAGGACCGCCCACAGTGCCAAAAGCACCGCTGCACAATCCGGTTAACAAAGACCAGTCACGGAGCGCCTCCGTTTCAATTCAGCGGGCACTGAGCTATCCATTGCGCATCATCTTAAACACAACGCTTGAGTAAACAGTAGGGCCTATCACACACGCGCGCGCGCGCGTGCACGCACACCCCAGTTGGGGTTTTGGTTATGATGGGACTTAATTATATTTGCACAGAGCAGCCAGTGTGGAACATGAATAAGAAATCCACAGAAGGTGAGAAACAAAGTAATAAAAGCTGAAATGCTGAGCGACCCCCTACTGCAGCACGGTAGGACTTGGAACATCACCAGCACTCACCAGCAGATCACCGTAAAGCCAGTCAGTTTGCGAAGCACCAACAACACCAGGACCACCAATAGTGGAAGACGGTTAATCCAACCACATTTCCCAGAAGGTTCTTTGAGTGTCTGGAAGGCCTCAGCTGGTGGGGGGGGGGGATTCCTGATGGGACGGTAGACAACCGTGGCGCACCTGATTGCTGATCAGTAAGTTGGGCGGGGCCAACACACCCCGGGCTGTTCAATTCGAACACAAAGTCGAACATTACCAGCATGCGATTACCCAAGGGCCTATAATTCCATCCGAGTGGAGAAAAACATTTCGGAGCTTAGCGGAGGCTTTGCGACGCATGGCATTTCAGGAGGTTCCAAAAGTGACAAACAATTTATCATAGAGACGGAGCAAGTGAGATTGCAGCTCTGAGTAATAACCAGCCTTGCCGCCACCACTTAGTGGGAGTTAGACAGCGGAATGAGAAGCCTACATGAAGAGAGCATTACGCAGACCTGCCAACAGACAGGCGGGTGGCCCATGCGCAAAAAGAAAAGCTAATGAGAGTGAGAGCGACATTGAAAATGAGCATAAGAAAACCCAAGAGCACAGAGCAACACAGATGAGCGCTCCAAAGATAATATTGCTTTTTTTCCGCTCGGAGACGCAGGGGAGAGTAGATATAGCGCTGATAATCAAATCATAAATGATCCAGATCATAAACATCCAACAAGCCAAAAAAAAACAGTCTTTATAAGGAAATGATTAACAGACCTTCCCGCAGGAACAGTATTTCAACCCCTGTAATCCTTGGCCAACGTGCGTAAGGCACAAAAGTTCCTCCAGTATTACGCCGAAAGCAACTCACAGTGATACCGAATAAACCGTGAGGTGCATTTGCGACATTCAGACTATTCCCCACATTACCAAAAAGAAGCAGCACTGAGTTCCTCGTGTAGGAGTAAATTGAGGTGGGCAGTCTCTCAGGTAACTCGCCTCTCGCCCCTTTTCTCGGCCGTCAGCGGGCCGCTATTACGGGGAACAAGATCAATTGTACAGTCAGATGTGATTTAAGGAAGCAGTCGTCTGCATTTGCTCGCCACGGAGCTCATCTCATTGTGTTTGCTTGCTCGTTGAGATCAGAGGGCCAGTGAATTCAGAGCCTCATTTCCATAAATGCTTCCCAAGTTCCAGAATGAAGAGCTCTCTTGCGCACATCTCCCATCAACACACTTACTCAACGGGGTCTTATTCGACAGACAAAAGGTCCGCCTTTAAGTGACACGTTTAACACAGTAATGAGCGCAATTTTCCATTAACACTTGTGGCCGGGATGTTACATGGTAAAAACAGGTTCTGTGCTTATAGTTGCAGGGAAAGATGTTTTTTTTCTCCCACAGGTTAAATGTGACGGGTTTCTTTATCCTAGGAGGTCTTGGGACCAGACACATGGTCAGCACAAAGCCAGAATCGGCTAACACAAAGCGTGTCTGTCTGACCTTCAGAACTCTATGGAGAGGAAATATTCGAAAGCTCAACCAGGCGCGTTAATCTCCCGTCCGCCACCATGCAGATATGCTAAGGGGGATCGGTGCGGACAAGGCAGGAGCACGGCCATTTGTGCTTGTGCACCTCAGAGGAACAAATCCACCCCCGGCTCTGCGTATCCGTGGTAACGGAGTCGGATGCCTGGCACACCTTCTCATTACCCCGGCGACCGGACATATTTTACAGCTCATTCACTTTCCCGCTTCTGCTGTAAGTATTCCGACTGGGATGGAAGAAGTACCAGGGTTACGACGGAATGCTGACAGGGAAAAAATATGGTGAAGTTTACAGACATCATTAGCACAAAAATCCCGGCGAATGCCGGACACCTTATTATCCACCTTGTTCAGTCCGATGGCCATCACGGCAACGCTAACGCACCATGCCTCACTGAATACCAAATCCGTGTTTGCTGTCTAAGGGTACTGCTGGAGATCGACAGCGCACATCTTTACTCATCAATATTAGTGGGAGAACTGTGTTTGATTGGGCGTGGCAGAAAGATCACAAGGTCAACCATCAATTTACTCTTAGGAGATTTACTCTGTGGTAGAGTGGGATGTGCGCATTTCAGCCACAGAGGCTCATACTGCATGCAGTGGGCATGGGCCTGAGATTCAGCACTTTCAACCACAGCAAATGGATGGGATTTCCTCTCTTACATATGCAATCTCTCTCTCTCTCTCTCTCTCTCTCTCCCACAAAGACATACACCCAGTCACCCAAACACAAACAACCACACCACACTACACATGCATACTTGTGTGAGTGCAAGATATCCAATTCTAACAACAGTCAGAACAAAACATTTAACACTCAAAAAAATCCCACACATTTACATCCAACTTGGCATCAGTTTCTGGCACCCCAGGATGATGCATTGGTCTCAGGTTCCAAAAGTTCTTGCTAAATAAATCCTATGTTATGGCATTTGTTCAATAAATCTCATCCGTGCATTTTCATTGATCATCTCTCATTAACTGGGGCTGCAGCTGGCCGGGTGTCCAACTCTAATCAGCAGCCGCTCCAACAGGTTGCGGCCGCGGCAAGACCCGGCCCCTCATGGGACCCAAAACCGTCCGGAAACCTGCTGCTCTCCAGAATTCTGCATCCTAATTAACCACTGTAAGTGTTCCCCAATTACAGTGGGAAATGGAACAAAGTCCAAATTGTATTATGACCACAGCAAAATGGGTTTGTGTGTGTGTGTGTTTGTGTGTGTGTGTGTGTTTCTGCCTCCTCTTAGTAAGGAACACTGATGTAGGCTCTACTAGCTAATTAGGTAATGAGCACTGATTACAGCTCTGATTTGCCATGTCCTCTCCCAGATCCAACATTCCCCCCATGCTGACTCATCTCCTCCTCTCACTGAACTTGGTCTTCAGCTCCACCGCAAACACAGATACGTACACCACACACCCCACACCAAAGGATAGACCAAGTTAGCCAATGCATACTTGCAGCTTTTAAAATAGCATTTGATTTGATCAAGTTTGACAGAAAAACAAATAACAATGCACGAAAAAAAAAGCTTTTACTCTTTGTAAACAACCATGTAAAATGAGTGAAATGAGTTAAAACAAGAAAAAAAAAAAAAGTCCTTTAAAAACTCATGCAAGTCATGCGGGGAAAAATATTTGTTTAGGGAATGCAACTGTCACACCAAGGAACGCAGAGGAAGTGCGTGCGGGAAGGATGTGAAAGGTGAAAATGAGGGGCAGGGAATAGAAATGGCTTCAGCTCGGAGAGGTTCAGTGCCCGGAGCCACACGTCATCCCGAAAGGGTTCCTGGGCAGCCATGGAAATGCACTCTTTCCATCCCACAGTTTTAAACAAAATTCAGATAATTACAATTTTTTTTTCCTCTTCCAGGATGTCACCTTTTTTTCCCTTTTGCCGCCGTATCTGTGAGCGGCTGCGGTTGGATCTGCTTTCATCTTTGTACCGTCTCTCTCTCACACACACACACACACACACACACACACACACACACAACTCATGGCGAGACCCTGCCCACACCTGCCTCTCTGCATCATGGGAACAAGCAAACACTAGGCTAACGTTACCTCCCTTTTGTTGCCCATTAAACCTGCCTGAGCCTGAGACACATGGCTACCTACAAGCATGACTTTCGAAGTCGATTCACAGTCAACGCGGGCGACCGTGTGCGTCTACCAACTCTTTACTCTTAAAGGTGTGGGGAGGGAACGGCAGGTCACGGCACTAAATGAGTTTCCTCTGCCGAGGCCTGTGGGGTTAGGTGAAAGGGGACTAATGATTCAAAACGATCCAGAACAGCAGCAGCAGTGTAAACAGCTGGTGGAGCGAGAAGGTTGATGACACAGAGATGTGGAGTGCCCTTGGAGAGCAGACGCAGCTGCAAATCAACGCACGCTTGAGAATAATCTCTCTCTCTCTCTCTCTCTCTCTCTCTCCCGATCTCTCTCTCCATCTCTGCCCCTGCCAACCCAGGCTCTCCCACGAATCGCCACAGACAGCATCCCTATACATATTTAACACCCCGCCAGCGAGAAGAGGAAGGGTGGAAGGTCTGACAAGAGAAAACAGAGACAGAGAGTGAGTTAAAGATGCAGGGAGGAAGGAACCCATCCATCAGTATCTTCTTTGCCCCACTGCCCCTGTGCATATGCCATCAACCAAGCTCTGCCACTTCCTGTTCGACCTCGGCGTGCTCCAGACCGAGCGGACGGCGGCCGGCTGGCCGGCATGGTGGGCTGGGGGTGGGGGGGCCGGCATATTCTCCCTAACTACCCAAAAGGTAGGTAGCCATCAGCCAGTGCCCGCTCTGCGTTGGCTTGTCGAAGGTTCATTAAGAACCCTTTATGGAGAGCAGAGCTACGCTGCCCTGCCTCAGTGCCGCGATGGTCCCATCCGCGCGGTAATGAGTCTGGGTCTGTTCCAGGGCCCAGCGTGAGCCTGTACGCCATAACGCGTCTTCAATGGTCCACTGGTGACAAGCCCACTCATTCACTCCACATGATTGCAGGCAGAACTCAGAACTCAGAACTCCCATTAAATTTCAGTTAAGTTTCAGCACAAAAAACTGCTGAGAGAGAGAGAAAGTGCAGTGTGATGGGGGGGGGGGGGACCCTTCCATTCTTTCGTCACTATTATAGTGCAACAATGTATAACATGTGTGAATGTAAATCCATGACACATAACACAGCTACTAATTACTTGTTTTCCTATTGCAGTACCAAGGCCGACAAGTACCAGATTTTTGTTCTAAATAATCTAGTGTTATTCAAGCACGCTATAAGCATGCACACCAGCCTATACAACTTAAAGAAAAAAACAACTCAACTGGATTTCCCCCAGTCTCTTATAATACTTTTATTACCAATTACAGAATAAACTAATTAACGACCAGAAACTACTTTCTTATTGCTCTGTTTGATTAATGAAGTTTTCCTTAGAAATCCTTTTAAACTGCAATTAAGCCAGTTTCACTACTCCACCTGATTGCTTTTCTTTTAATTTCTTTGTCATTTTCAATACGCAATATTTAGGAGTATAATTAATTTCTGTCCATTCACACAATAGATTCATTAAATTGGGACATTTCTACTTATCATTTCCCTAAAGGTATTCACATATAATTTTCTACTCTATTTCGGGGCATATATAGGACCTTTTTGCAGAGAGTAATCAGTGGGACTTCAGTAATCATACTGGACTGTCTCCTCAACATTCAGAGTTAGTTAACCTTACAACATTTAATTGGAGAATATTAATTTTAATTCAATTGAACGATCTATTTAACAGTCCATGGTAATTGTGCTCAGCTTGAGAGGTTCAGAAAGGTGATTATAGGAAACAAATGAAATTAAGAGCGCCCCCTTAATATGCGCATTTCTTAAAATACACACACACACACACACACACACACAACTTTGCAAACCGGCTTGAGCTTGTTCATTTAAATTACTTAAACATTTTTTTCATTGCTACGCAATGGTACAAGAACTAACAAACAGATGTTCATTTTCATTCATTAGTCATGTGCAGACATAAAACAACAATAAACAAAAGAAAAAAAAGTCCAACAAAACAGAGGAGGAAGGTGACTAACGATCAGCTTCAGAACTACCTTGTGTATAAAGGCAACTGCTTTTCCTATCGAAAGAGAAATTCCACTCTCTATTCAAAGACCATTACCGCCCTATAAATATTGATCCTTTTGGTATCTCTCATTGGTTTGCTCGTCACAGATCCATATATATCTATCTGTCTGGGACTGGTGGCAAGCCAGTGCAGAATGCAGCCAATACGCTAAACTCCACTCAACATTTTCTTAACAAATACATCAACGCTCTTGGTTTAAGGAGCACAGATGCGACTGCAGTGCAATACTGCCACCTACTGGTGACAGGCCAGTCGGCTAATCATGAGCAACTGCACTAGAGATCTAAGCAGAGTGAGGTGTTACCTAGTGCCAAATGGTAGGATTCACTATGGAAAAGCTATACTGCGCAAGCGAAACGACCGTCACGTATTTAATGTGAATGCCAGCGTGTCAGAATACAAACACTATATTATTCAAGAGGCTTTTCGTTGTCATTCCAGCTATATACAAGTGAAACAAAACGACGTTCATTTAGGTCCGCGATTGAATACAAAAGAACAAGTGCAAACAAAGCGCTGGCTGGTTTATAAACACCAATTTTCCAGGAATAACTCTTAACTCGGTGATACAGGCTGTTACGGTCGTGGGAACGTGCTTTTACAGCGCATTCCTGGTCTTGGGCTCAGCATGGCCAAGGATTAACTCTTCAAAAGCACTTTGGCTGGCAGACATTTTCCACTAGAAACACCAGAAGAAGCTGCCGGTGTAGCCGCTCCACTGCACTATTCTTAGCATAGTCTGTCTCGCAACGTGAAGAGTTATTTGCAATTTCCAAACGAATTCCCTATGAATGTTTCACCCAGTACAAGGCGCTAATCGGGTCTGTGGGTTCTATTCGCGTCGTTGGTGAGGCTGGGTACGGAGCTTTTATTGTTTTCCTAGCTTTGTGAGCAACCAGGACGCTGTCGCTTTAAAGACGCGCTCCTGGAAATGGAAGGATGGGACTGTAACCTCGAAATCGCCCAGCTTTCAACACCTCCGTGTGTCAGAATGATGGAAACAGCTGCAGGGGAACGAGAACCGGCGTCTGGGGTGCCCGAACCCAAGATCTATGTAACACAATCTACCTGTTCCCACTACCCATCAGATGCACACACACCAGGGGTAGGCATATACTACGATATATTCCATAGGAATTGTGTAAAAATAAATTATTATTATTATTTTTTTTAAAAAACGTCTAATGAGTATGCAAAGCATTGCAAATGTGTATTATATGAGAAGGATGTAATCGTTTGAAGCCAGATGTGCTTATTCGGTATAGTGTAGCGAGAAATGGTGTTGGGAAACAATGTGGACATGATCTAGCAAAAAAGAAAACTGAACATAAGGCCGGAGCGAGACTCCAGGCAGGGCTCCGGCTAGGAGACCAGGACAGAGGATGCTCGAGCGGGCCTAGATGGGCCTTGATATGGAGCTGAGGACAGGGGCCGACACTAATAGATCACCTCTGGCTGACAAGCAGCTCAGTAATGGCAGTTTATCACAGTGAGGCAGCAGGCGGCACATTCTGGTACTCCCGCACACGCACGCGCGCACGCACGCACGCACACACAAAAGGAAGCAAACCCGAGCGCACAAACACACATACATTAGAATGACATTCGGAGAAAGGCTAACAAACACCTCCCCTACAGACAGATTTGTAAAGCCTCCTGAGCTAAAAACCACACAAACTTCAGCCATCTGTCTAAATACACTGCTGATGCACCGCCAGCAGGCGGAGGGGGCCCACCTAGCGCCGCTACATCACTTCATATTTATAACACCTCCCCATTTTTTGCGTTTTACGAGTGTGCAAGCTTAAGAACGGCCAGGACGCAGAGTGAGAGAAACCAAACTAGATGAATGGTGATTGAGCGATCTATGGGAGGCTAATTCTACCCATTTGCGCGGCCAAGTCATTATCTCCGAAAGGCGCATATTTATAAATGACCTGCGAACGAGGGCTTTCAACATTCCTCAACCATTAAGTGAGTGTAAACTACTTTTCATCTGCTTGCTTGATGGAGGAGGCAGTTTATTTGCTACCTCGGACCACCTCTTTCCCTCCGAGCCATATCTATGATTAAATCGTATGTTTTAACCCGAAATTTACTTTGCGCGAAGAAGGGAAAGCGCCAGGCCGATGGCACTTCAGCGGGACACGTTAACTGCTCTGATTATTATCAAGAAGGAACTATCGCTGTTTCATATTTATCGCCGTGTCCACTTTTCATTATGGTGTTCATTACGGGGCATAAATAATGTACATAAATGTGCCCGCACCACTCCACACTCCATAATATTGCCGAGCGATATCCGTCTTGTCTGTAGTTATCAGACATTACCCTACTGAATTATATCTATTAGTTGCCTTTCCGGCTTGCTTTCTCATCAGCCATTTCTGCAGCGACGCCTGCATTAACTTTTAGGTTTATTGCATCTTCTTTACCCAACACAGACCATTAATCTGGTTAATGGCTACCGTGACCCCTTTCATCCAATTTCATAAACTAAAAAATATTAATAAAGCACAGTAAAGCACCCATTGTACAGAATCTTTTCATAAATCAGAAGGTCCTTTTAAATGGCGTGGATGAAAGGTATGCTGCAGCTTATTCTGAGTTTTTTAATTTTTATATTTCAGCCCCAGAAGCTTAAATCAGAACAAATTAGTCCACCCCCCACCCCCCCACTTTTTGCTCTGCTAAACAATGCAAAGCTTCTTTTTAGGGTGGTCATTCTAAAAAGAGTGAAGTGTTTTGTTATGAGGTCTTACTTCATTACTTTTACTGTAGCTGGGCCTTGGAGGTGGGTGGTGATGTTCCCTGTAGGACTGGATGCTACAGTAATGTTTCTGACACAGTGTGGAACCATATCCAAGGTGAGGTGCTTAAAATCGTTTAAAATTGCAGCTTCTCTACCATTTGTTACAAAAAGGTCAAAGAAAACTGGCGTCACTGTATTGATGAGGATATGAGAGCATTACAGCAGGCAGACCTGGTAGTCGACAAGATTAGGAATTATGGCCTTGACTGACCTGGATCCAAGTCCCTGGAATCAGCTAGAGCCTGGGCATGTTCAGGGAGAGACGTCTCCCTGCCTTTCTCTCCCTCCCAACTTTAGTCCTTAGCAGCTTCTATGCCAATGGAGCCAAGGCACTGGCCATTACTCAATTGGACCAGCAGACAAATTTACTTGTTTCCAAAGACAATTAAGCACCTAGCAATGTAATTTCAGAATACTGCCCTTACATACAGTGAATTCAGAAAGAATTATTTATTTAATGCTTTGCAGAAGCTCCTTTACAGCTGCAAATCTTTTGCGATATGTCTTTACAAGTTTTGCATACCTGGATTTGGACAGTTTGTCATTGCTCCGTCAGCCTGGAACCTCAGGTCCCTCTGCAGATGCTTGATCGGATTTAAGTCGGAGCTTTGGCTCTGCCGCTCAAGGACATCCAGAGATTTGCCCCAAAGTCACTCCAGTGTCATTCTGACTGAGTACTTCAGGTTACAGCCATGTTGGATGGCAAAATGCCGCTGCAGTCTGGAGGACGTTCTCTGTAAGGATGTTCCTATATTCAGCCGAATTCATGCATTGTCTCCCTGTCCCAGGTGCTAAGAAGCATGATTCAGCCACTGTAAGAATGATCCAGTTGAAATGCTGTGCGTTTTTCACCTGACAGCATTTGCTCTTCTGCCCAAAGAACCCACATTTCAGATCACTGGACCAGAGAACCTTTGTCCACTTGTTGCAGGTCTTTTACATGTCATTTAACCAAATCCAAGAGGGCTGTCATATGCCTTTTTCTCAACAGTGGTTTTTATCTTACCCCTCTGCCATAAAGGACCGACTAATTGAGAGCCAAAGAAAGAATTGTCTGTGCCATAGGACATTTGGAGCTGTTCGAGAGATACTATTGGGTTCTTTATTTCAGCTAACTGACCAAGGCCCTTCTCGCGCTAGTTACCAGACATGACGAGACAGCCAGCTCTAGAAAGGTTCACGTTTAGGGCAAGTTTCTTATATTTTAAAAATGTTTTAGGTCTTTGTCCTGATCTTTGTCTCTCCATAGTCTGATCGCGGACATCCGCAGAGTTCCTTGGACAGCGCTGGGTAAATTATGACCCATTACAGACCCAGGTGTGAGCCTTTCCAAACTATGAAAAATCAATTCACATTGCAACAGGTGGATTCCAAATGAGCTCTGGCCACATCACAGGGATAATTAAAAGCAAGCAGAATGCACCTGACCACAATTTGTAGGTCCACAACAAAGGGTCCAAATGGTTTCAGCTTGTGATTTTTATTTAATTTTCAAAACTCTCTAAAATGTTTTCCCTTCATTATGGGTGATTAAGAATTGATTGATGGGTAAAATGTGATTAGATCCAGTCCAAATCAAGCCCACGAGACAATAAAGTGTGCATCAAGGTGTGAATATTTTCTGAATTTACTGTAGATGAGCGAATCCTTGGATAATGCTGGAAGAAACCAAATGACATACATCTTTTTTTAAGAGTACCATCAGAGTCAGATCCAGAATCACTTTACTTGGCAAAAGTCCTCAGTACACAGGAGCACCTTGGCAGAAGACGGCATGAACATATAACATACAATATTGTGACAATACAATGCAAACACTGAGACCACATGTAATACCTCTACTTTCAGGAAAGTTTAGTCCTGCTTATTTGTTATTGGTGGTTTGTTAAGAAGGGTGATTGCCACTGGGACGCAAAAATGGTTTACGTTCTGTCTGGTTCTAGTTTACCAGCACGCTTGGATGACAAAACCGGTAATGGAGAGGAACTCATAGAACTCAGCTGACATACGGAGCTGTGCTGCTAAATGTCTGTCAACCTGCCAAGCATGAAAATCCTTAAGATGGCACAACTAGGTTCTCAACGAAACCTGTCACTCTGACAAAGATCTGGAGGTTTTTTGGTAAAAGCATACAGGCCATTAGTGAGCTTGCTGCACTAATAAAGACAATACATAAATATTATTAAATACAAGGTGCTGTTTACTCCACAGTTTAAAAAGAAGTGACATGAAATGGGAAATGGACACAGCTAGTGAGGTGAAGAGCCCTGTACCTGCTGTGCTGAACAATGCTGCACACCACTGGAGCTCTGTGTGTGCACAAACACAAACAGACACACACACACACACAATGTTTGTGTTCTAGAGGAATAGTATTCATCTGGAAATATTATTTCCAGATGACCATATCTGGTCAAGCACAGGCTGCATCAATGAGCCCCTGGTGCAATAAACCAGTATCGGACATAGGGCACCGCACACAAGCAAATCAGCATAACTGCACATCACAGCATGGATGTTAAAAAAAAAAAAAAAAAAAGCACCTACTAGCGTTCTATGGCGAGATCAGAGGGACAAGGCCGGTACGTGTCTCATCTAATTCTGTGCACGTTGGCGTGTGTGGATTTTAATATCAAAGTCCATCTCTTAAGAGGAGTAGTCAAGCTCTCATTACCTTGCAAGAAAGAAAGTCAGGAAGCACACCTGCCAACTGTAAAGCTCATTTACCTAAATGAAGCCGGGCTAACCGTGGAGACGGGGGGGGGGGACCAGCGGCGTGGGGCAGACTGCCACCAGGACGGCGGATTGTCAGGAATGCCGGCTTTAATCTTCCTGCTTACACTTGATGTCAACCCCACCTACCCTCCACTCCAACCTACATCAGTCTAGGTGGTGGGCACACTAATGGTTTGATGACGGCTATTAATAAAGGATGTGTGCGCATTGTCCAGGTGTAACTTAGGACTCTCAAATTAGCATTAAGATAATAACTTGTTTGATTTGTGTTCGTGTCTTTGATTAAACTGTAAAGCACATGATTGTTTTCGGAAGGACGCAACTTTAGGCTAGGTCAAAACTCAAGCTAGCAGCGAACACCCTCTTCCTGTTTCTTACCCTTGGCAAGCCCAGTCATAGTGTAAGTGGCAAATGGATTTAATTTGAGAAATTAGCAAACAGCAGGACTCAGGAGCCCCACAGGTGTCGCGGGCCAAATCCCCTCTTACCAATTTAAAATAATGACATTAAAACAAAGGCCGTCTGTAGCGCAGAGGGATAATGAAAGCATGCGTTACGCCTTCGGTGAAGTTTGCTTCAGCGTTCGGTCTGACCTCCTACGGCGAAGATTTGAAACGCAAGGACGGGGGGGGGGGGGGGTGGAGGAGGGGAAATCATCAGAGCCTTGCTACTGTTACACAGTGGCTCTCATCAGCACATCAAAGACCTCGGGCAGCATCGACAGTCCACTGAAGCACGGGCTTTTGTGTTGGTCACATTATACATCAGCAAACAAATGATCACCATTGACTGACCCAGCATGGCGCGGCCCACGTTCAGCAGCTGAAAATAAAGCTAAAAGAATGTCGACAAAGGCATTCGCCCGCGCCGCTATACAGAGCAGCAGCATTCGTGCAGGCAAAAAAGAAATACAATAATCAGATTTTATTCTCCACTGCAAGTGACAAAATTGCAGGTGTCGAAAATTCGTCCCATGTATTTCTGGAACACCCACAGAATGCGCACACACGGGTGCGGGAGGCCAAAAGAATAGTTACAACCGCTTCCTTATTCTTCTGATCCTGACAGCTCGGTCCTGGGTTGGTCCAAGCCAAGAGGTGACTGAGTGTAGGTACAAGGCAGGTGTTATTAACAAAGTTGATGGTGAGGGTACAGAGTATGAACATTATTTGCAGACTCATATTAAAGGTGAAGTTGGCATTAATATTGGCATTCTGGATAGCTGTACAGTGACGCAACTTGTTAGGTATCCACCTGAGACTCTTCAGTGCACAGGAAAGGACCATCTGCTCCAGATCTTGGGTTCTGTATTCCCACACGAGCGACCCCAGATCAGGTCCCTAAGGGCCCAGAGCACCAGAAGGCTTCGTTCAACGCTAATGATCCGCCCCGACCTCTGATCCACACCACGCTTTACCATGTCATCAAACTCCCACTAGCCGACAGGCCAGCAGAAACTCGCGTGACCCCAGCCTGTCTTCAGGCAGCGGGGGCAGGCTCCGTAGGCCGCGCAGTGCGTACGGTCCCGAGACGGAGCGCACGCAGGGGGTCCCCATAGGGCCGGTCCGCCCAGATCGATCGGCCCCTGCGGCATGCCCAGCTGAGACGCCACGTGCACATCGATTAATCCCAAACCCTCCCCCCCCTCGCCTGGCTAGCGGCCTTCCTTACCCCGTCAGAATCATTACACTCCTGGCTGCTCGATAACGTGAAAAGCGAAATAGAATAAAATAAATAAATGTAAAAACACACAGCCATTTTCCTCAACTGTCCAGCGCTTCCCCTCACCGCCCTCCATCACTCCCAATAGCATTCATCACACCCGCGTGACATCAGGACTGTAGGTAGAGAACGAAGCGCAGACAAAAGACAATTTAACAAGCCATTTCAGAGCGGGTCACAGCTTTATGAGACACTCTTTTAGTATTCAGCGAGATGTGCACCATAAAAAATAAATAATTTTACAAAAAAAAAGGACAGAGAAGTGCCAACGTAGACTTGGGCGTATTAACATTTGAGGGAAGGCGGGCCAAGGGAGAGGTCAGGATGTAAGCCGGTGGTGGCGTGCGGGCTGTCACCGCTTGGACAGGGCAGGCGCGGATGTGGAGAGAGCCTGTCAGAGGCCCAGAGGCTGACAGACACTCAGGCCAGCAGCGGCAGGGGGAAAAAGGCAGGCGTCCTTATGCGCGTCCACTCGCTTGGCAGGTCGAGAGCGCCAAAAAGCAATTTGGGCATGCCTGACCACAGCGTCCTCTCCTGCTAAGCGGGAAAAGAGGGGAAATCAAACTAGGCAGAAAACACAGAGTCGGAAACGCACAAGGAAAGTGCTGCAAAACTGTCCTATTCCATGTTTCAAAAGGGTTCGTCAACATGCTGCTAAGAGCTTTACCTATACTGATCATTGCACTAAACAATCTCATAATGAATCGTACTGTATTCGCAAATGTAGTCTGATTACTTTGCTGTTTAAAAGATAATAACTAACTAAGGATGTGACCTTGGAATACATTGCTAGGAAAACCTCTTTTATTCAGTGGCTCTGCCAAGCCAAGGCAGCAGATCTAGGGCATCAGGGTCATATGAGCGGCCTAACGGGTTGGATTAAAGGGATGACCGGGGCTTTACTGCAGGCTGTAGATCCCCATTTGATGTTCCGATGTGCTAAAAGGCGATAGTAAAACATTGCATGCTAAAAAGGTCTGCTGTAGGGAATCAGAACGCGACCGCTTCCCCTGCGGCTCACACTGATGCCTTTGTAACGCCTCTGTAAATCGGTCCGAACTCGGACCTCCAAACTCAAGAGGCATCATGGCAAAAGTACCTTTCATCATCTATTGGGAGGAAACCAATTAATTTAAGGTAACTTTATAAAGAACCCATTTATAGTAATTGTGACCAGCTCAACTTAGAAGCGAGCTCGCTCCGGCTTCCTGTTAGGTTACCACGAACGCAGCTTCCCTGACTGCAAAAGGAAGCCAAATTTGGTTTACGCGTGTATGCTCCAGTCTCTAAAATACACTTGCTATAAACCAAATAAATTAGTTAGTTCATGCAACAGAGATGAGCGCTGGACATTTAGGGTTGGGGTTATGCACCCTCAACCCGTGAATCACATCCAGATTTCTGCCAAGCAGATTCCATCCGCTCAACGCGCACCTAAACACCACTTAGCGAGATGAACTTTTTTTTTTTTTTTTTTTTTTTTTAAAAGCCCTGCAACTTTTGGTTTTTCGCTGACGCCACGAAGATCCACGCGACAGGAACTATATTGGACACCAGGACCTGGTCCAATGCCCCGAGCATTTTTCACCTCTGCTGTCTCGGCTGAGTGTCAAATCACCAGGCTGCCATTTTTACACTGTGGGTTGCGCTGTCGGTAAATCACTGCTCCCATATTAAAGATAAACAAAGCAGTCGGACATGGAGGAGAGCAAGCTTGGGTGGTGTTCACGGTCACAGGATTTGACATCATGACCATGGTGCTAGTTGCACCTGCTCTACCAGGTGAGCTTCAGGTACCATGTTATGACCGAGACTTGATTAAAGGCTAAATCTGTAACTGCAAGCTGCCCTGGACTGCTCCCGGTCATTGGGGAGGGGGCAGCCCCTACGCTACTGCTGCCACCCCTGACCCCTCGTCTCACGCTGCCGGCTCCGGCCCGTTTGCCATTTAGCAGCGGCTTAATCTTGTTTGGTCGCCGTTTCTGTCCAGTTCACATGGGTAACTCCAAAATACGGAGTCAGTTTTTCAATGTATTTAGGAATCTTTAATTGGTACTAAACAAAAAATAAATAATGAACGAGAAATACTGCCCCCTAGCTGTTTTCTTAAAGACAGTTGTGGATCAAAACATGGTTAAAGAGGCCCACTGAATAAGGCGAAGCTTAAAGTGATGCGCTGCCACAGGGCCCACCCTTTTAACCATCTGCAGGTGCAGCTGAACACCTCTTCAGAACGGCAGGGCAGAAAGGCCACTGATCACAGAACAGTAGCAACCTTTGCCTGTGAATAACCACAACACACAGCGCAAATTTTTTTGCCCTCGAGTGCATAATTTACTCCAGGATTTCACGTGTATGAGAAGCCAAGCCAGCGAGTGAAGGGCAGGTTTACGTGGAAAAGCAAACCCCCAAGTGCGCCCTGAGCCAGTACCTTAAAACCCCAGGTGCTGCTGCACGTGTAGGCTTGTGAGCTACGATACGTTAGTGCCCTCTGTTGGGCGCCAGTGCAGAAAAAGCCTTAAAGCCGGCTTACTTGTGGATTTACAAAGCCTTACGCCGATGGATTCTGTTCCAGACCTCAAATCCAAAGCTGGGTCCCAGACTTTGTAATGACTAGTAGTTAACTGGTCACATCCTGACATCCCACAAGACTCGCTGGTACAGGAAGAGTTGGAAAGGTGATATGGACTTCAAGGACTGGGAATAGTATGTGATTCTAAAATCCCGGATTTTAGATTTGAGGTCTGGACATGAAATCTTATGCCTTCTGCAAGTTCTATAGCCATTTTAACTTTGGCTGTCCTTTCGCAAAAGTTGTCAAATATTAAGGGCAACGTGAGAAACTTTATAAAAGCAGACTTATTAATTTTTATTTGTTACACACAAACAAGTCAGTGTTCAATTTAATAAATCACTAACAAATAAGATAAAATAAATCTGTGTTAAAAGTTGAAAGGTAACCAATAATTAAATGAATACACGCAAATAGAATTTAACTTGGACTGAGACTTAAGCTGATCAAAAGGTTAAAAATTGAATCAAATTCAATAAATGTAGGAGAATGCAAAAAAAGTTTTTGTATTATATTAAAATAAAAATTAAAAAAAAAAAAAAAAACCCACACACACACCTCAGTCCTATTTATGCATCACTGATGCTAAAGTTAAAGGACTGATGGGCCCCCAAGCCCACAGTAACTAAAGAGTGTGGTGTTTAACATATTTTAGTCTTGGTAGAGCAGAATAAGAACTCTGAACAGGATCTATATTACCACAACTTGCGCCTTTAAATATCACGGAAAAATCATTCGCCATCCTTTACCTTCTAAATGTTCTTTCCAATGAAGTCAAACTAGATTTTCAGTTTAACACACATTACCATCAACAATTTCAGATGTCCATTAGCACTAGAGAACTCTGGGCACAAGGACTGTGGCGGTTAAGACGCTAACTAATTGTTTAAGTGGTCATTTCTCAGCAAATTACTATCCAAGAACTGCTAACTTTACCAGCGTCTCTATACTCGCCCTATCGGAGAACTGCGATTGGCTGGTGGTTCTTTGAGCCTGTGTTTGTCAGGCTGGTGGTTCTCCTTGAGCTCGTGCTTGAAGGCCTTGCTGGGATCGAACTTGCGTGGCCCGTGACTGGAGCGGAGCTGCTCCAACTCCCGCTGCTGTTTCCCCACCTGGGCCCTCAGCTTGGACACCTCCTACACACACACACACACACACACACACACACACACACACACACACACACACACACACACACACACACACACACACACACACACACACACACAGGATGAGGACACGCGGCGGGTAACCGCGGCACTGCGCCTGCTGGCGGGCGCGTTCTGACCTGCTTGAGTCCCAGGTTGTCCTCCTTGAGCTTGACCATGTGCTTGATCTTCTGCCGCTGGTTCTGGTGGCCCAGAAGGTTGGCGTAGGCGTCGGCCAGCTTGCTGAGCTCCGCCTGCGTGGAGCCCTTCTCGCTCAGCAGGGCGTCCCGCTCGGCTGCGAAGCCGTCCAGCTGCTCCTGTGGAGAACAGGCAACGGACAACGCCAATGAGCGGAAACCTTAAGGAGCGGAGGCACGCCCACAGAAGACTGCACGGATTGGAGGGTGGCGTCTCGGCCACGGGACGTAAGCTCACCTGGAAGGGTTTGACTTTAGCGAACAGCTCTTCATACAAGCGTCTCCAGTGCTTGGTGTCGGCGTTAGACGCGCTGTAGACAGGTAGGAACGCACATCACTAACTGAACTGCAACTTTAGCTTAAACAGTGACAGAAAACGAGTTTTTAAACTGAGAGTAACTACCTTTCATTTATTTTCCAGTCCTTTGCCAAAAAACAATAGTAACTGCGTTTTCACATCAGTGAGTTGAGCTAATGAGTGGGTATGTCATGACCAGCTGGGCAAACGTGAACCTGTCTCCTCTCCCACGCCACAAACAACTTTAGAGCACAAAGGACACGGATAAATAGAAGAGTATAAAAATCACCTTGAGCGCAGCAGGCAAAGTGACCTTAAGGAATCCTTGAAAGCCAGACTCTCTGAAAAGCTTGCGCAAATGGTTTGATTCTGCCGAGACTTTTCAAAGCTCCAATTATATACTGCAAAAACTGGTTTGGCACAAAATAAATTTCTCGCAAAACAAGATTGCAAAGCATGTGCCTAGGCAACAAGAATCATCCTATTTATTGCTCAGCTGAACCATTTTACGACAGAGGAACCTGAACCGCATGAGCTGAACCTTATATAGGATAATAGAGAACCTACAAAGAGATGAGAGGAGCAATCTAACACTGGGGAGGGGGGGGGGTGTCTACCTACACGTTGGCTTTGTGTGGCAATGTCCCGCTCACTTCTTGACTCATTGGAACAGTTAAAATAAACAATCCTGAGAACGTTCAGGTTCCAAGGCTTCTGGGGAAAACCAGACCCTAATCACATTTCAGCTTCCGGATTCAATTAAATCCGGACAGTGCATTAATTTAACCGGACGGAATTTGGACCGCCGACTCCCCTGGGTTGGCTGGAGCGTGTCCGCGGAGCCCTCACCTCTGCTCCGCTTCCGCCGGACGCAGGCTGAAGCCCCGCCGCTCCCGCTCCACCTCCTGCAGAAGCCACTCCCGTGCCCCGCCCTCGGCCGACTGCCTCTTCTGCCGGGCCTGCTGCAGCTGCTCCAGCCCCCGCTGCAACTCCTCCCGCTCCTGCTCCACCTCCCCCTGCAAGCGGCTCCGCTCGAGGCCGTGAGCCTCTGCGGTGCACCGGGCCTCCTCCTCGCTCTGGGCCAGCTTGGTTTGGGCTTCCAGCAACATTCTGGAGTCGAAGACACATTCAAACCGCTTTGATCCACCCTCCCTAGACCCCCTGGGGTATAAAGGTGGTGTCTGGGTTAGGCTTTTATGAGCGGACAGGTGTGAAGCCTCACCTGGCGTACTCTTCACGCTCCTTGTCCTGCGTCTGCTGCTGGAGGCGGAGTTTCTCCCGCTCCTCCAGCAGCTGCCGACCGAGGCGGCCCACCTCCTCCTGCAGCTGCTGCCGCTGCGCCTCCGTCTGCTCCTTCAACTCGCTCAGAGCCCGTCTGCCGCTGGGAGGGACGGAGGGAGGGAGGCTCAAGGGCACGTCTCGCTTCCGGTGAGCGGCTGGGCCGGTTGGCGTGCGGTGCTTACCTCTCCAACTCAATGGCCAGTTCTCCGATCTTCCCCAGCGAGCTGCCGTGCTCCTCCTGGATCTTCCTCGTAGCCTCCGCGTGCGCCCCTTCCATGCTCTTCATCTCTGCGTCCCGCCTTAAGAGGGGGATGACGTCACGGTCACGGCAGGGAAACGACCGGTCAGCCAAGACACGGGAAGCCAAAATCTCACTCCGCAATCCCGCCAGCCTCAAATGCCTGAGCACCACCCTCTCCCCCACCCTTCCGGCCCCCACCTCTCCAGCTCTGTGCGGTCGCTCTTCACAATCTCCTCCAGTGTGGTGTTCTCCTCTCTCAGGTGCTGGATGGCCTCCTGGTGGAGACGTTCCTGCTCCTCAAGTCGAGACACCTCGTCCAGCACCTCCTCCAGCTCCCCTTCCAGCTGCTTCCTCTCGGCCTCCATATGGTCCCTCATGCCCGCCATCGCGCGGGTCAGGGTCTCGACGCGAGACTGCAGAGGACATGGCTCAGATCAGAGGGGCAGGAGCCGCATGAGATCAGAGGAGCCACCACTCACACTCAATGCCAAGTTGGCGAGTTTTACAGCGTGCGATCAAACAGAATTCCTGCTAGATCATGGCCAAGGTTTACGAGACAGCTCAAAATATATGAGCAATGAGATCACTAGAAAATATTTAATCAAACCAGCATTTGGATAAAAAATTTTTTATATATATAAAATCCCATGTCATGACCTGAGGCAGCAAATCATACCACCTTAACTTCTGACAGGAAATATTAAAAAAAAGAAAAAAAAGAAAAAATAATTAATTACACACACACACACACACACACACACACATATATATATATATATAAAAATTTAAAATGTATATAAAATATGCAATGAAACTTTATTTAGAATATTATCTTGAATTATTATAAAGTTGGTTAAGGCCATGTTTACAATATGCTAATGCTAAACAGATAACAGAACGCAGTTCTGCTAATTATAGTAGTAAATCTGCATAAAGGGAGAAAGAGTGTTACCTTCTCCTCCTCCAGCTGTTCAGCAAGAGTAGCATGCCTCTCCTTCAGCTGTTTATGGTCCTCCCTCTCAGTCATCCTGCTCTCCTCCAGAGAGCTGATATTATCCAGTAGCTCCTGCACTCTCCTCAGGCCTTCCTCCTGTGTCCTCGCTGCTTACACACACACACACACACGCACGCACGTACGACATTAAAACAGGACAGCCCCGCAGGCGTTAGACCAAAAAGACTCAGTGGGCAGGGTGCGTTACAAGCTCACATTTCTCACTCTCCAGAGCCAGGCAGCGTTCGCCCATGTGAGCCACGCGCTGGTCCAGCTCCTCCTCCGTCCTCCTCAGCACCTCCCTGACACGGGCCAGCTCCTGCTCCTGAAGCCGCGCGGTGGCGCGGGCCTCCTGAAGCTCCTGGGCACCCTGCCGCTCAGCCTCCTCCAGCTTGGCCAGTGCCGCCCGGGAGACCTCTGCCTCGCGCCGACGCACCTCCAGCTCCTCCTCCCGCTCACCGAGGACGCCCCGGCACTCGGCCAGATCCTCCTGCCGTCGCTGCAGTTCCTCCTCCTTTTCTGTGAGGGAGCTTCGGCAGGCGTGCAGTTCTGCCGTGCGCCGCTCCAGGTTCTGCTCCACCTCGCTGTGCCAGATGGAAGGCAAAATGGTGGTGGTGGTGGTGGTGGTGTTGGGGGCTCTCCACCCCATCAAAAACTGGAGCTTAAAGAAAAGCAAACTCTTACCAGAGCTTCTCTTGAGACTCAGAGACGCGGCGCTCCGTTGCAGTCTCGTCATGCAGCTTCCCCTTCAGATCCTTAGAAAGAGTCACGTAAACGAATCAGCCGAACACGCGGCATTGGTCAGTCGTGTTAGACTGCCATGCGTTACGAACCGAATCAATACCTGGAGCTCCTCGTTCGCAGCATCGAGGTAGTTCTGCAGAGCCTTGATCTCCTCCCTCAGCTCCTGTATGACAACTAAAAATGGAAAAACAGAAAACAGTGAGAACGCTGGATATCGACCGTGGGACAGCCCAGACATGTCCTACCGTGCAGCTTGTCCACTTCTTCCTCGAGTTCTTCGTTTTGAGCTTTGGTCTCTTTCCGAAGGTTCTCTGCAGAACAGTAAATCAATGCTAGACATGAGGACCGTGTCCATTTACAGATCCAAATTGTGCAGACTTGCATTGTTATGGCCACCTCTCATTAAACGTGAACACCACCATGGGCGAACGCTAAATATCATTAGCTCACGCAAGAAAATATCCACGAACACTGTTCCCTGTGAAACATGACGCATTCGGTTTGGGGTTTGTGCACTTTGAAAGGGGTGGGATTCTGAAACTGGACTGCACTCACATAGAAGCTATAGGTAGGCTGCTGCTTCCCTGGTGATCTCCGAGAGCCTAATTATGTACTGTAAAATCCTCCAAAAGCACAAATCAAAGAAAAACTGATGCTCACCGATATCCTTGTTCCTCTCCTGGAGGGCACCAAGATTTGCCTTAGAGGCCTCGAGATCTGTCTCCAGCACCTTCACTTTGCCTTCCAAATTGATCTGCAGGAAGCTCAGTTCCTGTGAGAAAAGCCAGATGTCAGGGTGGCGGCTACACGGGGCATTGGTGGCTAGGAGGGTGATTAGTAAATGAGAAGGTTGCCAGTTCAAGTCCCACCACTGCAAGGCTGCAACTGTTGGACCCCTGAGCAAGACCCTTAACTGTTCAAGTTGTATTCAGTTATAATTGCAAGTCGCTTTGGATAACCGCATCAGCCAAATGCTCTAAATGTACACGTACAGGCATTGACTGTTGCATTACTGCAGAACGCAAAAATAACCGTTGCCTGTCCAAGCATGGTTATCCCACCTTGTCTTTAGCGTCTAGTTTGTTCCTCGCCTCCATCAGCTCCATCGAGAGTGAGCCGATTTTCTTCTTTGTGGTGTCCGTGGAGACCTGCGTGCGTTCACGTGTAATAAAAACAAACAAAAGTTTAAAAACAGCAGCAACAAGAGAACAGGTGCAGCCAGCGAACAGCTTAATGGCCCTCACGGCTGAAGCCAGAACGGACTGAAATACGGCACGTCCGTTTAACGGAGAGACCCGACCTTGGACTTCAGGAACTCGTTGGTTTTCTTCAGCTCGGAGAGCTGCCTTTCCAGAGTCGCCGTGCTGGCGGCGAGCCCAGTCTTCTCCCGCACAGCAGCCAGCAGTTTGGACCCGAGCCTCTTAACCTCCTCCTCCATCGCTAGAAGCCTGCGGTCCTGCTCCCCCCTTTGCTGAACCAGCAACCGGATCTGCGAAGTTCCGCAAGACGGACAAGGTTTAAAGAAACTACTGCAGAGCTAGAGCACACGGTGCAAACGCTTGTAAATATGTTGCATAAAACGCTGCAGTGTTGGGCAGAATTCCAACATTACATATTGCGCAGGGTTCAGCATTAACTTTTTTCCACCGGCTTGCACAGTCAGGCGGGTGACTGAAAAATTCTCCATCTCCCAACCAAATTTCTACTATCCTGAAAAAAATCTTTTAATTTTAAAGTCTTATTCACATACAAATAAGCAGACAAGTTAATTATAGTTAAAATGTATTTAAAGTATTCCAGATGTGCTAGCGGCTTTTTGCACCACTATACACTCGGTGACAGATTTGTGGAGCGGTTTCTAAAATTTGTAGTTCAGACAAAAAAGAGCCACATATCTTCCTTGTCAGGATATTCCTTACAAACCCCACAGAACGTGTCGGGTGCAGAGGGGTCAAAATCGACACAACGAAGCTGCGGACTCGCTTTGCTTTGAATTTGCGCCGCATTCCTGAACACCTCGTTCTGATGTCATTTGTTAACAGCTAGAATTTATCATTGGTTTGTTTTGACTGGATGCGCATTTTTTTGTATTATGAGGGATTACATATTTAAGCGAATTGAGTTTGGCATCAGTTACATTGTTGACACACTGTGGCCCCACCCCAACATGAACGGGCCCAACCAGGCAAGCAATTTTTCGTGCTGATGTACAGACGTCGCATTTTATTTGCCCTGGGCAATAGTTACTGTTGAACCCTGTTGAGACCAGCACATGGTTTTATATGTGTGTAAATGTAGCTTTGCATGAAATACGTGGTAGACAAGCAAAAAACAGCAGAATTCTGAATGCATTCTTGTCATTCAGAAATGATACCCCAGTAAACAGTAATAGTTCATTTGTATATTGTAGGTGTCAGCAGTGCTAGATAATTCAACACCTGTCTTTTGGTGAGCTCACAATTTTAATTCTACTTCTAACACAGAAAAGGTGCGTGTATACCTCTTTCTCCAGCAGTTTCTGATGCATCGCCCCTACACTCCCACAGCTTTTGTCTTTCCTCGAGCTTGAACCAACGGACTGTGCGGGGAAAAAAAAGAAAAAAAGAAAGAAAGAAAAAAAATGATATGTACAGTAGGGCAAAGCACAAAGTGCATGCACTTATATTATTCCAAGCAGACATCTTAAACATCGAACAGACAGAGCACTCACCAAGCCATCCACCGACAGAGTCCTGCGCACTGGAGACATCCATGTGTCCTTTGAGGGTGAAGGTGGTGGTGGTGGTAATGTAGCTAGAGCAGGGGGGTAGGTAGACATATGAGTAAGAGGAACAGATAGCAACACAGCTACAGACACACACGAAATAAAGTGAAACTATTATGGTAAAGACAAAGTCAACTAGACCATCAGTCCTTCTCACATTTCTTGGACTTGAAGCGCTCTGCCTTGTGAAACGAAACGGCCCCTTTTACGTCGCCCGGCTTCACTTCGTAAGTACCGGGTGGAGGAGCACAGCCTGTTAAGGAATATTTACAGTCGTCTCGTTAGCAAAACGCCAACAAACATTTACCACGCCTGAAATGACACATTGAAACGTTGTGCTAGCAAGAAAAAATACGTGAGACAAGGATGGCATCAATTGCAATATGGCTAAACTAAAAAAAATGGCTAGCTAGGTAGGCTAGCATATGCGAATCTGACTTCGTATTAGCTAATATTAGCTGGTTACTTAACGTTAGCATAGCTATCCAAATGATCCAACAGGGTCAAATAACCTGTCTAGCATTAACGTTACTTAGCCAACTAGTAAGCTGTCCAAAACGAAATAAACTTATTAGTTAACCTACTAACTAAACTGGTCGTCATGTTAGGTACCATAACCGACGCTAGCTAGCTAATAGTTTGAAGGCTTCGTGTTGAGCAGTGTCCAAACAAGATAAACAATAACTACTCACGCCAGGACATTTCCGATGCAGTTTCAGCGACTCCGAGTTAGTCAGCTTGGCCAAGCGTTGAGTGTAATGTAGCTAGCGCTAACTAAGCAGCTCCACAAATTTGGCCAAAAAGTGGCGAAAAGGACGCTGTTTTGAAAACGACCCAGACTTTCTGCCAACAGCAACGATCATCATACTCACCGACATGTTCATTGAATCTTTTCAGAGGAGCTCTTGGAAACGACATGATTTCTAATCAGAGCGGCAACGTAATAAAAGAATGAATTTAATAAGCACCAAAACGTCGAGGAGTACAAGTAGACAACACGCAGCAGCGTTAGCGACACCCGCTGGATTTTGAAACTCATATAGCAACCAATGGAAACAAAGGAAAACCATACCGACCAATAAGATCTTGTGTAACGCGACTAGCTTTATCCAATCAGAAAACACGCTGGCCTATACAGAATTTGTATTAAGTGACTGGCCTTATCCAATCAAAACCGCCGTTCGTCTTGCTGCGTCTCCTACGTCCGCCCCATCGGTTTCTGGATGACCTTCAAATAATATTAAAATTGAATAAGTCTGTTTACAAGTTTTCGACATCGGAAGAGTAGCCAGCTAGCTAACGTGCATAATTAAGACCTGAAGTCCGTTTCCCTATTGATTTATAAAGTGCACATTATGGATACATGGATTCTCGACCACGATCGTTCACATTTGCATGTGATTTTAAATAAATGTAGGCCAATGTCAGCCTAATCAATATGCTGTGAGTTTGCTGCACTACAATTTTGCTATATTTGTCCAGACAGAACAGCTGTTCATAGATTTTCACTGACTCTCCACAGAAAGTTAGAGATTTTACTAGTAGGATACTACTACTACTACTACTACAACTACTACTACTGTTAATAATAATATGCAGAAATTTTCACTTCACATTAATATTCATGTTCGTATGTACAATAGATAGACATTCCCTAGAAGCTCAACAGACTGTGGTGACCTAAAGCTACATTTTAATCAACGACCTCTAAATTACTACTAATGTAAAATAGAAACTAAGCCTCAAACCCCAATGCAGAATGATTTAGAGCAAACGAAAAGGAGAATCTCACCAAATTAGATTAGATTCAACTATATTGTCACTGAGCAAATTGCAAATACCAAGCCAACAAAATATAATTAGTATCTAACCAGAATCATAAACAACAAGAAGATATGTAGAGAAAAAGACAATAAAGTAGAGTGACGAGAAAGTGTGAACAATGTACCAATGAAATGCAAGATAAAAGAGACTAGAGACCTGGATTAATGTAGTCCAAGAAAAAGACAAGTCCAAAACTAGTGAGGTAGGGTAAAGGTAAAGTGCAATTATGTGCAAATGTAAAATGAGGTCAGAGACCTGGATTAATGTAGTCCAACATAAAACAAAACCACGGTCAGAGACCTAGAATAGTATAATCCAAAAACAGAACAATGACTAAACTAGAGCAAAGTCCAAGGATGGATTAGTGTGGTCCAGCACAGTATAATCATAATAATCATGTAACAATAATCACTAATATAATCATGAATAATCATAAAATCATAATTACCACCACATATATAAACAGTGCAAATAATAAAGTGCATGTAGACCGTGTTCAAAAGTAGGAAGGAGAAAGGTAATCAGCATGAAACCGGACAAGTACGATCTTTAAGATAACAACGAGCAGAAATCAAATACATGCATTAGTAAACGAAGGCAGCGAGTGCTGACACAAATTGGCCGAACGGGGGCGCTCGCGCATCACCGATCCTCGCACTTCCGCCCCTTTACGCGCTCGCGAATGGAGCCCTCTGCTCGCCGTAACACGGAAAGACACGAACCAGAGGCGGCTCCGGTCATATATATATATATATTTATATGATTGACTAGACGCTCCGTTCACCTTTACTGATAAAAATGGTTTTCAACATGAAGGGTTCATAGGCTGTGGACTCTTTAAAACTAACATGTAAAGTGTCATGGTAACCGGAGACTTGGCTAACTTTGAGTGCTATACAGTTGAGGATTAACGTCAGTTAGCTAGGTTACGTAGGCTGGCTCGCCAGCTGTATAACCTTTATTATATCCTTGACACACTTTAGGAATTGGTTCGAAAGTCACTAACTAACTAGCTAGTTTCTGACAAGGATATGGTCAGTTAACTAGATATTCAGTAGCCCTTCAAACGATGAAATGGCCGTTGCGGCACCTCCGCTGCACTGACAGAAATTTGAGAGTTTATCCAGTTAGTGAACCTTGTGTTAGCTAGCTAGCATCACCAGGCACAAAACAATTAAAAACCAACGCAAACTATAGCTACGCTGGAAGCTTGCTAGTTGGGCATTTTCGTAGCTGTCCACCATGAGATTGAAGGCGTCGGTATTCGCTTCGTTTTGTCTCATAATTGAGTTACTCGGTATTGCCCTTTACCTGAGAGGATTTTTTCCAGTTCCAGTGAAGTCATCTTTATCATCAAAGAGCAAACTATCGGATCAGCCGGCCGAACCGCTGGCGGGTAAGGAACATCTATGGGGATGGTCTCAAACATCTGACTAAAGTCACATTAGTCTTAACTTGAAATGGGGTGAATTATAATCCAACGTGGAACCCTGCTCATGAAATTCATCTGCATCTCTTGTATTCGGTGTGTGTTTACCGGCGTTTTGATTTTCTTTTGCAGGAAGCGGGCCAAACTCAACCCAGCTCCCTCCCCCTTTATTTAAGCGCGTGGTGATCATGTTGATAGATGCTTTGAGAGAGGACTTTGTTTTCGGCCCCAACGGGAAGAGGTTCATGCCCTTTACGAGACAAATCGTAGAGGAAGGGTCCTCCCACGGCTTCATAGCCAAAGCCAGGGCCCCTACTGTCACTATGCCAAGAATTAAGGTAAGTCTGAGAGTACGTGTGTTTAATTAACGTGCAGCCATTTTTGATTTATGCTCCTAAATAGTAATCAAAACATGCATCAGCTGTCTGCCCAAGCAGACCCCAATATGGCATCAGGTGAACTGCCTGCCTTAATGTAGAACAACTCATAGAAAGGTTGATATTGTTCTAAATTTCTACTTAATTTATATGGGTTTGACAATCGCTGTAAGGAAGTCATGTTGCATTTTTATGACATTTATTGTTTTTCTCCTCGCTGCCTCTCAGATGATTCAGATACTTCTTCAGTTGTTTATAGGTGAACATACACTTAGTAAAATTTAAGGTAAATTCTATTATATATTGTAGCAGAAATGCTGTCCTGGGTAATTGCAGCGCATTTCCACTCTTACCAGCATTATCCAGTCCAGATTTTTTTTTATCCTTGCATTTACTTTTAGGTTTCTCTGCTGACAGGGAAGTAGAGAAGGTATGGATGTTCACTCAACCCAACAAATATTTAACAAAATACTACAGTGGACACTGAAAAAACTGAAATGGACTGTATATGGGTGCTCCACACTACAGAGGGAAACCCAGGCTTGTGCACAAAATACATTGGCTTTATATGTTCCAGCCTATCTGTCATTTTCCAGCAGAGGGCAGTAGAGTTCTTTTACCCTGGGACTGTCCAAATTCACCCCCCCCCTCGAACTCCCTCACTCACTTCACTGCAGTGCTTTCTGTTTTTACCTGGCATGATGCGACCAACTAACCCGAATCACTGTCTCCTGGAAACCATCTTCGGGTCAGTCATTAAGTGGCTTTGTGCTTGCCTGGGGCTGTCGGTACTTGAAGAGAAAACAGGCAGCCTCGAAAGAATACAACTAAAGGAAGATGAACTTGGAGCCAAAGACGAATGTTTTAGGAGTCCTCTGGTTTGTAATGAGGGTTTTCACTGCCCCTGCGCTGATATGCTCACAGGGATCACTGTGAATCAGTAAGATCTGGTTTAAGCATACTGGCATACTATCCATGCGCACCATTTTGTTTGTCTATCAGTGTTTTGTATTTGAAGTCTTAATGAAAGCAGTTTGTAAAAATTTCTGAGGCAAGTTAACCCAGGCATGCATCGCGTTCAATCTTAGTTCTCAAAAACGCTCCAGTACAATAGGAAGAACTTGGATTGAAAGGAATTAATAGGTTAAACATAGTATTTATAACACTTCATTTATTACGTGTTATAGGTCCTTCATTAATCAGATGAAGCTTTTAAAATAGCATCATTAACCCTTGTGTCCTTGTGGCTTAAGTGGTTTAAACATGACTAAAAATGGACAGTTATATTGGATCAATTATTTATTACAGTTAAGAATTGTAATTTGTCTTCACTGAGTATATTTATAGGAACGTGTAGTCAGTATAATGCATCATAAATGGTATAATTGCTATTCATTAAAAATGATGTACCTATGGCCAAGCCATGTGTTTTTTCCTTGCCATGCCTGTCATAGCTGTGGTTGAACACACGGGTTTTGTCAAAATGTTGTACTTTTTGGAATATATTTTTTTTATTCCTTTGTCAGACATGGAATTTAATCTAAATTTGGAAGCATGGTGTGTCTGGTCAAGAGCCAGCCTTTGATGCGTCTCTCTTTTTCTACCGTACCTTATTTTCTGGTTCACTACCCGTGCCTCTTCACTCCTGACAAAAAAAGACGACACAAAAGGATATCCTTAGAGAGTCCTCTCCAAAGATATCCTTAGAAAGCTTTAAGGCTCCTGAGCTGTTGCAAGCCCGCAGGCTAATAGGCCTTCAGTTCATCCTCCGTTCCATCGTGACTCCTGTTGTTTTGCCCTGTGATGGACCCATTATGGGCTGTTTGCAAACACTTATGCCGCACACAGCTGCTAACGTCTTCTAGGTCATGCTCAGACGTTAACATATCAGGTGGTGAAGTGGCCAGCCGTAGAACTTACTTAGTCACACCACTGACTTGTGTAATTCACTCATTCTGCATCTACCTAACCTGCTTTTCCTCCACATCTGAAAGGAACTGTTTTACAGCTCCTCCAATATAGGGATGTCGCAGGACTTTTGTAGCACATGCCCTTGCTATATCAGAGTTGAGCCTGAAGGACTCTCGAGTCCCTGCTCTCTCTCCTGTGTACTATGATCAGGTTGCAAATGCACCCTAGAAAATGGTGTGGATGAACTGGAGTTGGGCTCTGTTGTGTATTGCTTACACTTGCTGTTATCTCTATGCACCAGTAGGTGGAATATTGTTCGTGTAGCTCGGGCAAATAGTTCAGTAGAGTTCCCAATTCAACTCCAGCATATGTCCTTCATTTATTTAAAGTAGACCCCGCGTATTGTCTTTTTGAAATATTGCGTTATTGTAGACATAACATAATTGGCGACGAGGTGTATGACTTCATTTCTGACCATGGTTTCAGATGGCACTCGACATGGCAGCTATCATTGGCCGTATCGAAACCTTTGATGAAAACAGAACATTGAACAACCTGTGTCAAAAGATCCAAGCACTTTATGGAAGCGAATCGTACGAAGAGTGCAAAGAAAGTACCTGTGCTACTCAGTGTTATGGGGCAAAGCATATGGTCTGCTGTGTAACCTCGTGGCTCTTGAGAAGGCAGGCATCAAAAGTTACACAGACATTAAGGCATTATTGCAGTAGCCTTTAACCCCCAAACTACTCGTAAATAGTGAATGGTTTCACTTTAACAGACAGAATCAGGAGGCAGGTTAAACCCTTTCGCAATGCGTAGCCATGCCTGAAAGATTGTCGGAGCACTGTGAGTTTGGCAAACAGTTGGAGGATGCACTCAGCAATAGATTTGCTTGTGGTTGCACGAAAGCGCTTGCTAACGGAGGCCACGCTGACGTTCAGGAAGGCGGTGGAAATGGCTGCAGCGCATGAATCACAGCAGCTCAGGGAATTGCTGAAGGTAAATGTGGTCTCAGCGATGTGGAAAAGCCACTAAAGTAAAATACTAAATAATACTAAAGAAAAATGGATCAGTGCAGTGATTTCAACGTGACGGTAAACCCTTTCCTCCAAGTTGAAGATTACACACTTCCACAGATTGAAGATCTTTTTGCATCTCTGGCGGAAGGGCAGTGATTCAGCTAGCTAGATCTGTTCCAACCTAGATCTGTCATCTTTTTTGCAAGATGACACAAATTCACAAAAACTGACGATCACTACCCTGGATGATAATCTGGTAACAGGATTTACTGGTACTGAACACCTTGAACATTTGGATGCACTTCTTAGATGTTTGAAGGACTTTGGCTTGAGAGTTGAGAAGGAAAAGTGGATTTTTTTCAAAGACTCTTTGTAGTAGTTGGGACATATAATTGATGCTGCAGGGTTGCACAAATCTCCAGAGAAAGTTCGGGCAATCCTTGAGGCACCAGCCCCATCTAATGTTACTTAGTTAAGGTTGTGTTTAGGTTTGATTAGTTATTTTGCTCAAATAATTCCCAACCTGGCAACATCTTGAATCTGTTGGATACTGTGTAAGGGTGCACAGTGGTATTGGTCTACAGAATGTGAATCTTCATTTAGGATGGCAAAGGACAAGCAGGCATCACACAAGGTACTGACACATTACAACCATCAAAAACAGCATCCGGTTGCCATGCGATGCATCACCATATGGTATTGGTGAGGGTCATCTCTCATATGCTTCCTAGTGGTGAAGAAAGGTCAATAACTTTCACATCATGGACAAGGCAGAACAGAATTATGCACAAATTGAGTGGGAGGCTTTGGCAATCATTTTGCGGCGTAAAAAAGTTCCACTTATCTCTCTGTGGGCTGAACATTGCACTCCTCACTGATCACCCCCTGACCGCAATCTTTGGTGCACAGAATGGGGTTCGTTCCATGACAGCAGCATGCATGCAAAGGTGCGATTTACTCCTGTCTGCACACAAGTACTCAACTAAAGCAGCACATCATGCTAATGGTCTCTTGACCGCTGTTACGAGTGGAAGACGAAGACAAGGTGGACACTGTTGACGTGTTCTACTTGAGGCAAATAGAAACACTACCACTCAGTTCCAGTGAAATTCATTGCGAGATGCGGGCAGAACCTACCTTATCAGCAGTCCTGATGCTTGTCATGCAAGGAAGCAAAGCAGTCAGTAATACAAGTGACAGTGAGTTCGTTTCATACTAGGTGCAATGGACCTGTGCAGCAATGGATCTGTGCAGCAAGAGTGCTTAATGTGGGGCGTCATTATTCCTCCTAAACTTCGCTCGAGGATTTTTAAAGAGTTGCACACTGACTATCCTGGTGTGGTCGGAACGAAGGCCTTTTCCTATAGCTATCTTTGGTGGCCTGGTCTTGATGCGGACATTGAGCTGCATGCCAAGAATCCGAATCTGACGTAACATTCCCTGCAGCGCAAACACCGGCTGCTCCGCCTCCACTCTAGACTCCAGCTGAGGCTGCCAGACGTTTTGGGGAGCCGGTGCAGACGTCTCGGGGGAAGACCCGTGAGGCGGAAAAGTGCGTTCCATGCTTTTAGCCTAATGGAGAGGCACTGCTGGTCCTTCATCAGCACAAAGGCCTACATGCTTAGGGCCTAAAAGAAACGAGCCTAAAAAGGTTGCCCTCCATGGGCCCTTGTCTGAGAGAAATTAGGCTGCTTTCAGCTTTTATGATCCAATCAATACCTCGTAAAAGTTTACAAGAATAGGCAGTGATCCTTTTTCAGTGTCCTAGCTCCAAGTTATCCAGCTGGACAGGCAGGCTGGCCATGCGTGGGTGATTTAAAACTGGAGCTCTCCACTGTAACTCAAGCTGATGTGTTTTTGCCTAGTAAGGAGTAAAAATATAGATTTTTAAGATGGGAGATTCAAGGCCCCGTACAGATGAAACAGCACACAGGATTTGGTTGGGTGTGGAGTTTGTGCCATTTGGGAAGATTTTTTTTCTGAAGTTTATCTTTGGAGACCTTGTTCTTAAGCATGTTCTTATTCCTACCTCACTATGCAAATGCTTTGAATTCCCTGGGACAGCAGAATCCTGATCACAAAAAAAGACCAAAAAAAAAGGGGGGTCCATCACAGGGCTCTTTTTTGTTGCAGCAAAAAGAGATTTAAACAGCTAATGGCAACTATGTCGAACGCTAGACCTGAGACACAAGAAAGACTTGCTGTTTTTGGTGGGAGTTTCTGTCTGGATTTCTGTAGTAAATGAAAACCAACCCAAGATCATTTTGATGTGAAATGTGGATAGGATTGGCACAGGCATTTGTAATGGTGAGACAAGAGGGTTCAAATGCCACTACTTTCTTCCCTCCTGTCGAGTTCAAAGGGAACACCTCGGGCACTGCGGAGTTAGTGTGTGGCTAGTCGTCATTAATATGGCAGCCTAATCACTTGCCTCAGTGCACCTGTCATGATTCACTGAAGAGAGCTACAGCAGACCCGGAATTGGCGGAGGGTTTGGTGGTGAGGGCATTTGTTAACTGGCTTGTCCTTACGGTCTACCAAGCAGCTGTGGTGTGGAGACAGCCCACTGCAGCATGTGCTTACGTCACTGTAGTGTTCATTAGGGAGGGGGAAACAGTAGTGTTGAGCTCTGTTACGCTATTCTTTAGTTAGGACTTTCCGTTCCACAGTCCTGATTGTTTTGGCCGTGACTGTGTGTGCACGTGTGTGTTTTCTTAAGGAGCTTTGTGTGGTTGCTTAGCTTGTAATGATGAAATAGTTGGAAATGTATTGCTTACTAAAGAAGAGCCAGTCTCTTTCCCATATGTGCAGACAGTGATATCATGGGGAGCGTCTGCCACGTGCTTACAAGACATTTCCTGGCTAACAAGCACCCCCCCCCCCCCCACCCCCGCCCAAAGGAAAAGTATGACCCTCATACGTATGAGTCTCCTGATCAGTGAGCAGGACCCGTTCCTTTCATATCAAGCATTTCATCAAGGGTGTCGACATGTCAACACTGGAAGAGTGAGCAGTAAAAAGACACATAGTTTCGATTTAACCTCCCTGCCTGGTGCAACCCTGAATGAATGCAGATTGCTGCACTTGTGCATCGATTCATCCCTTTAAGTCCTTTTACGGGATGCAAGGCGAGCACTGGGATCCCCAGAGAGCACGCAAGTTGGGGGAGGAGTGAGCAGCAGCTGGGATATCCCAACGGAATGTCACTGGCTTCATTTATTTTTACCCTTGAGTGGTTACTTCCACAGGCCTTTCCCAAGGATGCACCTATCGACACTGCGAGGCTTAAAACATTGCACTTGCAGTTCCTGTGGTAACGATGGTCTCTGGAAAATTCCCATCCTCCTTCTAGCACCAGCAAGCCATAGTTAAAACCCTATCGAACCCTTCTGGCTTGCTGTTCTGGGTACAAGCAAACGCGCCCTTCTCCCGCGGTTCCCGGACCCAACGCGCAAAGCTGTGGCACAGCACAAGCGCAGACGCGTTAATTGCTCGTAATTCCCCACAGCAAATATGACAGGATCAAGCCATTACGTGGCAACCGTGAAATCTTGCGGGCCTCAGCAGCAAGAAGCAGACATTGTAATAAGTGCTGAGAGGGCAGGTAACTCCGCTAAGCGAGGAGAGGAGCGGAAGCGGTAGCTACTTTAGCCCATCTGCCGAAACCGTGTGACTAATGACTGTGCGACGGCCAGACATGACGAGCACCATAGGTGAGAGCGCGAGAGAAAGGCAGGCTCGGGGGGGCAGAGGCGAGGCTAGCGCATGGAGCAATCTTTCAGAGAAACGAAGTGTCTAGATGAACGACACAATCATCATAACTTTGCAAACCTTTTGGAATTATCTTGATTCAAACATGGATGCTTCTTAAAACATCTTAAACATTTTAAGTTAATTATTTAAGCAGTTTAAACTACAATCATTAATGCAATACTGAAAGCCTTATACGTATAAACTAGTAGAACCTCCTTTATTGCTCATAAGCTCAACCATATGCAGTGATTTAAGAAGTCGTTTTGCGTGTTCCTCTATACAGTACTGTTTCAATTCATTAATATTTCACGGATGTCCTTCTTGAATGACCTGCTTCAGATCACATCATGCATATCAATACATATTTTGGCCATTGTCATGTTGCCTGAGCCAGTCTCTCTTCAGGTTAAGATTACAGGCATTTGTTTATAGGATATCCCGATACAGCTTAATTAATTAGTGGGTCCCTCACTGATTATGACTGGTATCGTCTAGACCCTTTAGCAACAAAACAACCGTTATTCTCTCTACTAAGTGGCAGAATTCAGATCAAGGTTTACAGAAACCTTGGAGGCAAGCAGCATTTTCCTTCTTTGTGTATTTATTGGGAAGCAGAGGTTTCCTCTCCTACAAACATTACTTTTATTGATGTTATTTTTATTAGTAAACCCATAAAAACAAGTGTAAGAGATCCTTAGCTTGCATCTTAGTTTTTGGCTCCGTTTGAGGTTTGTTTGGTGTAGGTTGTTATTATGTATTGTATCGGTGTTTACATCCTATAACATAAATAATAATCCTAATAAACAGCAAGGCATGGCAACAACACTGTCTGGATAAATATCTTTATCATTTCTTTTGCGGAGATCTCTGTGTGAAAGATATGTGAAAGCCTCACATTTTAAGTGCCATTTTGTTCCGAAATCCAGGCCGTTCCAGAAGTTTCCATGGGGTTCTGCGAGCTTTGTCTCCCGGCTGCACCTTATCAAATGGGAGCATAAGCAAGGCACAGGGAAATGACAGAGACATGCAGACAAACTGAGCAAGGGCCGTGGAAAGGAGACGACTAGATGAGGGCAGCGCGTTAGGCAGACGGAGCGGCACAGACCCTGTCACCTCAGCCTCGTACTTCTCTCTGCGAGACGTTAATTGGCTCAGAAGATGGTGTTAAGGGAGATCACAGCGAGTCGGAATAAACACCATGATTATACCGTGAATCGTGATCACAGGCTCCGTGCACGCATAAGTGTGCGCATGCTTGAGTGCGTGCGTGCGTGTAAGAGCGAGAAGTACATAATGAGCAGG
>NC_137512.1:7272500-7282500 GCF_041902795.1 Electrophorus electricus
CCTGCACCGTGCGGGGACTTCAACGCTACGCTGATCCCCAGCGTTTGGTCCACGGGCTTTTGTCATCTCATTTTAAACCTAAATTGTACAAGGGAGTCGTCAATCTGGATTCTGCCCCGTTAGTTCTGTGCAAAGGTGTAGCGTGTAATTACAGTGCTTGGAGAATCACCTTCCTGGCCCCTTTCCGCCCAGAACAATGCATCTGCAGCACACTGCAGTGGTGATTTTCTATGCCCAGAATGTCTTGCACTTCTGTTCGTTTAACCGCGGGCATAAAAACGATTCTGCACTGCAGGCTGACCGATAAACAGTTGGACGCCGCATTCACGTGAACAGATGGAGGACATGTTGAAGTAAACGTGACGGGTTGGATTGTTTACAGCACCATCACACTAGATTGCCAACGTTCGCGTGCTTGTAGGTCTTGGCGTTCAAATCGCCAAGCTGTTATTCTTCCTAAAGACTTGAGTGCTCGCAGTGCCATGTTGTGATTTGTCAGGGTCGAACAAGACTGCAAGTAGTCGCTGGCTAATTCTTCTCTAGCTTTCCTTTTGCGACTGTGACTGATTGAAGTGTGTTTCTGCTGTGTACCCACTGCCTCGGGGGTCGGCTTCTCCGAAAGAAAACAAACCCCAGCAGGAAGCTACCCACAGTCTTCCTGAATGGCTCGGTAATACGCCGGGAACGCTCAAAGCCACACTGCATCAGAAGGAATAAGGGTTTTAATGACATTATTTCTTTATCTTCCTTTCTGCCTATCTGTGTGTGAGCATTATCCGTGTGCTTTGTGGACAACCTGTTTTTGTTTTTTTTTGTTTGTTTTTTTTACAGAATCATCGTTATCTTTAATACTCTAACGCATATACCGGGATGAAAACCCACATGCGCGCACACACACACTACCATGTTTCCTCTTTGACTGCTACCACTCACTAAAGGTGGGCGGAATGACTGTGCCGTCTTTTCCGCCTCTCGCTCCCCTCGCGGAGCGCCGTCCTACTCTACTCTGCTGCCACAGACTGGGGCGGGGAGGGCGCAGGGCATTTCAAGCAGCAAGCGTGGGTGGGTCCCGGCTTCTTACGGACATCCACTGCCCATTACCCACTCTACTCTCTACGTCCTGTCGGTTTCAGGGTTCCCAGCTCCCTAGCATTTAGTCAGTAACACATACATTGGATATGTATATATTTATGTATGTACATGCTATGCGTTTTCGTGGCAACAACAGAGAGGCCTTGGAGACCCATGCTATAGATCTGCCTGAAATCTGGGAGGGAGTGAGGGAGTCAGAGAGAATTTACACGTACTTTTGCATCAGCTGTGATCCATTTTTCATCCATTTTGCCCTGTTTCTTATCCTGGACACGACGCAGGGCCTGATGTGTGGAGCAGCAGCCCCCCCACTCCGCTTGGCAGTCATCCATCTCGGCTCCTAACAGCCCCTAATGGGGCACTCCGGGGCACGAGCCAGGCCAATGGCTGACTTCGCTGCAGGGAATGCTTCGGCAGGCTAGAGGAGACCTTAGACAGCGGTCACGGCCCACAGCCTGCGGTAAAAGGTTTAGGCTTTACCCCTGATGCGGACCACCTTGACAGCGCCATCAAACAAGGGACGGCGCAATCCGTCATTGGACGCATTAGCGTTGTTGAGGAAAATCCATTTTAAATAACAGGGTGAGTCCGGGAAGGTGAGCCGTTGCTCAATTCTGGCTCACGTTGGCTACCACTTGCGTTGCGTCTTCTGTGCTTCATCCAGGCTTGGCACTTTTCCAGCGGTGCTACCTCGCACACACCTGCGCATGTGTGCTGAGCTGGAGCACGCAGCAGTGTCAACCGGGGTGTTCCCGCTGCGGTCGGCGGCGAATGCGGTGCGGCTAGCTGTCTGCTCGGCATTGGTCAGCCGTAGGTGGAGGTCAGGGAAGGTCAGCTGCTAGCGCGCTCTGCTAGCGCACTCTTATCCACAGGTGCGAGTGGCGCAAGTGTGGCTCAGCGCTTCCGTTTCTCTTTTTCATCCCTCTCTCTCGCTCTCGCTCTCGCTCTCGCACGCGCGCGCGCGGTCTCACTCTCTGCCCCACCCTTCCCTCCCTTGTGTCCGAACGGCTGCCGTGGTCGTCTGGCAAAACGTGCCCTCTCGCTCGCCGTCCTGACGCCCTCTCACGCTCTCTCCAATGTCCCGCAGGAGTCTGAGGACGCGCCGCCCGACCTGCTGGTGCTGTGCAGCGACCACGGCATGTCCGAGACCGGCAGCCACGGCGGGTCGTCTGAGCCGGAGGTCAGCACCCCCCTCGTCCTCATCAGTCTCGCCTTCCCCAGGAAAGGTGAGCCTCGCCCCCAATCCCCCTCATTGCCTCACCTATAGCAAGTCAGAGCGTGCCAGTGTCCCCAACTGCTGGCCATCGGTAGCGTTCCCACAGTGTTGCGCACCCCCGGTTCAGATAACTTGACACTGGTTTTGCTTTTGTCTAGGAATTATTCATTTCGTTAGCTATGGGCCTTCTGTAAGTGCTGAACACACAGTAGTCTATGAAACCCAGCAAGTGTGAACAGACCAGTGCCTTCTTAAGCAAGCCATATGGCCGAAGCCGTTAATGTCCTGTCCCTCACATACTGGCACAGATTGAGCAGGAAACCCTGTCCCTGGCTGTCCTGTCTGGGTGACGCATGTCTTCCTGTGCTAATGCCATGGTGTGGTGACTTGCAGGCATATTGTCTGTTCTGGCACACAGCTCCTTCACTCACCAGTCCCCTGCCTGCTAAGTTCAGGCATTCATTTCACGCACCCACCCCCTTCATTTGCAATGAATCGGACATTTAACGATTACAAATGCACAGAAAAAAGTAAACACACACACCACGCGCACACACACACTCAGACAGTGCCTCTCTTTGTAGACATGCATGCTATAAGCTGACGCACATAAGGTGTTACTAAATGTGTGATTAGTGAAAACTTAGTGAAATACTCACTCTCTCTCTCTCTCTCTCTCTCTCTCTCTCGCTCTCTTGCACGTGCATGCGCGCGCACACACACACACACACCCACCACAGTTTGCTTGCGCCCTCAAGTGTGAGCGCCTGACATCTTGGTGCAACTTGCTAGTGGTTCATTACCGCTCCTCGCGGTCCGTGGCAAACGTGTGGCCGAGCCATGTGTCTGTCTGCTTCCTGCTGTCAGCCTGAATGCGATAATTGTTACTTTTCTTGCCCAATCTTCAGAAATTATGTGCACGTTCGCTTTCAGTGCCCGCATTCATTCAGATACAAGCACACTCATTCAGGAGTCGCACAGCTACTTAGAGGCCTCTTAAGGCCTTTGTATGTGCAGCCTTTTCAAGAATGCCTTATCAAGCTTTTTTTACTTTCTGTTGCCTTCTATGCCAAGTGACCTGCTAAGATGCACAGAGATGCATTTATGCATTAAATATTGCAAGTGTAATTGAATATTTTAAAGTTTTATGGCTTTGTCAGATTTCTTATACCAGAAGTTCCTCTGGCAACTGAGATTTCAAATGTGATTTTTTTTTTATTTTCAGATCTGTTTATTTATTACTCTTTATTATTTATGAGTGTTTATTACAGGGTGAGTGGCATGTGGCATATTCTTCTTCTGCTCCTCTTTTGTGTGTGTGTGTGTGTGGGGGGGGGGGGGGGGGGGGCGGGGTGCGTACGTGTGCATTGATGCCTCCCCTTGCCCCCTGCTCATGCACATGTCTCTACCTCCATGCAGGGGGTGCGTTCCAGCCCAGCACCGTGGAGCAGGTGGACCTGGCACCCACGCTGGCCCTGGCCCTGGCGCTGCCCATCCCACGTAACAGCGTGGGCCGCCTCCTCCCCGCCGTGGTGGAGCAGGCTCCGCTCCGGGAACAGCTCCGCCTGCTCCACCTCAACGGCCACCAGCTCAGCTCTCTGCTCCGAGACAGCAACCCCACCTACCAAAGACGTGAGTTAACTTGCACCCCAGAACAAGTCTAACACACCCCAGCAAACACCTCTATATAATACCACATTTGTTTTTTTGTTGTTTTTTCCCAACCAATCAAATACCAAGTACTGATCTGTTGAGTGCCAGCCAGCTGACGCCATGTGTCATGTGCACTTGGCGCTAAACTGGAAGAAAGGTGTAAGTAACACACAGCTGCTGCTCTGTTTTCAGCTACTCACTTTACATCTGTTATAAGACCATAGAAATTAGAGCCCAAATGATATTTTTAGTTTTTACCTTACTAAGTCTTGCCCCTGCTGCAGGACCCTGCATAACACCATTAGCATATCAGCCATTACCATCGCGGATTGTGACGAAGTGCTGTAAGCTACCATCCGTGCCTTCGGTCATTAAGCAGGTCGCCGGTTTGCATGGGAATACCAGATACCAGATCAGGTGCTTAATGTACAGACCGATGACTGGGTCCAGCGTGACCCCACTCCAGTCAGAGTGGATGTGCAAGCGTTTCTCCTGCACCGAGGAGCAGAGGGCGGAGGGGTCGCCCAGGCAACTGGTGCTGCTCCCAGACTGCAGGGGAAATTGCTGCTGAAATTGGTACGGTGTGTGTGTGTGTCCGTTTCTTTCACTGCACGGTCATAAAAGTGAGCCCTTCTCAGGCCCTCGTGCCAGGCAGGCGGAGTGCAGAGACGTGCCGGGGCGTGGCTCCGGTTGCCAAGCGCTGATCATAAGCTTTCAAACTCGCACACCTCTTAAATCGTGCCCAGTGTTCAGTCCAGTGCTGTTATGGTCTTTCTTCTCTGGAGGCTCCCCAGAACCTGGTGATGGTCAGGGTGTGACGTATTCAAGCGCAGAGATGTGAGTTTTGGCTTTAGGGTACCATAAATCCATACAAACTGGGAATTAACAATCTTGGAGCTCAGGTATTGTGTGCGCGCAAGAGAGCATGCAACCCCTCCCTGCTATGAAGCTCAATCATATCCGTTCACAACAGGAGCATCACTGTTGCAGTCCATAGTCCCCTATCTGAAGTTTACACACCTCTTTCCTTTGGGTTTGTGTGTGTGTGTGTGTGTGTGTGTGTGTGTGTGTGTGTGTGTGTGTGTGAGTGTGAGAGAGAGAGCACATTTATCGCCTTTGCTTTGTGCTGATCCTCCCGCTCACATTTGCACGCAATGCCGTTCGTGTTATGTTGTGGGCTGAGAACAGTTTCACAGGGCTGCGTCAGGTTAAGGTGAGCGGCGCAAAGATAAAAGAACCGGACATCACCCCTTTAACTATCTGGAAGGCTTCATTGATTTAACGCAGATGGAGCACCTCCCACAGACAGCCAGTCACCCTCGCTACAGAGAGCGTTGAGATTTCAGGCTTACAGGGTGTGTGTGTGGGTGGGGGCGCGCGCGCGCGCGTGTGTGTGTGTGTGTGCGTGCGCACATATGCATTTGTTCAGGCTCACAGTATATACGCATATCTGTATGTGCGTGCATCTATTTCACTCTACCACATTAATGAGTACACGAGCAATGAAATGAGAGAAGTTTTCAATGTGTTGTATTGATTTAAACAAACGTGCTGTTCACACCATATTTCTACGCATTTGCGCTCTGCCTCTGGCTCGACGCTATGGAGCGCTGCTCCAGCGCACGCATGCCGCAGCTCTGAACTACCAGAAGAAATCGAGCAGCGGTGCGTGCAAAAGGACGGCGGGCTCACCTGCGCTCGCTTTCCTTTCCTCTTCTCCTTTTAAAAAAAAATATTTTTTTTTATTAAAGCAGACATTGTAGACTTTTCCGCTTCGCCAGTCACGGATGAGATGTGGCAGGAGAAGTCAAGCGCTCAGCTCTTCAGCGTCTGCCAGGCCGTGAGAGAGATGGATCTCCCGTTGTCTCTGGAGGCCATGAGCGCTCGCGCCCGGTGGGTGCCCAGCCGCCTGCTAAAACGCTGTCATTAGCTAAGTGTTCCATTGACTCCGGCGCTCGTCATTCTTGCGGGCGGACCGAGAGCATTAATTCAGCTCCGCGAGCTCTCTTCCATCTGTCACCTACTGTCCAAAGATGACTTGTTTTCAGTAGTGCTTCTCTGTTTGCCATGTGTGACCAACAGACAGGTTCAACAGAGTTCTGACTCATCAGGGGACCTCCCAGTCAGCAAATTATTATACTTCCAGATTACAGATTATACGTTTGGGTTACAGATTCAGACAGCACATATGACATAGTATATGTATGTATCTCCTTTATTAGAAACGTCTACCTATTTCAGACTATAGCCCATTTCTTGCCATGCACATTTCGTGTTAGCTATCCTTTAACTCTTCAAAAGCAGTTAGTTTCTGACCCAGAAAGTAGCACTGACACAGGTTAAACACACCTGCAGTACTGCTGGGCCTGATAAAATTGCATGATCAACACCCACGTCCAAGTTGCAAATATAAACTCTTCTTTCAAGTGCATGATTAAGTTAAATTTATGTGCTTTTTGTAGCGGTTTTAACACTAATAAATTGTCAGTCACAGTTGATGAGGTTAATTGGGGCACCACCCTAATAAACAGGGAAAATGTATTCATTATGTATTAATTTTAATTTATTAATGATTTAATAATTCACTCTCATCTCATGACAGTCAACAGTTCGATGTGATTATTTTTTCTCGTCTACCAAACGTAAGACTATCACTCTTGACTCACAGACATAATGACTTATATCTATTGAGTAAACAGAGATAGGAAAACGTGCATAAAAAAAATCATTGACTAAGATTCTACTGTTGACCAGAGGTATTGAGTTTTCTAGAATAAATATAGTAAACAGTCATAACAATACAACTAACCACAGTTAATCCAGATGATTCGTGGGGGACCAAAGTATCCAGCTAAGCTAATAAAAGTGAGGAATAAAATGAAAGGGGAATGACCAACTGGGCCGTCTACTCATCCAACAAGCAAAGACCAACAGAGGAAAGTTATTAATCAAGAGAGTTTGGTTGGGAAAGCGCAAGATTAAAGATATAACAGGAAGAATCTGAACTAAAGAGAAAGCTTGGGAAACAGCCAGTGGGAGAACTAATTATAGGATTGAGGAGGTTGACTCGCAGAGGGGAGGAAAAAAGTTACTGATGTGCTGTTGATATATATAGACATTTTCACAGAGATGAGTCTTTGCTCGACGTTTAAAGGCAGCTATTGGAAGTTCATTCCAACAACTGAGTCCCAGGATGGAGAAGAGTCTTGATGCTTGTCTTCCATGAATCTTGAAGGATTGTGGGTCAAGCCAGTCCAGACATGGAGCACAAAGTAATAGGGCAGGTCTGTTTTTGGCTTTGTAGGCAAGCATCATAGTTTGATGTGATACAAGCATCTGATATGAGCTACAATAAGCCAGTGAAATGAATATGAGTAGTGGAGTTACATTCTGGATCACTTGCAAAGGCCTGATAGGAACTCAAAGGAAGACCCACCAGGAGTGAGTTGCAGTAGTCAAGCCAGAAATGACAAGAAACTGAACAAGTACCTGGGTGGCCTCCCTACAAAGAGAAGGGAGAATTCTCTGAATGTTGCAGAGGAGAAACTTGAATGTCTGAATCAAGTTTGTGACATGAGCTGATAGTGACGACTGGTTATCCACAGTTAGACCAAAGTTTCTTGAATTCTCGGATGGATTGATTAAGGAGTTCTCAAAAGACATGTCAAGATTCCTCCAAGGATAAGTTACTCCCGGCATGTATAGCAACTCTTTCTGGTATTTGGTTTCAGGTGGTGGACACCCATCCATGATATGTCGGTCAAACATGCCAAGATGCAGCTAGAAACCTGCCTGTGGGAAGGATGTAGTTGGGTTATGGGTCTCATATCTGCAAAAGAAAGGCCCTTAACACACTCAGCTCCAGGAACACTGTACAATGGTTGAGCCTGCTTCCAAAGTAGTGGGGAAATGTGAAGACTGCATTTCATTGCCTTTTACTTGTACTGACCAATGACAATGAAGTTTAGTCTTAATCTTAAAATCCTCTAAGGTTAGAGAGGTTGGGAGGATTGTGAAGGCCAAAAAATGATAGAGCTTGCATGGATCAGATAATTCCAGTTTCTCTTTGTAGAATGAAACCTTTTGCAGCTGTAACGTCCGACGAGAACTTGGAAAAGAGAGACTGGAAAGCGTGAAGATCAGAATTTAGTTGTGATGTCCTCCACCTTCTATTTACCTTTCTTAGTTTTCTGCACAGGACAGTCAGCCAAGGATCAGGAGGGGAAACTCTGAATGGCCTGGAGGAGAGTGGACATTAAGGTCAATGGAAGAGGAAAAAGACTGAAGAGAGGCATGTGTCTATAGGAGATTCCGAGGAGAGAAAGGAAAAGGAACCCTGTTGTGGAAGAGAAGTCATGACAGCTGAAGCAGAGGAGGGGGAGAAATGGAGTTAAGGTTGCGACAAGTGGAGGATGAATGTGTAGGAGTGTTGTGGACAGGGAGAGGAAGAGTGTGCAAGTGTGAAGGATAGAAAGTTGCGATCTGAGAGGTGGGGGGGGGGGGGTGGTTACCGTGATATCCAGCGTTGGGGCAGGCCTGCTGAATATCAGGTCGAACGTGTTGCTTGCAGTGTGCGTTGGAGGAGACAGGTGAGGTTAAAGTCAGTGGGAGAAAGGAGCAGAAGTCAAGATGATGACAAATTGTCTTAGTAGAGAAGAATACAGTGGCTACATTGTATTTAAAAGAGGATATGAAAGGGTGAGAAGAACTGGGTGGAGTGAAACGCCGGTCTCTAGAGAGAAGCAAAACCTGTGCCGTCACCGCTGTCACTCTGCTGGGGTGAATGGGAGAAGAAGGCAAAAGATGGAACAGCTGGAGCAGCCGAGTTGTCCGGGGTGATTCAGAGCTGAGGCTGAGAGAAAGTGCATTTTGGACAGTATATTGGCAATTCCAAAGCCCACCTGCCACCATGGCCTGAAACTGTTGGTATTGCAGTTTCTGTGGTGTGATAATGTCTCCGTGGTGTAGCTGGGTATTTAAAACACATAAAAGAAGTAAGTAGTATAGAAATGAGAAGTCAAGTTTTTAAGATTTGATATTTTGCCTGGATAAAATAATCATGTCTACATGTTGATTGCACGGAAGAGGTAAAGCTGGAAGGATATCCACTTAAACAACAGACATGCAGGTCTGTAGCACATAGATCTGTAGTGGATCGCCTGTAAATTTATTAGCATGGGACCTAGCCTTGTAACTGCTAGTCCCAACCCTATAATTCACACCTTAGCCACCCTGAAACTACACCTGTCCCCTAAAGTGCACTAATGTACTCCTATGTAAACCAAGACAGCCTTGCAAGCTATTCAAGCTATTGAAAGCTAGCTATTCAACTCAAAGCCTGCCTTACAGGCAGAGGATAAGCCCCAGTCAGAGAACACAAGCGCATTGTGTCGTGCTTGCTCTCAGTAGTCATAGTAGTCATGTGTAGTAGTCAACATTTACATTTTTGGCATTTAGTGACTTTCTAAAGTTCTTTGCCATTTTCTCATAGAATGTATCCTAGCCAGTACAGTAGGTTAGAGTTACCATTGGTACCAAGATACCATTGAACTAGAATACTGACAGGAATAAGACAGAGGATGGTTGTGCATGCCAACATATGTTTATGCTACAGTCTGCAAGTGGACCTGTAGGTATTTCTACTGAAGTGCAGTTGAGTGAATATTAAGTATGTTAAATTAAATGCATCTTGAACAAGTACTAGCTGGGTTTTCCTTGTGTGTGAGAACTAGGCTTGATCAGTGTGCGTCTCTGCTAAGCACTAGTCCTAATCAGCACATAATGACTGCATACCACTTAAGGCTAATTGCGATTAAGGACTCTAATTGTATTTGGTAGAATGTGATAGAGCTTGAATGCCATTGACGCAAGCAACCCTTTCGGTTGTTCATGGCTGCAGGCTGTATACTATGCGGCATTAAAGGATTAATGCATTTAAAGACTCTCTCTTCTCTGTGAAAGAAGACATAATCATTCAAGTTTCTGCCCTCCTTCCTGCATGTTCTCCTGTTATTAAGTAACTGTACAAACTAGGCTTGG
>NC_137512.1:7285000-7347500 GCF_041902795.1 Electrophorus electricus
AACAGAACCATTCAATTTACTGACTCCCAGAGAAAGCAGCAGCAAGAAAGCCAGACAAGACTCCAGCAGACCCAACAGATGGTACCATATCATTTATGGAGTTTTCTGTTTTCTTTCACTGACCCGGCTTGGAGTCCACATGCTGACCACGAGCTTCAGCACTGGCGTTGGGTCTTCTGAGCGGGTCAGTGAAAGTGTAGCTGCATCGATTTCCCATAGTGGGTGCAGCAGTGCAACTTATTTCTGTTCCTGAGGGATTTGAGAGGATAGAAAAAAGTGTGTGTGTGTGCGCACTCATGCATGAGAAAGTAAGATAGATATGTGGATCACCAGGGAATAGCTGGATGTGTGATTGAGCACTCTGGTTTTAATTGGTACCTCCAAGCTTAACTCTCTATCATTCTCTGGGCCCCCTGCCCCCCCCTTTAGGTAAGGCAGTAAATATTCATTCAGAAGAACTCCTCAGAGGCAGTAATAATTAGCAGTAATCCAGCGAGACAAAAGAGAGCGAGCGAGCCGGAGAGACCTGCTGGACAGTAATGATTCCATTAGGTCCCTCTAGAAAAGCCTTCTGTGTAATCCATTCATTTGCAGTCTGTGCAGTGATCAATGCAAGAAATTAAACTTTCATTATCAACACTCGGTGGATGACTCCGCAATGCGAGGGAAGCTCCTTACATATTTTCACATATAAAGGCTAGGACTCCAGCAACATGGTGTCTTTTAATATAATTGTTGCATTAGTGCATAGAATGGTTAATAGGACAGCCTGTCATTGTTTTACCATAGACAAGTAACTGAATATGTAGAAATACACTTGCATGTTTAACAAAACCAGAAATTTATCTGTGGATTAGAAAGCAAGTGCTGTAGAAGTGGGATATTCATAGCAATGATGGTAATAAATTGCATTATTCCACAGATTATATTATTTTCTATATTATTTAGGGTATTATTTACCTTAGGGTATTTCACTGGCAAATTGTCATATCAAATTCCTATAATGCTTTTTTTTCCTTGTACCTTGTCAATTAGTTCCTCATTACCTGAGATTATGTATTATTGCCGTTTAATCCCAGCCTGGCCCCTGCCCTGTTTATATCATCCCCCTAATCTCCCCTCTTTGAAGGACTGTGAAGTCTAAATTAGCCCTTGTTTTGCCCAGTCTGGTCCAGGTAATCCCAGCCCTGGCAGACCCCGCGTTCAAGATGAGGGCGTGGCCACAGGCGGATGGGGCGCGAGATGGAGATAAAAGCGCCCGCACTCACGCCAGTCGAACATCCTGGCGCAGGGGCAGAGAGCGAGTTCTCCCATGCCCTCTGTCCACGCCACGCACCATCTGTGTTGGCTAAGCGTCGCACAACCAGTCCCTGCTTTTTGGGATGAGGCTTTACACTGGCTTTCAGTCGGTCTCCCAGGATTGACTTTTGGCATGAATTTGGGGCTGCAGTATTTATTCAAAAGTTCAAGAGCTCCACTGTTTCACCAGAAGGGACCTTCTGACTGATATGCAAATTAGCCTGTGTTTGCATGATACGGGGGTAGAGTTGGGGGGTGGGGGGTGGTCAAACCTCTAGTGAGGCAACAGATCAACCAACCAACAAACAAGAGGTTGAGAGGCCCTTTAGGTGATTGTGGAGAGTCATTCATGTTTGAAATCTAATGCATTTCTCCATACCCCATTGGTGAACGTGTTGGTGAAATGTGCCAAACTCTTGAATATCTTTCAAAGGCTGGATGCCAGCGTCACCGACTTTTTTGAACCCCGCAACTGGTCCTCGACCTGAAACATCCGTTCACCCTGCCATGTGCCGAGCGTGGACTCTCAAAGCTAGGGTCTATAGTGACTGTCCAGGCTGAGCGGTGCCCATGTGATTCATGCTGCTGACCGCGGGCTGTTGCATCTTCTCTCGTGCGGGTACGCCTGCCCTCGGCTAACATAATGGGAGCCACCATTCATCACCATAATGCCCTTATTATTCACGTGGGCAGCACACCAAGGTGATGTAGGAGCAGGAGGGCTTGGGAGAAGCCAGGCGAAAATATGAAATTCAGAAGAGCGACGTGGGAATATTACATGGCCCAGAGAATGAGCGGAGAATGTACGTGTCCGTCTCACTGCGTGTGCTTGCCTGCGTGCCAGAGAAGAAAGACAGGGAGAGATGGCAAAAAACATTGAAAAGATGTAATGGGAGAAGCATTGAAAAGCAGAGAATGAGCTGTGTGTGTGTGTGTGTGTGTGTGTGTACAAGCACTCCCATTGTATTCAGATGCTCCAGCAATAGATCTAGCCCACGATCATTTCAGATCTCATGGTAGCGCCGTAGAAATTTGCTTCACTGATGGCTGTAGCAATAGAACACACAGCTCCCACATGCAAGCCACGTGTGCGCCTTATGAAGGTGGCATATCCGTTGGTGCTCATAGGGTCCCCTGGCTCTCTGCTCCCAAATGCAGCAGTGCCCCCACAGGTAGCCGTACGCCATTAACCTACACTTGGTTACAGGTTTCTCATCTCTTGTTTCTCTTTTATCCCTCTCAGAACTTTAAGGGAATTTCTCTCCCCCTTTTTCTCTTGTGTCTGATACAGAGGATGGCTATGAGCTGTTCCGCGTGGCAGAGAAGGCCCATGGGAACTGGATGAAACTCTATCTGGAAGGCAACACTTCCGAGGTGCTGGGCAACTTGGGCAGGAAGGTGCTGAAGCAGTATCTGGAAGCTCTGCAGTCCATGAGCCTGGCTCTCAGCAAGCAGCTAGGCAGATACGACATGTACTCCATGATTGTAGGCATGGGTCTCATCTTAGAGGTACAATGCACACGCGCACGCACTCCGTTTTGAAGCAGGACTAATCTTGTCCTCTTCCTCATCCCAAGTTCCATCGCGGCTTAAAGCAGGCAGGGAGGTTTCTGCGGCTGGTTATCTTAAAATATGCAGTGCACCTCCTGTTCTGAAAAACATCCGAGACGTGCTTGACGTTCGCTGGTGTCAGATTCTCGCCCCCTCTGGTTGACGGTCCATTGGCATAACTGGGCAAAACGGCAGCTGCAGTCAAAGATTCCTTGGTCAGAGCCGCATAGTGGTTTGGCACGCGGGGAGCGCGGCATTAGCTTGGTGCGGCATCAAGGTGAGCAGACGGCCTTAGCCTGAAGGGCCCCCTGCCCCCTGCACCCGCAGTCAATCTTCAGCCAAGTCATTAAGTGCTCCATTAGTCTTTAGTCTGACCCTCTTTCCTCATGGCCTCTGAAGAACTCGCCGAACTCATCTCGATGGCCACTTTGGAGAATCGGACCTCGGCTGTGACTTTTCCTCACGCCGGTTGACCGAAACACCTTTTTTTCACCATCTCAAAGTTGAAAGCTAACCATAGAATTAGACCAGTGTTAACATGTTAACACTGGTCTGTATTAAACTAATCATCACCATTTCATTATAATTACCACTAATTATGATCAGCATGGTTCCTTTTCCCAATCACTTTGCGGGGCTATTCGAAGTGAGTAGAGGCCAGCCGAGCACCCCCTGAGAACCCGCTGTATTTTGGGAAGATCACATGACCCAGTAGGCCCAGCATTCCTTGACTTTTATTGACTGACTGTAGACTGCAGTCTTTTAATAATTGATTACACCTTTATGGGATTGCAGAATGGTTTGTTTTGTCAAAGGTGGCTGTCTGAAATGAGAGTAAGCGCTCAGGATTGTCAAGCCCTTTAATCCGCCACCTGGAGAATGAACGTCTAAATTATTACTGTAATGCAAGATAATTAGGGAAAACTATTATAAATTAGGACTATTATATTAAGCTTGGTTAATTTGGGAGAAGTTCCATTTTCCCATGGTAAGAACGTCTTAAATGTCATGCACATAATCAATAATAAACATAATCAGTAATGAGCGTTATGGTAAAATTTTACTTTCAACAGTTAAGGCCCCTGTAATTTGAGAAAATGGACTTCGGTTTTCACTATAAAGGCTTCTTTTCACAGCCGTCGGTCTGTTAAGGTGTTTTGCCCGAGGGTGGCGTTGAGGTGACACCCCCTGCGGCTACGTTCTGTTTCAGCATTGTTTAATCATCGTGTTAAATGAAGCGTGGCTGTTCCGGAAGTCAGCAGATTTGCCCAGTGGAGCTCTTTTTTGTTTTTTTGGCGGCCGCTCCGCTCATCCAACATCGGTCTCTTCGTCCTCTTCGCCGTCACAGCCGCCTCCTCCTGAGGTTAAACTTCCGAAAGAACGCCGCCTCGCGCCGACTCAAAGGAAGAATGCGCATCACGAGATCCGGCCGGCGCGGCGCGGCTCCCACGTGGCGTCTGTCACACGCATCAACAGTGCTCGCACATCCCTGCTTACCCGACCGACAGAACAGCAAAAAAACTCGTTTGATGGCATGCTTCTTTATTTTTAGGTTTTTGTTTTCCCTCCACTCCATCTGCGTTTTATTATTTAAATGGGTCATTTGATGGAGGGGAAAAAAGCGTGAGGAAATGACACACAAAATCGTGACGCTGAACACCAAACTCCTGCAGCTGTTGGGGCGTTTCAGTTCGGTCGATTCCTGGCTGGCAGACTGAAGGACGGATACTGCCGTTAGTTTGGGGGTGCGGCTGCTTGTTTTTTTGATCATTTTAGGATCAAAACATGTTGAAACTTTGCAATCCTATTTAAACCCTTTCTTTCTGGAATCCACAGTGTGGGAAGGCTCTAAAAGGCTCAGGGCGCCACATGCCCTAAAGCCATCCTTGTCGTTTTATGTTAATAACGATGTCACGTTTTCAGCCAAAGCTCAGCGCATGTGTGTGTGTGTGTGTGTGTGTGTGCCCATGCACTGACAGGAGATTCCGACTTGGCCTCACCCATCTCTTTCGGTGGCGGTGTTTATTTTTGGGGGGGGCAGGTTTACTGCGTTGCAAAAATTGCAGAGGTCTTTGAGGTGGTTCGTTAAACGCAGTGCCCCAGCCACAGAAAGGGAAGTACAAACGAGGGAGCGCAGCAGAGCCAGGATGAGGGGGGAGGGGGTGTGTGTGTGTGTGTGTGTGTGTGTGTGTGTGTGTGTGTGTGTGTGTGTGTTTGTGTGTGTGTGTATGAGTATGAGTGAAACTGGCAAGGACGCGGTGGCCCGTCCTCCAGATGTCGATGCTCTACGGATAGGCCCCACGTGAGCAGAGTTCATTCGGCAGCTAGGGATAAGGAAATCTTTCTCCCAGATCAGTGCTGTCTTTTAAGCACTCAGCAGCTTGTAAGTGAGAGAGAGTTGGAATCTGATCCCCAATCAGAAGTTGTTTCGCATATTCGCTTCCCTCGCATGTTGTTCTTTCTCCAGCACATGCGGATGTGTCCCTCCCAGTAAAGCACGTTCACAGTTTAGGGATTGCACGTGCATCTGCTCAGTCTTCACACACACACACACACACACACACACACACACACACACACACACACACACACGTTAACGGCGGACCGGAGCAGGAGAGTGGCAGGAGGCCATGCGTATACCATCCAGCCACGAGGCTCAGGCAGCCGGATTACGCTGGAAGTAGGTAGGAGAAAATGCCACCCCATAATGTGCCGAAGTGAACTGAATGGAACGCAAGCTGATCCACTGCCATTATTAACTAAAGCTAACATTTGATTTGTACTATGCTGATTGCAGGTCTTTATTCTATGTGGCATGTTTGAATATATCCTGTGTTCTCTCACTCCGGTCTTGATCTTCATGTGCTAGTTCAACAGTGTCCCTTACCCCATTTGTGTGCTGCAGGTGCTGGCCCTGCTGCTGCTGGCTATGCCCGAGGCCCTAGGCGGCGCGGCGTGCGTGGACGTGCCCCTGGCACCCGCCTGCCTCTCGCTGCCCTTCTGCCTGCTGGGCCTCCTGGCCTGCTCCACCCACGTGCTCATGTGCACCTCCGCCGAGGCCAACTGCTACTTCTGCTCCCTGCCATGGCCACTGGCCTTCAGCGCGCTCCTCTTCGTCGCCGCGCTGCTCTGCTCCCTGGCGGCAATGGCGGGCAAGCGCTTCAGGCTCGCCGGAGATCCGCGACCCAAGGTGAGTGCTCCTGGGCCCGTGGGGAGGTTGGTTGTTTGTGGACGACGACTTCTGCGGTCCGATCAGTTCACCGGGGGCCGTGTGGGCAGCTTAGGCGCTTGCTTCAGCCACCCAGGCGTGAACTGAAGGCTCCAGGCTGGAAAGGCTGCACGTGATGAGCTGGCAATGCTCAGTGTTTCTGGTCACGGCGACATCAGGCCCACCGGTGCCCACCCACATGCCATCGAGGCCCACTCTGACCCGCATCCGTCACATCTCTGTCAGTCTCAGAGCTGAAACTTCTCAGCTGAAACTTTTAAGCCCCCATTTTGCTTAATGGCACTCTGGATCCTGACCTGACGCGCCCCCAAAAAGTCCATTTGGCACCAGGAACGGTTTAAGCACTGGCCAGCTTCAGCCGAGCTGCTCGGCCCGGGAGAGCGATCTGTCAGAACCTCCCCACCGCGTCCCGTTTTCGCGCAGCAGCGAAAGGGCCATGAGCAACCCCGTTTTCTGCCATAACTCTAGACGAGTGAGGGGAAATGAGAAAGAGGGCAGCGTCACCCTGCCCCTTCTCCTGGTGCAGGGCCGAGGGTTCACCTGCTAATTGGTTCACCTTTTGGTCCGCGAGCCATGAAAAGCAAGCCACGCTACTTTATTGCTACGCGGGGCCACATTTCTGAACCCTTCTCCTTCAAAAGCCCAAGCTTTCTCAACACCTCTTCTGCTGCCTCTCCGAGGCAAGGGTCTTATTAATGAATGGCTCTGTTCCTCAAGAATAAGCCGCCCTTATAAAGAAAACATTCCATGTGAACATGTGGTGTGAAACGGTTTTACCCTTTCCATGTCGAGTGCGCAAAGGAGTTTTTAAACTAGATTACAAAAAAAAGTCTGTTCCCAGAGTTAATGACATGGGAACAGGCCGGCTCTTCTAATTACTGCTTCAGTGGTGAGGAGTGACCTCTTTATCTTTCACTTTTGTGTTTGCGTGCGCACGCTGGTGCATGCGCGCACGCACACACACACACACACACACCCCTTCTAGCTGTCTGTCTGTCTTTGTTACTCACACCTACATGCACACTACAGGAAAACACAAAAATGCTGACAGTAAAAGTAAGTGCAACTGGGATGATCAGGAGATATAAAGTCGTGTGCGCGCGCGTGTGTGTGTGTACGCACGCATGCATGCGAGAGGGAGAGATATTAAAAGCCTGAGAAAGAGGAGGAGCAGAAAAAAGAGAGCGAGGGAGTGCGACCATGCAGAGCCCCGAGTATAAATAAAACCTGGAATGAAGTGGGATTAGAGTTGAAATAAAGCACATGCTGCATGTGTTAGTTTATGACCCGGCTCGTGTCTTTGGAGTGTGCCCATTGTCTCTTGCCTCAGGCCACGTCTGCTCTGTAGCTGGCGGGAACATCGCTGAGACTGCCGGCTCCTCTTTCCTGGCCCAGACCCGGTCACAAGTGCCCGGTGACGTCGATCAGTGAGGAGACGGGCGTACGCATGCAGCCTCTCGTGCATGCTTCCTTCAGTCCAATAATAACGGCACCACTTTGAGAAGAATGACGACATTGGATTGTACAAGCTGGTGTCGAATGCCACTTTTCTCAGTGAAAACACTTGCATTAATTAGAGCTTTATAGTGAAGTAGTTTTAAGTATCCCCAAGTGTCACCGCGCTACGGGCTGGTTGAACATGGTCAACAGAGACCTTGTGCAGTCCTTTTATCGAGCTACGTTTCTGTGGCTTCGGTTCTGTTTCGCTGCAAATGAGATGGCCTTTCCTGTCCATTCTGAGCGTGTTGACCGTTCAAGAGAACACCGCATTGGGGAATTCCGCCGGGGCATTTAATTTTTCGGGATCATTTGCCACCCGATCAATTAGTGGGGTAGTTGTCCTCATTAATAATGATGTTGCTTTCTAATAACCGGGTTTTCCACCCTTGCTGGAGGTGAAACGCAAGAGGGAGGCAAGGATGGCTGCGACTGATCCTGGACGCCGGAACACGTGAACTGAGACGCTCTGGCTCAGCAGGTCACTGCCCAATTTTCGGGGCTAGCCAGAGTGCGTCTACAAGCAACCCCTCCTGCCCTGGGGAGGGGAGGCAGGGCGCCGAGGGGGACAAGAACGCCAGCGAGAAACGGCCAGGCCTTCGCCGTCTTGTGCTTTTAACCAAACCTTGATCCCTGACATCCGTTTGTAGCTTTTCCGCCCGCCAAGGCCGCTCTGGCCGTCCAAAGGCGCCGTTCTAGATAAGACGCTGGTGGCATGTAGGCAAGGCGGCGTCGAGCACTCTGACTGCCTTGATAACGCATGCCTTCTGTAGTCAGAGGGAGCAGGGGAGGTCCTGACGCTGGCCGCATGCGCCTGGCTGGATTAGCATATAAATAGGGAGGCTGTGCCCCCCCCCCCCCGAACTTCACAATGTCTTGTTCTCACTGCTGAACCAGTAGAGGTGACTGGAGCAAGAGGATGGCAGAGATACGATTGCAGGCAAATCTCCTCAAAACGGGCACATCCAGTCCGCTTGAGGCAAATGTTTTTGGGGAGTGTAAGGAGGGAGAGAGAGAGAGTGAGAGTGTGTCACTCTCCTGTCTTTCGTTCCCCGCCTCCCCCCACCCCCAGCTGGGTTTACACAAACATCAGTTTGGGTTACACAATTCACTTTCCCCCTGGCTAAACGCACTGTGCAGCATTGCCTTGGGTGATAGATGGCAGACTGTTGGTTGCCGCAGGGAGGCTTTGTCACCTCCATAAGGTGTACCTGGTCTCCAGGTAGCTGGTGCCGTGGCTACACACAACTGAATCCATCACGATGGACCCAGTCACTACCCAGTCACAGAGTGGCTAATTAGCATTTTATTACCACACAAAGCACGATGGCATGTATGTGTATGTGCATGCGCGTGTGTGTGTGTATGTGTGTGTGTGTGTGTGTGTGTGTGTGTGTGTGTTTTACTGTGTGTTCGTGCGTGCGAATGTGCATGCGGAGTGGGAATTCTGTACATGACTTAGGATAATGATTCCAGAAGCTGTTTCACTGTCACCAAGCAGAACAGCATATGCTCACGAGTCTTCCCCAGAGCGCATGGTGAAGCACAGACACTGCGTAGAGTCCCACAGGGCTGCGGTGATGCTCTTATTTAACCATGATGAATAGACTCTATAGATGAACCTTTCTGTAGGCTGCGTGCATCTAAATATTTAGCCTTCGATTGTAAGCAGTTATGGCCGAGCTTTCTGAGCGGCTTTCGCTCTGTAAATGGGCTCTTTTTTAATCGAAACCTCATAAGGTATGTGCGTAATGTCCTGAGTAGGAGTGTATGGTTCTCTTAGCTCTTTCACTAGGAACGCAGCTTTTGTTAGTGCGTTTGTTAGCCTGCTGAAGAATTAAGATGTGTCTCTGTATGCGTGCCGAGGTGGGTAGAAGTCTCAAGTACTGTTACTTTTACTTCTACCTGAGTAATTATTATTTAAAAGTAGTCATGTAAATTATTACTTAAGTAAAAGTAAGAAAGTGTCTGTTGAAAAGATTCAAGTAATGAGTTATTTCATCAGAACTCATTCAACACCAAGCGCAACATTTAAATTTATAGCTAAGGCATAGCTTTATGCGAATTTTACAATAAGTATATATTGCTTATTCATAAATAAGGCTGTTATTACGTTAATAATGTGTACAATGTTGAACATCCCTCTTCAGTGTCCAGTAATAATCTGACCACATTGGGGGGGCTCCACTTTCCTTGGATTTTCCATGAGCCTAATAAGGTTATGTGAGTGTAATCGGTTATAAAATCCTCCTCCTGTCTAAGTAGACTGCTAAAAGCCCGTTGGACCACACTTTACTTTCATATTAATAGTGCACATTAGGAGGGGGCACCGATTTCATACACTGATACGTGAGCCTCAGAGAAAAGAATATATTGCAAGCTACTTTTCATAAATGAGTCCCACACTGGAAAATGTGCCTGTTCACTGTTTATTATGTCGGTCTATTGTCCAATTGTCTAACTTAATGAAGCAAAGCGGTGGCACACAGTGATCATCAGTTCACACACCCTATCACACTTGACATGTGGCGAAACACACAAAATGTAAAAAATAAAATAATTAAATGTCACAGAATGAACGATGATGAATTTTTGACATCGCAAATTAACTCGAGCTAGAGTATAAAGTACCCTCTATTAAAACAACTCTTAAAATACATTCAAAAAAGTAATCAAGTAAACGTGGTGCGTTATTACCCACGTGTGTGTGTGTGTGTGTGTGTGTGTGTGTTCATCTGCCTTTTATTGCTCAGCCTGGCTCAGCCTGGCAGCCCCTGGTTCGTGGAGATCCATATGATTGAGGGCATGATTGTGCTGGGGCTGTGCGTGTATGGGTAGTTGACTCTGAAGGTGCCTGCAGCCTCTGTGTGGTCTCCATTTTCAGCCGGTAGTCGTGTTCTGCTCTCATGTCTGCGTTTACGCCCACACAACCCTCTTAGCTTAGTCTTTGTCTCTCACTCTTTCACTCTTAATCTTTTTTTTTTTTTTCCTGCACATTCACTTACACTTTCAATTGCACTCCTTCACTTGTACTCTTACTGTTTCACTCTTACTTTCACTTTTACTCTTGATTTTACTCTTTCACTTTTTAATTTCACTCTCATTCTCGCGCTTTCTTACTCTCGTTCTAACATTTTCCCATTGTCATTCTCACTCACTCTTGCACTCTTTCATGCTTACTCTTACTCAGTTCGGTTCGACATATGCTTTATGGATATGACAAATTTACACATTTGTATCATCAAAGCATTGCAGCCATCACACAGAAATGAGGTCGGGTGGGGTTAGGTGCCGGTGTAGGGTGAGCTGGCAGGGTGGGGTTGGGTGGGGTTAGGTGCCAGGGTAGGGTGAGCTGGCAGGGTGGGGTTGGGAGGGGTTAGATGACAGGGTAGGGTGGGGTTGGGTGGGGTTAGATGACAGGGTGAGGTTACACTGCTGCATCTTGCACGGCTAGTGGTTTCAACTGACATCAAGTTTTACACTTGCTTGCATTCCAGGCTCTTAACACATTTATTTCTGTTAATAAATTAATTATTTCCTTTAATTAGTTCTCAGCATGTCCTTAGCTCTGGCAAAAATCCATTGTGTATGTGTGTGTGCACATTTGTGAACTCATGCCTTTGTGCCTGTGCGTGTGTATACGTGCATGTGCATGCATTTATATGATAGCAATTTAGTCTGTGTTCTTTCTCTGTCACTTACCTTTTCTCTCTCGCTCTCCCCTCTTTCTCTGCAGTCTTCTTTGGACTGGACCCTGTCCGAGCTGGATATCTTGCTGCTGACCGGCACAGTCGGCCAAACCCTCAGCCTGGGTGCCAGTAGCTTCATAGAGGAGGAGCACCAGACCTGGTACTTCCTGCTCAACACCCTGTGCCTGGCCGTCTTCCAGGACGTCTGCAGGAAGTATTTCAAGGAGAGGAGAGTCCTGGGTGAGGAGAGAGAGGAAAGCTCCCTCCTCCCGTCTACGACTGACGGGGACCCGCTCCGGCCGTCTTTCTCCCCTGCAACCGAGCTGGGCGTCAGCTTGGGGGCGGAGAAGTGGCTCGCCCTGACCACACCCCTTCTCACTCTGGTTTGCTGTCGGCTGCTGAGGTCTCTCAACCAGACCGGAGTTCAGTGGGCACACCTACCTGATCTGGGCCACTGGCTCAACAAGTAAGAGAGAAGTCCTTAGCATGCTTGTAGTTCCCGGCAAGATGATGCATTTGTTGTCATGTTCAGTGACTCCATTGATTTGAGTTTTCACGGTGATGTCCATCAGAAGCTTTTGACGATGGATAAGTCTCCATGCATATTTGCTGGTACCCAGGCTTTGTGGGTGGTTATAAATTGCACCGTTGACCTACAGTGACGCACAGCCTTCCCTGAAGCGGTGCCATTCTCCTGATCCCCCCCCATAAGCCATGCCATATTGCATCTAGTCTTACAGCGTCTGTTTCTGACGGCAGCCAGCTTTCATTAAAAAGCCCCACAAAGTCCGTTTTTAATTGGCCGAGCCTTGGTTCAGCTCGCGAGCTCCATGCTTGGACATAAACTCTGCATGGCCCAGCAGACTCTGACGCTCATTTAGGACTCAACGAAGCTTTAAAACTCTAGACAGTAACCTCAAACAGTCTCGCACTGCCCAGATCTGATCTCATGTTTAAGCTTCTAAAAACTCCTGGTAGAACTTTGTGTTCAATTAAGCATCTTTTTACAGTGTGGGGGGAAGCCAGCCTTGCTAATGAAAGCCTGGTGAATTCATAGGGCAGCACTCAGATCAGAATTTTTTTTTTAAATTTCTGAATGGATAAACTTGAGCAAAACAAATTGGCTTAAAACGCTGAGAAAACTTAGAAAAGGATGCATAAAATTACTGTCTTTCCTACATTTCCTGTACTTAATAATCCTTGAAAGCCTACCTTGAAACTCAGCCTGTTCCAGCTCTCTACTGTGTGTGTGTGTGTGTGTGTGTGTGTGTGTGTGTGTGTGTGTGTGTGTGTGTGTGTGCGTGCGCTCGCGTGCGTGCGTGTGCACATGCGTGTGTGTGTGTGCACACAGTTCGCGTGTGTGCATGTATGTGCGAGTGTGTGGATGCACACTAACATACGGTTTGGCTGCCGTACAGGCCGGTGTGTGCCAGCCTTCCCTACGGCCCATTAACCCTGTCCAAACCCTATCAGATAGCCAAAGAGCTGCCTGCTCTCAAGCTCAAGTGAGGAAGGAGGAGAGGTGTCAAGACTGCCGCACACAGGGGACCAGCCGTGCTCATTAACATTACCGGGAGTGATGCTGCAGCCTTTAATGGAGATTCCCCTCTGATGTCTGTGGATTATCAGCTTACAAAGCTTCTCAGAGGAGGGCATTTTAAGATAAACAGTTTCTAAACCTTAAAGCAGTGGTTTGGCAAAACAATTTAATTAGTTTGCCTGTTTAACCCAAACGTAGCCGAACCGCAGAGACATGTTTGGTGCCTGACGTTTACTTTATTAGCGTTCCTGTGGAGCTATGGGACCGATCTAGCTAGCGTGTATTGGAAGCTACTCCACCTAAGAGATTTTCCTTAAATAAATTTCCTCACATGCTTCACAGCACATTCAGTTAGCACTCAGCGTCTCACTGACTTGCCAGTGTGGTTTAGGGCACATTGAATTGCTGCATTCTATAAGACTGAACAGACCTGCACCATATTGCTGGCAGCTTTAACGTTATAGGGGAGACCATTTTGGAATGGTGGAATCATATTTTGCCAGCGGTTATGTGGATGACAAAATAGTTCAACTCTGACCAAAAAATTGCAAATACCATTTTATTAAATTTTTTATTCTATTTAGAATCTGTTAATTTAAAATTGAAAAAAAAAAAGATCCATGATGTGGTTTGAATCAAGCAAATGAAGATTTCAACATGCATTTGTGAAAGGGTTTGGGTGAAATGACTTCCAGTACTTGCTACCTAGATAGTAGTTTGTAGTTCTTTGACAAAAAGTATTAAAGGAAGTGCTGGACACCAAACATGTCTGGGCTGCTCGACTACATTTGGGGGGAAATGTGACATTTTGTTGCTAAACTGTGCCTTTTGTTCATGTTTTGATCTTGGTTGAACTGCACAAGAATAAACACGGACACCTCCCCACCCCCTTCAGAAACATGTAAAAAACTATGGACACACTTTTCCCAATGCCACTGGACAGTTTTGTGTCTGTGATGCTCCCTTTCCACAGACAATGCAGCTCAATACCCAGAACAAAAAAAAACCCAAAATAAAATCATATTCTCTCGTCACCCACCACCGCAGATTATAAATAACCATGATCCCACTCATCGCAAATCCACACTTGTTTATAGGGAGGCCGGTAAGGGCAGCTCCCCGTCACTCGGCGTGGGGTGTCCGCGGTCGTGGGGGTAGGAGGCCAGGCTGTGCGTGGCTGCCACCGTCGGGTCAGAAAGCAGAGCGCTTCCTCTCGTTAGGAGCAGGAGTGGGCCTTGAGCCTCCGATCATGAGCAGATGTTAACGTTCCAGTCTCTCATAGTGGAGGAGCTGCTGGACGTAATTGAAATGCTGGAGAACTGGTTTTTGGGGTGCATGTGCGATGTGATCGCAGGCATTTTGTGTGTGTGTGTCTGTGTGTGTGCGCGCGCACGTTCATTTGTATGTCCATTTGTGTGCATGTGCCTCTTAGATCATGGCTGAATCATAAATGCAGAATATTTTAGGACATCGTTGCTTCTTTTTTTTTTTATCTGTTTGTAATCGTTTAAGTCCTCTATAATTTGTCCTTCCTTCTCTCTGATTGGAACTTACTTATTCTGATTATTGTTTGGATTTTGCAATTATGAATAATTCATTTGCCCAGTAGGAGACTCGTCCAGATCAGGCACCGCTTTCTTTGAAACAGACTTTCTCACCCCCCCCCACCCCACCCCACCCCACCCCACCGCTCCTGCTGACATCTTGCAGGAATGCAAATAGAGGACCGTGTTGGACAGGGTTTTATCTGGAGGTTTCAAGAGCCTGCCTGCCTTTGCTCATGAGACAGAAACAGTGAATGGAGGAGACGACATTGAGACAGGAGACCGTATGTGAACGCACCCCTCTGAGATGGTGCACTCAGTTACCATTTCTCTTCTCGCAGGCAATGAATCGCAAACTCCTTCGGTATTAGACGTGGTCGAGTAATCTGCAGGTGCCATCCTGTTTCTAGATGCCAGATATATCGTTTGAACAGACTAATTTGATGAATGCTGCCATACTGTTGTGCTAATTCAAAAGAGCTCCACTCCAAGTTCTACAAAAGAAAATTCACCTGGAAAAAGGTGGAGTATTTTTAAGATATTTTAAATATCTTCTGAGCTTCCTGAATTGGCACAGGTGGCTGGAATTATAAACTACCAAAACATCCAGTACTGCAAGTCACATACCTGCTGTTCACTAAATCCATTTGGCAGGCACCCTCACATACACATACTCTCTCTATCGCTCTTTCCCTCTCTCCCATTCTCTCACTCTCGATCACTCTCTGAGGAGGTTGAAGTTTGATAGGTGTTACTGACATGTTGCAGTCAGGTTTCCTACACAGTATAGAGAAGTATGGACACGCTTCTAGAGGAGTCTCTGTCACAGCTTGTAAAATAGCTCTGCCCCATTTGCCTTAGAACTGTACTGAATCTGGACATCCATGACCTTATTGGTTTGAAAGAAAATGCAACAGTACCTTTGAATTGCATATATGCATAGGATCAGAAATAGTCAAACAGTAAGCTTGTTTGAACATTTAAGTAGTGTTCTGCCATGATGTAGTTATCGGAAATGAAAAGCTTTTCTGCATAAGGAAACCATACGGCTGTGTGCATCATCGTTTCCATGGACACACTGAATAAGCAAGGATGCACAGATGTCGAGAAAATAATAAATTATTTAACTCATTTGCAGTTCTTGTTTTTAAAAAAAAGACAAACATATGGAGAGAACAGTAATATACATAGCCAGGATGCATTATGCATGTTAACAGTTTTATTTACGTAATAAATATTTAGTTTACATCTATTTGTACTCAGATGTCAAATCTCAGGTGTCAAAAGTCTATCAAAAAGTCTAGAAAGTGTGGAATTTTGAAATGGAAAATGTGTAGGAACCCTGAGTAGTACTCCAGGCCAGATTTATTTATTAAAATAAGCAAATAAAAAGATACAAACCCAGGCAGTCCTGTCTCCTCCTCAGTGAGGGTTGGAATTCCGTGGGTCTCTGCTCAGATGAATTGAGGAGGTGAGGGGAGTCATCCGGGTCACTGACTCCTGTGGGAGCGTTTCTGTCTGCTTTACCGCTCTGTCAGCCTTCCCCCTCTAAGAGCACAGGGCCTCTCTCTCTCTCTCTCTCTCGCACTCTCTCTCTCTGTCTCTCTTTCCCCCCCCCATCGCAGTGGGAGATGAGTGGAAAGTGCACCGGCCCCCATGTTGGAGCCTGCTCGGTAAACCTCCAGACACACAGCCATGCTCACACACTGAACTTGGCTGGCCTCCGATCTGACAAACACACACTCATCAGTTGCTTCCCTTCAGGGCTGAGACACTTGCACAGAACCCACTTGTCCTGCATTCTAGCAGATACTCACCACTGTTCTGCTATCTATATATAAATAAATAAATTGCTGTCTCACCCTTCCAGTGGGAGGTCATGTCGTTTTCCTCAAAGTTTGAGGGTGCAGTGCAGTATTTTAACTATTCCTAGGATTTCACCGTTCTGCACTGAGATTGACATCATTCCTGGGGACTGTTGGAGCCACTTCTCCAGCTTAGGGGTCACAGCCCCAAGTTGGGTGTTGAGAAGTTATACCATGTATATGTTCCTACGATCCCTGTCTCTCTCAGGCCAGATTCACACATTCCCTCTGCATGGCGTGAGCAATGTTGAAGGTTGAAGGTTTCATTTTAGCGCTCATGTTAACAGGTCAGGCTGCTGTTTATGTGAACAGTGCGGCATGTAGAAAAGAACTGTGATTGCTCCTCTAAATTTCGCAGTGCTTCAGAGCAGCATCTAGGATGCTCTTCCACAGTAAAGCATAGTTAGTAAAAAAAAAAAAATTATGAAATCCATTGAAAATTATACAAAAATACAAATGACAGCACTCATACAAATTATGCAGTATCTGTGTTCTCAAACTATACTATTTTAATTTTGTGCTACATGAATATTTTCCATAGGCTAAAAAGAATTGACCAATCACAAGTTGAGGAACTGATTTGATTGCTTAGCCATTTGGGAAAAGGATGGCGACAGTTCCTGGCAGGAAGCCCGCTGTACCGCACCACGGTGCAAATGCTGTGTGCGCAAGCAGTATCGGTCACACCGCCACGTCTCCCACACCACGCAGGGGTAGTGTTTATGAATCAGGCGACAAGTGTATGCTTTCCCTGTCAGCATCTTTCGTCCTGCTCCTGCTGGTTTGTCTCAGAGGTTCTTCTGCACAGTCTGCATCTTTACTCTGCTCCGGTGCACTCCAGCTTCGATCGCCCTAATGCTCAGTGCTCGATCGTGAGCTGCAATGATTAGTGCGGCTATTCTGTCCTTCAGTCCTGGCAGCTGCTGTTAGGATTATGTCAGTGTCCTCTGCCCCTTATCAGCTCTTCCTCGGCCACCAGTGCTTGGACATATTCATGGATGCTTCTTGTCTAACCCTGGACAATGGATCTTATACTTTGTAATATAGTTCCTATGTGATTGGAGACTCTCCAGAAATTTGTAGCCGTCCTCCAAGTCTGCAGTACAACCTTGTGGAAGTTTAGTTCCCTCTGTCCTGATCACTTTTTTTTCTTTTTTTGTATCAGCTGCCCAGTTTCTCCAGCCCAAATGGCAATTCTGTGTCCTTGTTGTAGATCCTGGTTAGGTGGATCAGTAAGTGAATGTCTATTTCTGTCTTGGCACATAGCTCAATGTCATCTACGTGTACCCACTCCTCCTATAGATGAACTTACTGAGAGGGTTCAGGCCTGTGCAGAACAGCAGTGGGAACAGTGCATCCGCACACACACACACACACGTGTGTGTGTGTGTGTGTGTGTGTGTGTGTGTGTGTGTGTGTGTGTGTGTGTGTGTGTGTGTGTGTGTGTGTGTGTGTGTGTGTGTGTGTGTGTGTATATGTATGTATATATATATATATATATATATATATATATATATATATATATAAATAAATAAATAAATGTTTGCTCAGCTGATGAAGGACTTCTGTCCGAAACGTTCTATTTCTCTGGAAACTCTGTACTTTTACTACAATTTTGAATCTCTTACTACAGCACGCTGTGGTTACTCTCCTAGAATCTTCAAACAGATTTGTTTGTTTGCTTATTTATTTATGTATTTATACATACATACAAACACACTTTATGGTGACCTGCAGAACTGTCTTTGAGTTGGCTTCAATAATTGTCATCCAGTGTTCTGAATGAAAGTAGTGTTGACTCTAGAAATTTGAGTATCCAGGTATGTGGCATTGAGTCGTTTAAGACAGTGCTTTTGTTCCAGACAACACCCGCCTACTCTGGGGCTTCTGGTGAACAGCTGTCAGTCGGTGGAGCTTTGAACCTTTGAGCAGCACTCGTGCACTTGCATGTATGATTATTCAGCTTGGCATCTTGTATTCCTGATGGAAGCTTCCATGTTTTGGATAGGCAGGTTCAGTCTGTAGTTGGATGGTGTTTGACCTTTTTTGGCTTCCTTCACGACCAGTATTGTATTGCCTTCTGTTAATCAGGGTTAGTTGTTCGCAATTGTTTCATTTGTTCTGCTAGTCCACCGGGCAGAGATGTTTCTTTAGCCGGTGGACATGATTCGTGTCTGGGCCAGGGATGCCCAAGGGCTTCTTCAGGTTTCTAACCCGCTCTTGGACATCTGCTTACTGGTTTCTGCTCTGGGCTACTGAGGTGCTAAGATCTCTTAATCACTGAGTACTAGAGTTGTGAGATGATTCATTCTCCCATATGCTCCTCCAGTACTGTTCTGTTTCAGCTCTGGGTTGCCTACGAAGTCAAAAATGGACCAGCCCCTCCATACATGATGTCCTCAGTGGTCAAAGCCTGATCTGTACCTCGAGTACTTCGAACCTCAAGTACGGCTCGGCTTGAAATGTCATTCTTAAAGTCTCATGGAAGACAAGCATCAAGACTGTTCTCTGTCCTGGCTCAGAGATGGTGGAACGATCTTCCAGTGGCTGTCCAGAGAGCAGTCTTCAAACTCAGATGGAAGACCCATCTATTTGTGGGATATTTAAATGACAACTGATCCTGCTCCTATGTTGACTAACTAAAACTCTAGTACCAATGATAGGGTATTGTTTATTGCACTGATTGTTGTCTGTTATAGAGCTTATATGTGTTTTGCACTTCCAGGCATCAGCATTGATCCCAGTATTTCAACAGCATTCTAGTTCGATGGTATCTGTGACTCTCACCTACTATATTGGCTAGGATGCATTCTATGAATAAATGACAAAGCACTTTTATATGTCACTCTGGCTAAGAGCATCTGCAAAATTCTGTGAATGTACATGTACTACCTGCTTCCTTTATGTATGGTTTTGTGCATCCAACTACACCAGATTATCAAAACTCAGTAAAAGACAACATGTCTAAGTTGTAGACACAAACAGCTAGGCTAAAGTTGAATTGCAGACAAGTTCTGACCTCGTTACTGCCAACTGTGAGTTGGTCTTTATGTGCATGTCTGGATAAGGACTGGGGTCATGCATCTTCTGCTCTTTTCTCTTCCATGGACAAACTACCGTGTGTGTGTGTGTGTGTGTGTGTGTGTGTGTGTGTGTGTGTGTGTGTGTGTGTGTGTGTGTGTGTGTGTGTGTGTGTGTGTGTGTGTGTGTGTGATGTCTCCACAGTGGAGAACATAAGGTCTTCCTGTCTGTGCTGGCTGTGTTCTCTCTACTGCTCATCTTCTTACTGGTCCAGCGCCACTGTTCCCTGGTGTCCACGATCGCCCTGGCACTCGGTCTCCTGGGAATCTACAGCTACCGCGCTGCTGTTGGTAGCGTCCTGTTCCCATGGCAACACACGAGCCGATCCATCTCCAAGTAAGTTTCAACACTTTTGAACAAGAGCTGTTGACAAGTACATGCTGTTTTTAAGACAATGCCACATCTTCCAATTAATAACCTTTGACACATTGGTACTTTCATAAGGTTTTTTGGGGGGTTTTTTTGGTCATTTTTCTCATTAATTAATAATCATAGTCATAATAGTCTAATGACATTCATCCAGGCTCTTCTCATGATTAGCATTTGTCTGTAATGTGTGCTGAGTAATGCTGGAACTTGCGCTTGAGTTGCAGTTTGCTTGGTTTAGAGATTCTTATCCTAATGATTGTGAGATGTTGGGGTGCATTGCAAGGGGTCTGAAGGCTGCGTCCTCTCCCTCTCACCAAGCCGCTGCGTTGGGCCATGCTGTGTAACGTTACCCTGAGAATGCCCCTTTGATTAGCTGGGACTGGAGTGTATCATTACTGCTGGTGTAGGGCCTAGCTGGCTTAGACAGAAGGCCAGGATATTGCCTTCACACTGCCTTCAGTCCTCACTGGTCCAAACCGCTTTTCTTGTAGCATTTTTGTCACCCGCCTTCTTGACAATTTTCTCCTCTCTGGCCTTGATTTGATGGTCGTTTAATAGGGCTGAATGAACACGTGCACAGGGGGAGAGTAATGACCCATGCATTTCCTATTTTTTTGCCTTAAATGGATATACCCATACACTCAACAACTTAAATGCGCGCACGCACACACACACACACACACACACACACACACACACACACACACACACACACACACACACACACCTGCCCCTACTTCACGCACAAGACAAAACAGCACTCCTCACCTCATCCCCTTGACATTTTCTTTCACCTAATTAAAACTTTGACCTTTTGCCCTTCCTGCTGTGCGCCTAGCTGCATTTCCTTGCTGCTCCTCCATGCTTGAGAGATGGCGAGGGGGGGGAGGGGTCACTCCATGACCAACCAGTGACCAGTGCCACCCCCCACGCCAACAAAGCCACTTGCACACTCATTAATCACCCCGGCACATTGTTTACGTTGACCCACTGACCTCTGGCTTTTCTATTCAGTTAATGTTTGCAGCACACTCTCTGCCCAGTGACCTGCCAGCAGCTTGCTCATTCTCCCTCTTGCTCTCGTTCTCATGCTCCCTCTCTGTGATCAATGACTTTTTGTTGATGAGGATCTGAGTTATTTTTGTATATTTTATTTGCTTGGCTTGGGCTGTGTAATGTGGGTTGAATGTGCACTGCAGTATGATATGACATCAGTTTGAGGGGAATTTGATGTTGGAGTTGAGGGGAGGTGAAGAGTTTTTGAAAGTGGGAAGCTCAAAAAGGAAATGTTAGTCAACAGCCCGTTTTTGATGTTCATCCTGTCCTGGAGACCTCATTTCACCTCCTTCTTTTGAGAGTTCAACTTTAAAGGAGTTATGTTTAAAGTTCAGAATTTATTATTAAGCTTTTTGTACTATATCATTATAATCAGCTGCTGGTAGCATCTAGACTTCCTTCACTAATCAAGTATGCGTGCTCTTGCAACCTGACTTCAGTCCCTTGAGCGATACAAGTCACTTGTGTTTTCACTGAGAAATCCGCAACAACAAACCAAAGCAAACAGGAAACCAACTTCTCTGTGGAAAAGGTAAATTTAATCCTTGGCAGCACAACTCTGTTTGGTCCCTTATTCCCATTTAGCACTTCTATACGTGCAAGATACTCAAGGCAGTGTTTTACTGGGGAGAAATTAATAATCATAGTCATAATAGTCTTATTTCTTAGACACACTCTCACCGTGTATCTTGCTGTGATATTTAGCTCCTGCACACATTCAGCCATGCTGCCTTCCTTGCAATTTCTCTGACCCCCGTGTCCGTTCAAGGAATTAAACACTGTTATCAACTTATTTAACTATCAAACAGTCTCTGCATTCATGGGTAGTCAAACAAATGGCTCAACAGAGTACATGTTAAAATGTGGGGGAAAGCTGTCTCAAGATGCCTGTCTGTCGAAAACATCTAATTAAAATTCATGGTCTAATCTGTTTATTAGACTGAAGCATTCAGTTCCTATGAGTTACGTCTTTTACTTTCATCACGGAACAGTTGAAAGGTTTACAAAAGATTCAGAGATGCACAAAGTGCAATAAACTTAAACAACTCATACTATTTTAGATACGGTGGACATCTTCACGTTCTTTGTGGCTCTTGCCCCAAACTGTGCCCCTCCCTATTCACTCCTGTGCTATGAGCCAGCGTTTTTGTGCTGCACTCTTAACGATGGACCTCCACGCATAGCAAAAGGTCACGGAAGTTGTTGTGCAGGTTCTCTTCTCTCTCCTTCATGGCTGCTCTTGGTATGCAACTAATGATATAATGTCACTGCACTCTTAAAGTGGATGGTTATGGCAGTTGTAGTGGTGTGGGATGCTATACCAATGATGTGTTGATGTTATCACCAAGAAATCAGGACTGGAATGTGAATTCTGTTGTTTTTGTTTTGTTAGAATTCCTCTTTGCGCATCTTCACAAGTTGATGAATAGATGATAGCTGATGAATGTTTATTATGAGACTCGTCTTTTAAAAACAGAACACGAGAAAACCAACACTTTACTCAAGTATATTTATCTTCATATAATTCCAAAGAGAGTGGCATAGCAATCTTGATTAACAAGAACATCTCAATGACTCAGAAAGCTATTATAACTGACCCAGCAGGCTTCTCTATTATCCTTCATGGTACTATTAATGGTGAAGGCAGTCACTGCAAATCTCCATGGCTCAAATACAGATGACCCAATATTTTATCATAATTTCTTTCCAAAATTATTAAACTTTCTGCTATCATTATAGGTGGTGACTTCAGCACTGTTTCAGACAGATACATGTTGAACAAAACCCTGGAACACCACTTCTGCCAGAAAATATACCAATTTTTCTCATGTGCATCATACATTCTCTTGCATTGAGTATTTCTTAACCAGTACCTCTATTATACCGCATATTTCAAAATCAACAGTTCATACGGTAGTCATCCCTAGCCATGCACCAATTCGTTTTACTCTTTATAATAAGCATACACCCACAACAAGGTAAAGGTGCTGTTTCAATGCATCTCTGCTTGAAGACAGTCATTTGAATAAATGTTTTGAGGAATAGTGGACATCCTTTTTGGAAAGCAGTAATTATCTGTAAATATCACCATTACTTCTTTGGGAAACTGGAAAGTCATGTCATACTCAGGTTACAAAAAACAGGAGGAATGAAAGATAACCCATCTTGGGCAAACATTAAAACTTGGTGCTAAGATGTCACAGTTATGACACGAACATATTCAGCAAATAAACTGAAGAGAAATAAGGAAAATACATCCTTTCAGCAATTACAATTATTCAGATAAACAGAAATACAACTAAGATATTAACAGCTTTTTCAGTAACGTGTCACTTTGTAAAATAAACCAGATACTAGCAGAGGCTTTGCATCTACCCCTTAATGCGGAAGAATTTTTTAAAAAGCAATCAGCCAGTTGACAAATAATAAAGCTCCAGGCTCAGATGGGTGTCCAACTGAGTTTCTGGCTGATCATATTTCATTTTCTCTGCTTTTCATCACTATGGTTAATAACATTAAAAGCACATTCATTTCAAATGAACACAGCAATAATCTCACTATTACTCAAACCAAATAAAGACCCAGCTCTGTGCTCCTGTTAGTGTCCACTATCACTAATAACACAGACCTTAAAATGATCAGTGAAGCGCTATCAATAAGACTTGAAACAGTATTACCATATCTCATATGTTCTGATCAAACTGGTCTTATGAAAGGAAGGTAATCCTAGAATAACACATGATGGGTCTTAATCATAATCCACTATGCTCAGGAAAATAAACACGTGTTGTATCTTGATGCAGAAAAAGCCTTTGGCAAGGTTAATTGGAACTTCCTTTTTAATACACTACATATATTCAGTGTTGGGAAATCTTTCAAACATTGGATTGAACCACTATGCTCCTCACCCAGAGCATCAGTAATAACTGACAACAACATCCCAGAGCTTTCATTTGTTTTGTGGTACCAGACAAGCATGTCCACTCTCTCCATTATCTTCATTATATATAGAACCATAAGATGCCATCAAAAGATTAAATGATGACAGAACATGTATTACAAGCCAAAACAACACACAGTTTGTCTATATGCATACGATGTGTTATTGCATTTCAAAACCATTTAAGATTAGTTAAAGGAACAGTTCAACTTATAAATTCATAATCTCAAATCTCTGACTATTCTATAAACTAAATAAATCTACAATATTACCCAAATATGGGCTGGACTGCTATACTAGAATTCTACCCATATATGGGCGGGACTGATGCACTAGAATTCTACCCATATATGGGCAGGACTGATGCACTAAAATTCTACCCATATATGGGCTGAGCCAGAATGTTACTCTCATAAGTTCTCTTCTTTTCTTTATACCACTTTATACTTTATACCAATGTTGAAAACAGTTGAAGATGATTAAATTGCTGAATGAACTTACCAATTTATGATACCAACAATTAACTATATTTGCAATGATCTCCATTGAACCAATTGCCAAATGGTTTAAGAAAATGGATACCATAATATGAAAAGTTTTACTGGAAAAAAAAACAAAAAAAAACACAAAGCAAACTCATGCAACATTTGACAAGATGGAGAATGTCAGCAATGAAATCTAATAAAGCAGCAAACTCATGTGACATCCTGTTTATATACATCCATGTGGCATAACCCAGATTTCCTAATTAACAAATCACCACTGTCTTTTTCAAGAATTGGAGAGAAAAGGAAATGACTTACTTAGATCATCTTTTAATTAATACAAAATTTTGACATTTCTAGAATTAGAAGTACTACATAAAGAAGAATCAATTTCTACAATATCTGCAAATTAAAAATTAAAAATCTAAAAATAATCTAAAATAAATATTATTGACAGTCCTCTTAAACCACATCCTCTCTCAGAAGAAATAAATAAATTTGCTGATACCAGAAACATTACTTTCAGTTGATATTCCCTCATTAGTATTACAAACTCAACCATACATTTGCCAATATATATCAGTAAATGGGGAGGTCGGATCCAAACAAATAGGCAGAAATTCAGTACAAGCATAAAATTCTGATATTGGGATTTACTAATGCAGACATGTATGCAATGTACAACCAGCAGCACAGACAGTTATTGCCATACCCTATAGACATGGCCACTAGTTAACCACTTCTGGAAAGAAGTTACCAGTAAACTCTTTGCTCCTGGGATGCAGCATTCCAGCCTCTCTCTGTCTCTTGGAAGATGATCGGATAATAAATACTCCTTCAAAAGATATATACATATATGTAATACTATTATGTTTAACAGTTGCAAAGAAAATAATTTTATTAAATTGGAAAAACAGCCTTTCTATTATAAAACTAAACTAAACTTGCTATCAGATCATCTGTCACAAGAACAGGCCTCAGCTGCACTTTGAAGTAGAATCACAATAATTATAGTGACTTTTTTTCAACTCTTCCTGTATCTTTAAAACTGCCTTGTAATCCCTTTTACATCCAACCAAGCACTTAATCATAATCATACTCATCTGTACTATATTATGTATGGTTTATGGTCTATGGTTTCTTACATTTGAATAACGTGTGTGTGTGTGTGTGTGTGTATCTGCTTTATATTTAAATATTTCAGGTTTGGGGTTTTTTTGTATTTTTTGTTTGTTTTTTGTTAATTTTGCTCTGTATTGCATCAGTTTGATTCACTTATCAAATAAATCAGTATTTATATGGTCCTCCAAAGGAGGTGGGGGGAGGGCAAAAAAAAAAAAAATTCTTTCCCGTGGTCGTCTTTTATATATGCTAATTAAATAAACCCAGCATGTGATTGTAACTACACCTAGAAGAAATTTCTGCTTGTAAACAAAAATTCTAAAGGAATGGTTGAATTTCTATGCATAGAAATTAGTCTCAGTCTATGCATAGAAATTAGTATACAGTCATCAGATGTTCCATAGAATTGCAGTGTGAAAATCTAGTCACTGATGTTGTAGTCACTCAGCAGGCATTGTATTTTATTTCTGCTCTTTCACCAGTGTCACACTAAAATTGGTTGGTAGTGGTCCCCAGATGCGTCCTGTTGAGTCTATTTCATGTACATTGTTGAATGCTCTGGCCCCCACTGTGGTGTCGGCGCTGGGGGGCGCAGCAAAGCGGCTGGCTCGGGCAGTGGAGCGGCTGAATCTAGGGGGTGCTCCGCCACGTTTAGAATGGAGAAAACCTGGTTCAAACGAGTGATGTGAAGGAAGACCATGGGTGAACATGTAACAACCCACCTGCCTGTTTTGCTGTGTGTTGGGTTTAAAAAAAAATCAGGAATTCTCAGCATTCTCTGTACTATGCACATCTCTGGTCAGCCAGACTAGGGGCTGGTGCTTTCCTTTTTGCAAATGTATATGAATCTCAGACTGAACGTGTCGGTGAAAGCCTAGTCTTAAATCCGCATCTGAGCACAAGACAAAGAGAGTGGTGTCTCCCGTAGGAGTCTGCGGTCGAGCAAACGCTCAAGAGCCACGTCTGCTGGGACCCCACCTGAACTGCATCCGCCCACACAACCTCTGTAGTTGCACCGGCCGCAGTCCTGAGTGCTTTGCGCTCATTACATTTCCCCTGCATCGGCCTGCGCTGCTAAAGCAGCCTGTGGGAGTTCGTTTGATGGGTTCAAGATTGCTGATGTTTTGGGGTTCAGATCTCGGGCAGTCCTGGAGTCCCACACTTGAGCTGCTTTATTTTTCCTTCAAGGGGGCTTTCGGGGAATCTGAACATTGTCTTTGGCAGCACTGCTACACACAGGATGATGGGATCGCGTTGTTTTTGCCAGGACACGCCTGTTGAACCGTAAACTGAAAAGTCGGAAAGGGGTTCATCGAGCAGCCATTTTAATTTCCGTCACTTTAGGATTAGATCAGCTGCATTTGAAACATGTGAATGCAGTAATTAAAAAGTCCCGGGCACACCTGCGTCAAGAGGATAGCACGAAAAAAAAAATCACTTTTATTTTTATCCTGATTCATCTGCGAGCGTTTGTTGTGCTGACACCTCATTTGTGAGTGTTTTATGCATACAGATTTCTCATAAAGATGGAAATGAATTCCAGCTCATCACATGCTCTCACAGGGAATGATTAGATAGTTGTTTTAAGGAAACGCTTCCACCCCCCCCCACCCCCAAAGCAATAGCTAGCAGCCAGAACAGGGTTGTGAAGCTCAGGCTGCATTTGAGGTCATGTTGCATGTTGCTGTCTGTAAATAGAAACACAGACCAACATGCAGTCTGTTTTTGATATTGGCAATATTAGTTTGATCTCAGTAATTATTGCATTATTTATGATCTATAATTGCAATTTTAATTATGGTTTTAATTTATATGGGTTGGGAAAATGGTGAACTTGTCTTACGTCACCCACAGAGACTTTGTATAGTTGTAAAATGCAACACCTTCCTTCAGCTCGGGGCAGTTTGGGGATTCAGCACAAGTATCAGGTACACCCAGAGAGAATACCCTGTGTCATCCAGTGAGCACCACCAGAGAGAGTACCCTGCATCGCCCAATAAATATCACCAGAGAAAATACCCTGCATCGCCCAGTGAGCACCACCAGAGAGAATACCTTGTATCGCCCAGTAAATACCACCAGACAGAATACCCTGCATTGCACAGTAAATACCACCAGGGAGAATACCCTGCATCACCCAGTAAATACCACCAGACAGAATACCCTGCATCGCATAGTAAATACCACCAGAGAGAATGCGCTGCATCACCCAGTGACCACCACCAGAGAATACCCTGCATCGCCCAAAAAATACCACCAGAGAGAATACTCTGCATCGCCCAGTGAGCACCATCAGAGAGAATACCCTGTAGAGCCCAGTGAACAGCACCAGCAAACACCCCATCCTTCACTATCTTATGCACACTCCCAGGTCACTTGTCCGCAGAGTCTGCAGTCAGGTCTTCATGAATGCATATCACATACACACCAACAAGCCTTTACAACATGTGTAGGTTGTTTCAAGACAGCAGTCTGTATAACAATGAGCATGCCATCCACTGCGTTTCCATGGCACTGAAAATGTGCCTGGCATTGTAAACGAATATTGGTCTGGGTTAAGAAATCCCGACCCGTTGGACATGTTATGCAAGTGCATGTTAATGAACATCTCTGAGGTGGCTAAGGCAGCTCATATATGATGGTGCAGTGCCGTGGATGGTGACTTCTCAACCTCGTGGACTGCTGAAAATGTTTGCTCACCATCTTCCATTCCATCCCAATAAAGCATATTGTGAATAACCAGGATAGTCATTAGTCAATAATTTACTAGCTAAACAAGGCAAGTTTATTTGTATTGCACTTTTCACACTCGGTAGCAGTTCAGTGTTCTTTCTAGTGAGGTTACATAGTACTTCAGTTAGGAAGTGTTTGGTAAAACACAGACTTATTAATACACTCAAGATCGAGTTAATGACGTACTTGGTGTTATGAAGCTTTTGGGAAACGCACCCATGTTAGATTAAAAGCACTAACAGACATGGGTCTATTTACCTGGGTTGGATTCCTGTGTGATCCTGTTTGTGTAGGATGTTTGATAGAAAGGAAAGTCAACCCCTTGGTCCCTCTCACTGTGGTATATTCCCCTTGTTAGCGTGTGACATTTTGATATCTGACTCAATAACTGGCAACTCGCCTCTCTCATAACTCTGACACCTTCCCACCATTATTATTTTAGTAGGCTTTGCACACCTACAGCAGCAGACAGTAATACATGAGACCAGACTAGCAGACAGTGCTTGAGATCCATCAGAATGAATTAGTCAGTAGTAGAAAGCACTGATGAATGACAAAGTAGATATAAATTGCCATCTTTCATGTAGTTACTGTCTAGTGTCTGAATAAAATAATATACAGAAATATACCAAAAAGGTTCAAATAAAATAATACTATTTGGCTTTTACGCTTAAAGCAACATCTACAGGCTAACCTTTCGAGAGGATAATGCTTGTGTTCTTCAGGTGACTACCGTGAAATCTTTCTGTTGGAAAGATTCAGTCCTTTGGGAATGTCTGAAATGATGGCTTTTGCTGGCGCTTTATATAGAATAGAGGAGGTGGGATTGAGGTAATGCAGTGTATCTCTGTATTTTAAACTGGTGGTATTTTAGTGCCAAATTTCTGTTCTCCATCTACCTTGTAAACTGCCACATTAGCACAGAAGGATGGAGCTCACTGTTGAGATCATACATTTAAAGAAAAATGTGAAAACCAAAATGGCTAGCAACAAAAAATGCTATTGCTGCCATTTTCAGTTTGTTCTAAATGAAAATGGAGAGCCATCAAATGTAATATTTGCCTAAAAGCAGTCATTGTTAAATATGGAAACATATCAAACATGTATCTAGAAAGTAATCACAGATGCCGTTGACCTCAAAAAGCCACATAGACACCACTGGAAAAGCCACAAAACGATTGTCACAATAACCTTTTAATGGGTGCTTTCATCAGACCCACAAAATTTATAACAGACAAAGCAGGATAGGTGTGCACGTTAGCGGTTACAAAATATCTCACTAAAGAAATGGCATCATTCCACCACGACAAAAAAACACTATTAAAAGCCATGATCCAAACACGTTTTTCATTACAAGCTGCCTAGAAGAAAATACTTTTTGAGGACAGACGACAATTTCATGACAATGACGTGGTCGTCCGTGTACGTGACACCATACAGGTCTTTGACCATCCATTTCATCACACCCAACTGGAAATTACACTCTAAATGTATCAATAGCAACCTTTTTCCCAGAAAGCCACAAAGCTGCCAACACTGAGATGCACTCTGAGAACGGTAACTGGATGACAGAAAACTGTCAGCTGTAACTACAAATCATGGACCCAATGTTGTAGCTGCTGTCGAACCTCTGCATTGGCCATGGTTAAGTTGTTTCAGCCATAATCTGTTTGGCGTTCTTGAGTGGACTGCAATGGCAAAAGCCTTTACTTTTTGCTTCTTGATTTCTTTAGGCTGTTGCTTCTTGATGATCCATTTAATATATATATAAAGCTCCAAGCAGGCAATGATGGAGCAGTTTCTTAAACAGACACAAGCTCTCCGACACGTTCTGGCTGACGAAAGACGGAGCGCTGTCTTCCTGACAGGACAAGACGGATGTTCTGCAGACTATCGGTGTTGCGCTGAAAGCATTTACAGATATGACATCTGCACATATCCAGCTCCTCTATACTCTCCATACTTAAGCTGTGTACTGGAGATCTTTTGGCTGCCTCGGATGATGTCCCGCCAAACAAAGCCATAAACGTTGGGCTCCTGGGCACGCTGGAGGCAAAATAGAGTGTTGATGACATGCAGAAATTGCCGCATAAGGCTTTCGTTCTCGGCCCTTGACACCCTGGTGGCTATGAGTCTGGTCACACCTCTTTGGCTAAAACGAAGGCTTGGTTAGAAGCAGGCATGGTAATGCTGGATATGCGATCAAAACCAGTGACGGGTGCAGTGGCTCTCAGAGTGCAGGAGCAATGTAGACCGCCTGAAAAGAAACCAACTTTGGCCAGAAAAAAAGCAGCTGCCAGCATAGCTGTAATGTCCACAGAGGACCAAGCAGCAGCAACAGCAGCAGCATCAGCATCGTCTTCAGCATCATCATCACACTTACATTTATGTAGCTTCTTTCCCATGCTGAAGGGCACGTTGCAATCAACACACAAACAAATTCAACAGAAACTACACAATTAGTGACAAAAGGAAGTACATGTAAAACATTCAAGTGCATCAGACATTTAGGCTTACTCATCTGGCAGGAAACAAATGAAACACCCTTCTCAGCGACATCTTAGTTGGCCATGAACTTGTGCCAAGAGCTCGCCATCAGAGCGGCTGTTCAGCACAGCAGGAAATGTTATGCGGAACTTGCCCAAGCCTGACAAAGCCAGTTAGTTTTTCAGGCGAAAAAACCTTGAATTGTGTAAAAATAAGATTTTTTTGTTTGTTTTGTTTTGGGGTTTTTTGTGCTGCTAGGACAGCATTTTTTAAATTTTTCAGCATTTTTCTGTTTGTGTTCGTGCCATTTCGTGTTAGCACAGGCTTTGTCTTATTCACTATTGAGGCCTATAATTTTTTCCTTCTGTTCTGTGTGGACATTGTTCAGTGAAAGATTAAACCTATAGTAGCTAATGGCTAAATAGTATAGGCTATCTGTTTAAAGCTGTAAAGTTTAATTTCAGCTGTTGCCACATTGTGATGTGCAAGCAGCAGAAATTAAATCAAAAACATTTGTAACATTCTGAACCATTTTTCAAATAAAACGTTTGTTACTGAAAGTAACCCCCTCCCGCCATAGTACTGTACACCATTAGATTATTTGAAGATGGCGTGACGATGTAAAATAAAGTTATACTGCCCGGCCCTTAGAGGAGGCATGCCACGATCGCTTCAGCCAAGGCACGTGTTGTAGGCCCAGGTCTGCCTCCACGGCTCGTCCACTTCAGCAGAGTCCAGCATGGGCGGTTGACGTGCCGAACCCAAGGCCTCTCGAAATGGCATGGTGGCATTTCCGTACCCCTGGATGCCACAGGCGGTGCCCCCTTCACCCCTCGGAGGACCTCATCTGGGCACAGGCAGGTCGTTGCGCTTTGAAGCAGTCCACTGGAACGAGCACCAGACACCTGCTGTCACGCAACATCTCCCAGCGGGCCGCTCCTATGCGGCCTTTCTTTTTCTCTCCTTCACTTTCTTTCAATGAGAAATTACACCCCCCCCCCGATTTTGTTTGCTTCTCTTGCTTCATCTCTGCTCCAACCCCTCCTTTCTGCCCCCCACCCCCACCCCCCTCCTGTCGCTGTGGGAGTAAGTTGCAGTGAGAGCAGATTAATAAAACATGACGGAACACCTGCTTTCCAATGTGCACGCGAGGGCGCGAGCGCCGTTCAGCTCCTACCAGTGCGCCAGCCGGCTCCCCCGGCTCAGGAAGAGAAAGCATACCTTGGCGTTTCATCACACAGCCCGTAAATCCTTGTGCCGGTGCCTGGCTGCCTCCTTAGCAGTTGCCGTGCCAGCACCCCTGACCCTGTGGGGCCGGCCGTGTCCAATTACTTTTGGCATAAAGAGACCCGCACACTCCCGAGTAGACACGATCCGACATACGATCCTCTCGGTTAAGACGCCAAGTGCTGATGCTGAACCAGAAATTCTATGCTGTCTCCCGTCTTTGATGTATCTTAAACGGTTCTGACATCAGATCCACGTCCTTCCCGGTACATTTCCTGTACGAGATCCCCATATCGTGTACCCTGCTCCACATCCCCACCAAGTTTGCATTCGTTGCTTGTTTTGGTGCTGCTGTCTTTTGCTGCTCTGTTGCCGTGTGTTGCCCCTTCAACTCGCCGTAACCTCATCCCTTCAGCCCTTGCGCGCACCTGCCTGGTACCAAGCTGTTGCTGGGGCTGTGTTGTCATGGTAACATGTTGCCGAGCGAGTGTTTAGTTTAGTGCAGATGTAGAGTAGTACCTAATGGCACACCAACAGCACACACAGAGATGGAGGGGAGGATGAGAGAGGGGAAGAGTTCTTTCTGTGGTCACAGAAGACTTATACTGTGGGGAAAAAACCAACGTATTCTGATGCTGCATGTTTAATACTGCTATTAATCAGGTGGGATGAACTGGCAGCTTAAATAAATGCTATATCAGTAACTGCTCATCCCAGCATTAACAACTGCAATTAGGGGAATCATAAACCTGTTTTTTGGGGGGTTTTTTTGTTGTTGTTTTTTAAAAAAGCCCTATATGCTGGTTTCGCCATAACAATTTAGAGTAACTCATGAAATGCTTGAGTTACTAATTTGAGTGTTTGAGTGTTTCACACTGCAGTCTATACGTGATTAGACAGTGACAGCTGTGGTTGTTTTGCCTCTGCATTGCAGCTCAGCGGGTTTGGAACCGAGCAGTGACTCTAAGGCCAAAGTGCAGCACTTGAGCAGAATGAAAGCTTTTATTTTAGGATTTATACACCAGCTGTACCATAAAAGCATCGTAGACATTTTTTTGTATACGCATTACCCCCCATTTTGAGGTAATTGGAGAAATTAACATAATCTTCTACAAAATTGACATGTTGAGTACTTGATGGCAAATGCGTTTTACCTCCATGGGGTGCCTGAGCTGCATCCCAAGGACAGCACCACATGTCGGGGATCACGCTCAGCGCTCTGCTCCACCTGTAATGCAGTCATTTCCACTTGCTCCATTCCAGACCTTCCTTAGTCTCCGGCGAGCAAATGGCTGGCTTTGGTTGAACCCGAGAGAAGACGCGTCTGTGTTTTTCAGCATCTCTCACCCCCCAGCTGACACGTTTAACAGATGTCATATGCTTTGACTCATGTAGGGCTATCATAAAAGGGCTATGGATTCTCTACGTTTCACCCAGGGTAGAAAGAACCCCCACCCCCGTTGCCGTTTAACCTTATTCTGTTGATTAATGTCCAGTGTGCTGGAGTACCATGTCATTACCATAGGGAGGGTCAGTGTGTTTGAGTAAATGTGTCGCATGCGTTCGTCCGTGCTCTGTGGTTGACCTGTGTGGCCTGAGCTGACCTCTCTACCACCGCGCATCCTTGCCGCTGTCAGCTCCGGCTTGCCCCCAAACTCCCACGGGTCTGAAGGGGTACATTCCAGACACACCTTCAGACAAAAGGGCACTGTCAGCACGAATGCCTGATGGGTGGGTGTGTGTTTGCAAGAGTTTTCCCTGCTTAATCATTTCCATTGTCAGAGATTGGAAAACTGCCTGAATCAATTCCCAAGCCATTGTTAGCCATTACTGTAGTTACATGATGATCAGCAAAAGTAACATTCAAAAACTGCAAATTCCACATTTTCTCCCCCCCCAAGAGGAACAGGCGAGGCACGCTTCGTCTATGTCTTCGTCCTCGGGATCCTCTTCACCGGCGTGAAGGACCTACTGTGCTCTCAGGTGACGGCAGCGGGTGGCGGCGGGCACCTGCGGAGCAGGGGGTTGTGGGAGGTGTACAGTGGCATGGTGCTCCTGGTGGCTCTGCTCCTACGGCCACACAACCTGCCCACGCTGGCTTGCTGCCTACTCGTGCAGACGCTCATGGTCCAGTTTGTCTGGGAGAGGCTGCGCTATGACGCCGCCCAGATCACCATCATGCACTACTGGTTCGGGCAGGCCTTCTTCTATTTTCAGGTGAGAATAAGTGTGTGTGTGTGTCTGCATGTATGTCTACGTCTGGATGGGTGTGTATGGGTGTGGCTGCAGGTACAGATTATGTATTTCCGCGTGTAGGCCCAGATCCTCGGGAGTTGTGGTCAATTCTAGAGGCTGTGCAGACCTGCTGGATGTGCAGAGTCTCTCTCTTGACATTTGACACTTTGCCAAGGCACACCAGCAGGAATCCAGGTTACACTCTGAATAGACCACAACACAGAGACCCCGCTCTCTACTTGGTTGCTTTATTCATGTAAATACACCACAAATGCACTTTCCCCCCACTTACCACTAATCCCATTTCGTGGAACCATAGACCTGGCCAGCCAATATTTACAGTGTTGCAGCATCTCCTTGGGACACTCTGGCTTCAAAGTTGTGGTGCCCTAATGGAGCATTGTGCCCATGCGGAGAGCACTGCAGGTAACTCCAGCTGTATGCCTGGCAAGACACTTTATGTGCCGAAATGTGTTATCGGGATTGTTTTGGTGGCTGGTTACGCCTTTTGTAGCCATACCTCTTTAAAACACTTCCATCTCGTAGGCCAGTGTGGGGGATGCAGGTGGGGCGCATGCTTGGAAGCCTTCACGTCATGCGTGAAGATGCCCTCGTTCCGACACAGTGGCCGGTGTGAGGCTGCTAGCTACGGTGGTGGCCGTGCAACTGCCCGTCACGTGGGGTTCTGCTCAGGCTCTTTAAATAAGGGCCATGAATGCGGCAGCCCTGGCCAATTATCATTTCGGCTTCCCATGCATGAAATTACAGGTCTGGAGAATGGAACTCTGCTCCCAACAAGGTCGCCCACTCGGCCTGTGTGTCCCTAGGACAGGCCTCTCTGTCTCACACACTCTCTCTGTGTCTCTCTGTCTCTCTCTCTCTCTCTCTCTCTCTCTCTGCGTTTCTTTATTGCTTTATACATTCCATCTCCACTTGTCTGAGGTGAGGTGAAAATATCTGTTCCACTGCTCCCGGCGTTTGTCAGACACGCTGTCCAGCCCTGGTTAGGGTCAGCAGAGGTCGACTGAGTAAATTCACCCAGCTCAGCTGGGCCAGGCCCTGTCCATCAATCACTGTGCCAATCACCACAAAGAAAACAGAGGGGCAGGGATTTGTCACACGAGCACCTCTCTGTGTGTCTGTATGCGTGCATGTGAGTGTGGCACCTTAACATTTTTATCTTGTTTGCCTCAACACGGGCACTCGTGACAGACGTGACAGATACGTCCTCCTGTAGATAGCTGTGGAAGACAGATTGCGGTGAAAAAAAAATTCTGGCCACCTCGCAGTCAGTCCGTCAGTGCCATGCCTTCTGGAAATCCGTCTTCCTTCACACGGTTTCACAGAGATTCAGTGAAGGGTAAAGTCGCTTTTTCTTCGGTTTCTCCTCGCTTTAACAAGCACACAAATCTGTCACTCACTTCAGTCTCTTCACAGACATCAAGCTCTTCCCAATGGCATGGGACATGCATTATGCATTTTTTGTGAGGCTTATCGTCTCCCTGTGTAACATTCCTTCAGTGCGTTCATTCCTCGGCTCGGAATGTAGGAGAGGAACAGAGTTTAACCAAGTTCCTAATTTTTGTGGCTTTTCTGCCAGTTTGCTGCCTTTGCTAAGGCTTACATTTGGGCGTTTTTGAGGCTTATATTCGACTGTTTCCTCTTTTTGATCTGCTCTCAGGGGAATTCCAATAACATAGCAACGGTGGATATATCGGTGGGGTTCGTGGGTCTGGAGAGCTATGTGGAGGTTCCTGCAGTCATCCTCACTGCCTTCTGCACGTATGCAGGCCCAGTACTTTGGGCCTGCCATCTGATGTGCTACCTCAGCTCCGAGAGGGACAGGTACAACACACACACATGCGCTTGCTCGCTCTCTCGCTGTCTCACACTCACACACACACACGGACTGAAGCATGTGTGACTGTGTCGCTCCTCGAGTGCGAGAGACGAACTCCAGGCAAAAAAGTTTGGAAGCAACACTAACCTGCACAGCTTCTGACTGCTACTTTCTGATTCTCGACTGTTTGTATTAAATTAAAAAAAAAATTTCATAACAATCTCCTCGTGTAGCTTGCGACAGCCCGACATGAAGACGCGGCAGGTTTGTTACCGGTTTGCCACTCCAAGTTCTTCTGCGACTGCTGGGGACATCGTGCCTTTGAGTGTGCGGTCAAGCTCAACCCAGTACGCGATCGGTGGCTAATCTGGGACTGAGCATGCAGGGCCTTTCACTGTAGCACGCCTTGCTTTTGCCTGACTGATTAGTTGGGACGTCATTGTTCTCAGTCCAGACATTCACTTCTTGCTTCCATACTTTTGGTATGTAGTGCCAGTAGCATCAACCCCACACACACAAACACACACACACTCAGAATATTAAACCAGCCTCCTACCACCCTGCAAATACACACACACTCTCACACACACACACACACACACACACACACACACACACACACACACACACACACACACACACACACACGCAGACACACACTTATTAGAATATTAAGCCAGCCCCCTACCGCCCCACAAATACACTCAACACAAACCCAAAGATAAAGAAGATTAATGAGCTCTCCGCTAAAGTCTGGGACTGCAGCAGGGATTGGTGAGCTTCCGTGTGGAGGTGTATTACTGGTAGGCATTTAATTCCAGGCCTTTCCAAACATGCCTGTGAGATGCAGCGTAGTGATGGGCTCACTAATGAGACCTCGGCGCCATGCTTCCGCATCATTTACCTTCCAAATGCAACTGAGAAATCCAGCTTGAGAACAAAACCTCTGTGAATTCCGCAGCAGATTCCGGTGGAGCCTGTGTAATTATTTAATGGCCTGGGTTTCACTCAACCTGTGTTTTCTGGCATGTTTATGTAATCCTGTAGCATGTCAGTGGTGGAAAGCACTGACTATATAAACATGTATGGCCAACGGCGAAACCGAAATATCTTAATAACAAAATAGCCTAGATAACGTCCACACACACGCACACACATACTTTTTTGGTTTTCTTTCTCTTTAATCATACAGGTCAACTGTGTGTTAAAATCTGCTCATCTGACATTTAGCTGAGTGCCCAGGAAATAGGGGTGAGGGATTAGCTCTCTTCAAATATACAAACAGCCAATCAGAGCCTCAAAGATGGGCTTCTCCAGCCTTTCAGCTCATTCAAAACAAACACACTCTCTTTTCATATGAATATATGGCTAATAGGGAAACCCTTCCCGGGTCTCAGACTGTCTCACTCCATGGTGTAATTATAGGATAAAGCTCTGTAATGTTCTGACATGCAGTCTGAGTGCATTGTGTTCTGTGGGCAAGGAAGTCCTGACCTCTGGGACTTAGAAGAGATGCTGCAGCCAGTCATACAAAATGCTGGACATCATGTCGCTTTGGAAGGAGGACTTGCTGATTACCCCATTAAAGACACACACACACACACACACAAAACGTCTACAGAGTAAGCTAAAATAAAATAAAACGTGCTTATTTGACTATTAGCTCTCACTGATTTGTTCTGAGATCTCTTCATTATGTGCTATGAATGTCATACATTTCATGACCATTTCTAGATCATGAAAATGATCTACCAACCAGTAACACGGAGACTTGTTTTTATTGTTTTTGCTGGTATTGGTGATGTCATTAGTATCCAGGCTACTGCACTTTGTGCCTATTAATGAGAACAATTTGAGACAATTGGAGTCCTAATCAGGGAACAAGAAGTGGTAGCTTGAAGTTCACGTGAGCTCATCTGAGCATTCTGTTATTCTGCGGTTTAAAAATAGACATCTGTGAAAATGTATAACTAGTCTGAAGATGCCGTTGGCAGTTTTTAAAAAAAGTACTCCGATCACGTCAGAAGTCACTGGGTTTGACCATGTGTAAGTACTCCCTTGACCTTGCTCTACTGGATTTTTTTTTTTTTTTTTTTTTTAAACCTCCTGAGGGAGATGTTGGAAACATTAAGCGGTAGAGGTTCCCTGTGCGCCATTGCGGCAGGCAGGCTGGCCAGTGCAGCGGTGTACCCTGTTCTTTAGGAGACATCTTGCAACCAGCACACGTGCATGCACAAGATCCAGGAAATGGCCTTCGATCGATACGCTCCTTTTTTTGGAACCCCAGAGGGACAGGTCCCTTCCCACATCTGGGAGGAACGTTTCCACCGTTATCCAGGAGAGAATTGGAGAGAGGTGGCGAGATTTGCAAGCAGAGGCTTTTTTTTGGGGGGGGGGTCAGTTATAGGGCAACAGATACAGTAATGTTCCAGTTACCAGAACCTGCAGTGAATGCTGTACCTCCACTCCGGAGTGAGTCACTGCCTTTCAGGTGAGGCACTGCTGGGTGAGAGGGGTTGACATGGTGCTAGGAGAACGTACCATGCCCTGTTTCACCATTTGCAAGGGTTTGAGGCAGGTCGTCACAGCTGTGCACATACACAAACAACACGGAGCAGAAGAACAGCTTCACGCGGAGCCAGCAGCCACCGCTGCCTTGGCAACAGGTTAATTAGGAGCTGTAACAACCCACGTCCGCCTCCTGCCAATCAAACGAGAGAAAGGGCGGATGGAACAGACTCTGAGAATTCTGATATAGTAGTTAGCTTTCAGACCAACCAACAGGGCAATACAATCAATTGGAAGGGGGTTTGAGGCAAAATAGAAAGTCTAAACCCCCCCCCCCCCCCCCCCCCCGTCTCTCAATTCCTGCAAACCTTGTGATTCCTTTCCTTCTCACATCTCCAGGTGTGTTAGGTGCATCTTAAACCAAGGGCGTAATCTATTCTGTGGCTTGCCCCAGGACTCGTCCACAACATACTATAAACCCTTAAACCTTTAGGCACTCACGGGCTTCCTCCATACCATTTACATTTGCAAAATAAAATGTTTCATTGCTCTTGTAAAACCTCAGTTTAAGTGTATAGTTAACAGTCTGGTAGCTCAAAATGTGCTTAAATTGCCGTCGAGGCTAATATTTCAGCAGGCCTTCGGAACCCCACTTGGGCCGTCGGTCGAGTCAAGGTGACGGAAGTCTTAACGGCGGGAAGCGGGGTACCTCCGCACTGTGCGAGAAGGAATCCCCCTCTGGGGTACTGACCACAGGGCACATGTCTCAGGGGCAAACAAATGCATGTTCAAAGACCGAGCCGTTCAGACACGTGAGGCCTTTCAGGCAGCTCGTGTCCATCGTGAGACGCACCCTGCCAGGACCCCCGCACGCATGTAGGCATGCCGCATATTCCTTGTCCATTGCATCAGGAACTTCATGCTGGGGTTATTTCCACTGCCACATTATCAGTTTCCCAGTGTGATGATGCGACAAAAATAATAAAACGTTGATCTGCCACAGCAGTGATTTTGCAGGGCACAGTTTGAGCTCCTGTGGAAGCCGTCCCTCGGCCTTGAGCGACCGATCTTGTGATGGTGCAGGCTTTGCTCACAGGGGCAGGCTCTTGGGATAGGTGCCGTCTTCCTGTGTTCTGCTGCTGGGGCTCAATAAGGTCTTGGGTCATTGTCTGGACAGGATGATGGCGTTTATTGCGAGGAAAAACGGAGTTGTCGGTTTGAAAAAATGGGGTGACTGACACAGGGTTAACGTGGGTAATAGCTGCAGTATGTATACGCACACTGTATTTATGAAAGTGCTGTTTTTCTCCTTTTCCTCCATCTCTCTCCCTCTTCTCGTTTCTTTCCCATGTCTCCACATCCACATTTTTGTCTCTTCCATCTTTCCCTGTCCTACCTCTCTCTCTCTCCCTCTCCCTGCCCCAGGGCTGCTGGCGCTCTGTCTCACGGCTGCTACTGCCTGGCCGTGCTGCGCTCAGTGCCCGCCGCTCTCTATGTAGCGCTGACCACGGCCCTGCGCTACCACCTCTTCATCTGGAGCGTCTTCTCGCCCAAGCTACTGTACGAGGCCACGCACGTGCTCATCGCCGCGGCGGCGTGTCTCATCTTCACCGCTGTGGACCACGACCACGCGTGTAGCCTGTGACCCCCCCCCCCCCCCCCCAATGATGCAACACCCTCAGCCCCACCCTAACCCCACCACCCCTCGCCCCAGGAACAGGGCAATAGCACGCATGGTACAGAGGACAGGAGTCAACGGAGATGCCATTGCAGGCAAAGACATGACATCAACACTGGTTAAAGAGGCTGAGCATGGAGAGTTGACTGGGGAGGGGTGGGGTGATGAGCAGTTCAACAGAGAGTGAAGGGCAGAGAGAGAGAGAGAGAGAGAGAGAGAGAGAGAGAGACAGAGAGTGATGGATGAAGCAGTGAAAGAGATGAGGGAATCAGACACCAAATGATGAACTCCGTGTTGCAAATTAAAAGCTGCGAACATTTGAGACTCAAAAGGGAGATGTGATCCTGCACTATGAAACACTGAAGACTCTGGAAGTTCTCCAGGCTAGATTCTGGGAAGATAAAGAAGGTCTATTCATGAGTTGTTTTTGTACTGCAGGAGTATGGGATATTTTATTGGGGTAAAATCTTGAGGGAATCAGAAACTCACTGAATTTCTTACTGAAGTTCACAAATTCCAGCGATGCTTTAATATAAATAAAATCAGCGGAAAACATGGATTGTTCCTAAATCAGTTTCCAAACCTCGATCACCAGCAATCTGTTTTCTCACTTTTATTTTTCCTGGACTATCTATGCAGAGGTGGTTTGACTTATCAACAATGCAGGTAGACCATGTAGAAAAAACATTTGCCCTTTAGTACTGCATTTAGTTTCTTTGATTACTTTTCTCTTATACTTCAAAGATATAAGAGAGAATGAGGATAGAATTATAGTGAAGATCCTTGGTACATCATTCTAACCCTCAGAGCTTAAGTGATGCATCTTGGTATTGATCTGTCTTCGTGGCGTTCCCATTCTCCTGAACTCTCGAGCCAAGGCAAGATCTCCAGAGAACTTGGAGAGCGAATGCGTCACAGCAGATAAATCTTCTCCGCCTAAAGCTATGCATTTAAAATAGGTTAAAATCAGCCCTTTGACAGTCTGAGTGCTGATTGCTTAGAATGAAATGGGGACTATTTTCCTTATAATTAGCATCTAGTTGTGATTACTTACGAAGTAGGTGGGGTGGGTTAGTAGCAAGTTTTGTTTTTGTTTTTTTTCTTTCTCATTGAGTTTTATTTATAAAAGTAAAATGGTACATTTTCATAAGTCTTGCCTTTTTGGACTGAATCTTTGAATTGGAGCTGTATTCAAGTATCGGGCCATCTCATGTCAATAATTATCAGTCAGTGAGTGTGACGAGGGATATGTATTGCTTTCATAACTTATCTGTTTGGCTTTTTTTTTTTTCTTTTTTTTAGATCAGTAATCCCTTGTAAACATTTAATCTGCTGTTTCTACAGTGACTGTCCAAAATGTTACACTGCCTGTCCTTAAATTCCTCAAAATATGCTGAATGTCTTCATGGTTTTGTTCGTCTTGTCGATTCCTTGTGGTGGTTTTACCAAAGAACATACTGAAAGGAACTGATCCTGCAGGCCGGGTATTCATTTATATTTCCCATTTTTTGATTATATTACTAAACCCATGGAGGTGTGAGTAGTGCACCGTGTGGGGGTTCATTACATGCTGACTCCTGAAACCACACTGCCCCTGCCGGTCTCCCCCCTGCAACGCTGATTGAAGGGGGAGTGTGTGGGGGCCACTCTTTTGCTTATCAGCCATTTTCAGTGGCTGAGAGAGGTTGATTTTCTGATCGACTGCCCTGCCAAATGGACTGCTCTCCCCGAGGAATCGGGGAACAGGGCGTCTAGGTGCGCGTATACACACACACACACACACACACACACACACACACTGTACTTGAGAGTTGTGCCTCATGTGACCTGTAAGTCTGTCTCACTTTAAAGAACTAATGAGTTCATGGGGTTAGGCCAAACCCCTATCTGTGCTGAGGATTAAAGGAGTGCTCTGTACTGATTTTCTGAAAGTAACTTTCAGGGTTGTCTTACGTGGCACAGAGCAATGTGCTCTCAGGGCCAATGAACCTATGGTTTTATTACTCGCAGAAAGTGCCCACTCACCAAGAGTGGTCTTGATACACTGACATTGATTTTGTGTTCCTTAAACACACCAGTCTGCAGATGACAGGACCAAGAGCTATCCTTTGCACCATGCGATCACATTTGTTTTGGTGGTTGTTGTTGTTGTTGTTGTTTTAATATGGAGGGAGGTTGTGTTTCTGTTTATTTCTATTTGTTTATAATTATTCTGATTTTAAATTCATTCTTTATTACAGGTGTTTGCATGTTATTTTTTGCCTTGTTTGTTTCCATTGTGCTTTCCTGTCTGGAAATCCGTTTCAACTGAATTAATTTAGCACCACGAGTGTAAAAATTGCAGGCGTGCACCATGCCCTGGAGTGTGCCAGCTGGAGCCAAGCCATCCCACGCGCTGTCTGGCTTTCCGTATCCGCTTACATAACCGAAAGGTGAACACCTTTGCAGGTCGACACTGATCTAGCCAGGAAGGCCAGAGGTGCCTGCAAGGCGAGCCGAGCCAGCTCCCTCACTCCGTATGATCGTGAACTCCCTCCCTCCTCTTTTCTTCTCATCATCGGCTCATCCCTCCCCCTCCCCCTGGTTCTCCATTACATTCGGGGAGTGTTAAGTGCAGACAGGTTTGTGGATGGTTGGTTGTGTGCCCCCACTCCTCCCCTCCCGTGGGCGGCCTCTTGGAGGGCCTACCCCTGACCCGACTGCCTCTCTGAGCCTCTTATCAGCTCTGGAGCAGAGTGGCACCTCACCTAGCGCCGGGCGTGCACTCCCAGGGCCCCTCCTGCCCCTGCGCACTACCTCCCGCCTCTCCCTGCCTTTCTTCTCCCTCTGCCCCGCCTCCGTGCTCTGCTGCTTTATTCCTCCCTCAGCTGCTTCTCCTCTCTGGGTGCTGGGCCCGTGTCTCTCTTCCCTACTGCTTGCTTAGGCCCTCTCCCCTTTTCACTTATCAGTCTTTGGCCCTCTCTCTCTCTCTCTCTCCCTCCCTCTCTCTCTCTCTCCCTCCCTCTCTCTCTCGCGCTCCTGTTCTTAGAAGTCCCGCTCAGCTGCATATCCACCTTTTGGTTCCATTTTGAAAGCCCACGCACATCTCTGCCCCCACCTCTGCCATCTCCTCCTCTCGTTACTGTTCACTCGCTTCAGGATCGGGGAGAGAGAGGGAGAGAGAGAGAGAGAGAGAGAGAGAGAGAGATATGGCACTACTGAAGATAGACATTTTCTCCTCATGCCAGCAGGTGACATTCTCAGGGGCTTAATGTGCACAAGCTGCCATCCTCCCCGTGACGTCTTGGATCGAGTAGCTGAGAGGCAAAGGTGTGGGCGGTTAGAAAAGTATTAGTGCTGACTGTCAGTGCGGCAAAGCCGCAACGTCTTTTTTTCTTCTTCTTCTTCTCGAAATGATTCCAATTGCGAAAGTTTCACTCTCGGGCAGCTATGGATGGAGAATGGAGAGCGCGCGCGCACACACACCCAGCCGAGCCAGCCCGCCTTAATCCTTCCGTTTAGCCGAGTTTACCGTGCAAATTGGCCGGCTGCGACGCAGCTCGGCTGAACGGAGCATCCAGCAGCCAGACGTGGCCTCGTTTAGAAGCCGCGGGGCCCGTGTTCTTTCTTCCCTCTGACACGGGGGCCTCCCTCCCGGCCCGGTCTCTACGTTTAGCGGTTTGCTCGCATGCGGGGCCGCCATCATAGCGGCGGGAGACGCGAGGTGGTCGGTCTGCCTGGACATTTCGGCATTCAAACCCTGCTCTCGTGCTCCGGTTTTTCCACCCACGTTCAGCATGGTCTTGTGGGAGAGGTCATGTCCCGTAATGATGTTCAGTACTGGAAGGCGTTTCCAGCGCTGCGGAACCTTCCCGCTTCCACTTCCGAGCCCGTCCTGCTGCTTCTACTTTAACGTCTGCAGCGTTACAAACACCTGCTCTCGTCTGCTCCCGGCGCTGTTCACAATGAGTAATGCTGTAAAAACCTTTTATGTTGGAAATGATATACCTCAGGTGAAATAACAGCTAGACGCAAATGAAAAGACAGACCCAAATGATTAGCTAGACACAACACGTAGAGTTAAATTGCAAACCTGAATTCCTTTGCTGTTTACTCTGTTACCACTCATAGTTCCAAAATATTGCGTTTCTATTTGTCAGTCTTCGTCTTAATTAAACTTTTATTTGATCTTTTGTTTTCATCCTACTTTGTGCTTTGTTGTGGGGGTTGTTTGTTGTTTTTCCATTTCTCCGTGTTCAAAATGACTGATCTCACATTTGTAAGTTTTGGGAGTGCTTTAGCTTTCGTCCCTTTGAAGCAGTTAAAGATTTGAGTGCTCCTGCAGAAAACTGCTCCCACATGAATCTGCCACCGCAAGAAAAATACGACCTCCTTTAGTGTTCTCTCCCTTCTCCCGACCGGGTCCTGTTCATGGCCACCAGCTCTCCGACCTGCAAATACAGTAACCGCCTCCACCCGAGTGTGGCTTTTGTTCTCTAATTACCAGAAATGAAGAGTCGGTGGGAGATTGAGGGAGCACGAAAAGACCACAGCAGGAGAATCAGGGTCGGTGCGCGAGACCGTCCGCTCAGAGGGCCGTCCGTAGGACGGAGCCATTTACTCTGTGGAGCCATTTAACGACCAAGACGGATGAGGTAACCCCAGCTGACGACGGGCTTACAGTAGTTTGTGCAGTGCAGGTCAGTCAACAGGAGCAATGCAGATCCATGGAACGGCTGTGCATGTGATTAAATCGCACTTTTTCAAATCTATTTCAAGTACAAAACAGCTAAGTGGGCTATTAATGGTAAGAATGTTCAGGTCACATCTTTAAGGTCTTTCTTGAATTGCAAAGATGATTATATACTTGCACTTAAATTCGCCCATGTCTTGTCATTAGTTTAACAATCATGTGCTTAATTAAAACACATTTTTATTATGGCCTGACATAAATACATCAAATGTTTAAAACTAAACCAGTGCAGTAGTCTCCTTTTAAATAAAGCAAATCAAAACATAAGTTTCGTTATTCGAGAAACTCAAGTCTCATATTTCTGTCCCTGAATGAAAGTTTTTTTTTTTTTTTCTTCCCCCATCAAAGTGTAGCCTGAAGTACCCAAGCTGCACGTCACACTGTTATAAGGTCTTTTCCCTTAGAGAGATGTGTTATTACTTCCTGAGATTGAAGTTTCGCCCACCCCAGCAAACGTCTGCGTCTTTGTCGTTTTCAATCATTTACAGAGACAATCAGACGTAGACAGCAGGTGAAAGCCCTGTGGATTAACTGACCTCCATAAGAACAGCGTTACCTTTCTATTCGACAATTATTCTGCAACAAGGCGACGCTCCCTATGGAATTGCTATATTTTAGTTTAACATTTCTTCAGAGTGGTTTAACAGTACAGTTTCCAAACCCTTAATTGCCCTCGAGAAGAAGTGCTTCATTCAGACGTTATATGGCTCCACGTTGGACTTCCTGTGTGTTCCCACAATCCGTTTTAAAACGGGGGACCTCGCGAGCTGCGGCTAGAGGCACCGGTGCTGCCGGCCCCGTCCATACAGCAGGGTGGGTTAACGGCGGCCCAGACGGCAGCAGAGACGGATCGGAAGAGCTCCCATTCGGTCGGGCCAAGAGGGACCTGACCGACGTGGTCATTGTAATTCACAGGTAGAATGAGAGCAGAAGAGTGCAGGGAGGGGGTCCGTGTCCTCTTCTGCATGGAGTGCTCTTGACCATTTTAACGAGTCGAGTGGCTCCGCTGTTGGCCGAGAGCCACGGCACCCACATGAAGACAGCAGCCCCTCGTCCTAATGTGTCGATTGACCTTGACCTTGGGCAGAGAGGTGCCCGGCTAACGTGCTTCTCATAGGTCCCCCCCCCCCCACACACACACACACACACACCTACGGCCTTCGCTTCTGATCCTGCCTCGCGTTTCCTCTTCCTGACAGTAAAGCGAGCTCTCGACCGACCGTGAAGCTCCTCCGCCGTTAATGCGCTGAGATGTCGGAGGGTTTAGTAACGACGTCTGTGGGCCGGCGTGTTTAATAGCCCTTGCTGAAATATGTTTTATTATATCTCTGGGATTTGCCCACCTGCGCTGCCATAGTAATTTGCACCTGTGAAGGTCTTGCTCTTGCACGTGTGTGCACACGAGGGCTGACCCGCTCCCAGCTGCATATTAACGAGGTGCAGTGCTGAGGCGTCCGTGTGGGCGAGGACAGTTGAGTGAGACCGACACACTTCAAACTGCTGCTTGAAGCACGTGCTCTCTTAATAATGACTTATGTTTCTTCATATGTTGACCCATGCTATTTCCAAAGATAAATTCAACTAATAATCTGTCCTTAATCATTAGAGTGATGTATGCCCGACCGGTTGTCTGTCTATACACTGTTAAGAACCCATGTAGGACGTTGGGATGTTATTTCATTCATTTAGATGTGAATGAAAGATCACACCCACACGTTAGTTTATGTTTGCCTTTATGGCCGTGTGCTCTTATCCAAAGTGACTTACAGAAGTGCTTTGTTGGCTGCTCACATAGTAAAAAGAGATATTGGCATCTGGTGTACAACAGCACGGACCTCAGCGGGGTGTTGCATTGAGGAGTGCTTCATGGGAATTTAATGCCTCTTTTCGGAGGCACTGCTAAGCTTTAAACTTCCTGTTTTGTTGGAGCAACCAAAGAGCAGGTTTGCAGGTGTGGTGTTTCAAGCAGATATGGTGCACTCCCAGCCCGGTACTTGGGCACCGGTGCGACTTTTTGCGGTTTTGACTTAGCGGTCCAGTTAGAGCAGAACATCCGCTGTGATTTGACTCTCTGCGTCTATGATGGATGAACCAGGAATCACGACCTTTCATTTAAACACACACTCCCCGTTTCAGGATGGTTGGACCAATTAATGTAATCCTAAACAAAACCATGTTTAGTAGCCTATGTGATTTAATTATAACGGTTGCCGATCCTTCCTGAAGCCTGCAAGCCATCGATATCACCACATGCCAGGGAATCTTCCCCAGTGGAGAATCTTCTGCGGTGGCACGGTGCCAGGCCCTGAAAGGCAGATGCCTGTTTTTCGGCCTTCTGTAAGTGGGACAACACTCTGTGCCCTCCACACTGGTGGATTGACTCGGCTAACGTTTATTGCTGCCGGAAAGCTCCACAGTTGACTCGAGACTCATTATCTTGCCCCAAGGTGAAGTGCTACTTGCAGAATTCCTAGGCACTTGCTCGGAATACAGGCAGCAAGCATGCTTCTGCTTCCCGACGCGCCCTGCTGTCGCCGTCCCGCGGTCCCATCAGCATGGAAGCTGAAGCAAGTCCATACCACTCTGTCTCCCAACAGAGATGCTGTTGCTTCATCACTGCATTTTCCTCGTTCCATCACCCTCAGGCAGCTTCTTCATCTCGTCATCTGCCCGTACGACCGTTCCGTGCAGTTTTTTATCTCTGACTGCACATGGTCTTCTTGTTCCCCTCAACCGCCATTTACATCGTGATTGATAATATTCATTCACCCAGCTGCTTCAGTGGTGGATGGCGTGGTCCTGCAGGTTGTTGGTTCGATCGCTGTACATCACTAAGCTCATCAGTGTGCTATTGCTTCTTAATAATGTACCGAACAGACACTGGATCGTCGGATCACGTATTCCGATGCGCCACTGTACTGGCGTTCACCTTTGACATTCTCAGAGTCAACAGCGACAGCCTCCCCATTCAAATGCCTGATGTACGAGCTGCTCCAGACCATCTGCTAGCTCCCTTGTGCCTGGCGTAACAGAGCATTCACCTAGAATACATTTAAATGCCTGAAAATCGTAGACGACATTCTGTACTTAGTTGTAACATCAGAATTTCCTTTTACGTCCAGTATGATGGAGTGTGGAGGAGAATTGAAAAATGAAAATGATATCGCAGTTCTAATCTGTCCGGCTTGGATGGTAGTGCCGGGTGTGATTTGCCTAGGTGATGGCTGTGGGAGACAGCCAGGGCACGGGGACTCCAAGCATGTATAATGGAGTTATTCCTCTGGCCCGGGAGGACAGGTGTGACACAAGAGAGACCATTGTGTTGTGCTGGCACAGTGCCTCAGGCCAGGTCCATTGTTATACAGCATGCTTGAAGGTGGCTGTGTGTGTTTGTGTGTATGTACGTGTACAATGTGTGTTTAGAAACACGCGCATTGCATGTTCACACAGTTTCCTGCATACGGCACCTTCCTGTCTGCCAGTGGCAGCTTGTTAGGAGACATCAGTATAAGCTCTCCACACGGTTCTCGTTCTCGTTCTGCGTGCGTGCGTGCGTGCGCCGTGTCTTCCTCTCACCTCCATTTTCCTTCTCTCATTATTTTGTGTCAGGCCCAATCTGCTCCCAAATTCAAACCTAAATCGGGTCCCTTGATTCGTATCAGCCGGAAGAGCTCAGCCGCTCTCGTACCATGCGGTAGTCCCGTCCGGGCGCTTACTTGACAAGCAATCAAAGTGAGAGGCGAGGCTGCATCAGGACAGTGCTGCTCCGGCGAAACCTGAAAATAGCCCTGTCCTCGCCGCCCGGCGCCGTCTCGCGTGTGAGGACCTCCGTCAGGCGTGGCAGGCACGCTCGGCTCCCTCCGCCGTCCCGGCTCCATCCTGCCAGAGAGCGACACGGTCCACGAGGAGGGATTCTGCCGCACTGGCCTGTGAAACCAGCTGAGTTTGTTTCATACCACACTCTTCTCATCCCTATTTCTTTCTCTCTGCCCAGCTCTTTCTCTCTATCCTTTGTTCTCTCCATCCTTCCCTTTGGCCATCCCTTTTTCTCTCCCTCTCGCTCCCTTCCTCTCCATCTCCATCCCTCCGGCTCCCTCTGCGCATCCCCCTTTCTTTCTCTCCTTCCCTCTCTCTCGTCTATGCACCCCACCTGCCTCCACCTCCTCCTGGCTTCAGGAGAGGGGTGAGGGGCTGCAGCCAGCCAAATGCCAGCTGGAACGCAGTGAAGCTGCTGAGAGAGAGAGAGAGAGAGAGAGAGGGAGAGAGAGAGAGGGGGGGAGAGAGGGGGAGAGAGAGAGAGCGAGAGAGAGAGAGAGAGAATCACACTCATCGTGTTCTAAAAATACAGGAGGCTGCGGTTGATATTGATTAATGGGCGACGCAGTAGGGGAGTTGTAGGGATCCTCTACCTTTCACTGCGCTCTCTCCAAGCTGCCCCTCTGCCCCTCCCTCGTTCTCTCTGCGCTGCTTAATAGAGCGGGCCTCTTTTTCTTTTTCGGGGTTTTTTTTGTTTCTGCTTGGCTTTGAGAATCACGGCCACCTCCCTGTTTGTTGTTGAGAGCCCCCTGTTGAGGCGTCTGGCTTGGGTTTGAAAGTTCAAGTTCGACACAGCTCGCCACACTCCTGGTTCAGACATTCACGGCCTCTGTGGACAGAGTCTCCTGCCTATTGCTTGTTTGCAGTGTAATCCACCTGCGTTTAGTCGTCTTATTTACCAGTGCTCTTGGACTCTGCCATCCAGTAGCCCCCCAACACACACACGACACACATACATACACACATAGAAGGCCTGCCCATCCAGTTCCTGTTCACACACACCCAAACAAACAGAGACTGTCTCTTGTGCTCTAAAGGCTTATTACTGCAGATACAGGACTGAGAGTTGCTTACGGTCATGCAGCCCAAAACAAACATCTGTGTCCCTCGCTGGCCCCATGGACCAGCTGCTGTACTGTAGAGAAGAGTGTGTTTAACACACTCAAGACATCACGTGTGTGTGTGTGTATATGCATGTGCAGTGTGTGCACGCGTGTGTTTGTGTGTGAATACAACACTGGTGTGGTTTTTCTAGCTTTTTTAAGTACTTATATTTTTAATGACTAGCAGTCTTACCATCGGTACCATTACGTTGTGGCAGGTCCTCCTTGAGCACTGGCAGCACACGCACGGTGAGTGTTTTCACTGAGGGAAAGTCATTCATATTTTGTCATATTTTGACCTGCGCAATGGTTGGCCCCTGCACCAGACAGGAAACGCCCGTCACGGTGGACCTGCTGAAGATCCGCTGTACCCATCCGCTGTGGCACCGCATGAGCCTCGCAAATGTACCACACACACACACACACACACCTCGCAAACAGGCATGTGCGTTCTCGGCAGCCGTCTTGTGCTTGTGTTGTGCCAGGGGTCCTGATCGACATTTCAATTTGTTTTAGAATGCTTTATTGGCATGATTGTGAATTGGAACAATTTAGCCAAAGCAACACAAAAGTAAAGATATATGTAAAAAGAAAGCAAAACTTTAAAAAAAGGAAAACACTTAAAGATTTATAGAAATAAATGAATAAACCAACAGAGAATCCTGCCAGCATAGTGTGTCTAACAGTGTCATAGAAAGGAAGTCATTTCTTTAGTACCCTTTTTTTAAATATGCAGAGCTGCAACATACTTTGCTTGTGGCTCTCTCTCTCTCTCTCGCTCCCTCTCACACACACCTTACCTTCTCCCGAGGTAAGAATGAGTTGTCCTTTCCACAGAAGACGACGGCTGTTATTGGTTTACCCTCGTGTGTGTTGAGGCTGTGGCACGTTTGCGGACACTTGAGGGGCTGTTTGCTCAATGTTCTCTTTGAACTGCCTACACTTTCAAAACCAAATATTAATGGGAAAAGACCTCATTAGCCCAGTTTCATTGTGCAAAGGGGGGGGGGGGTGTCTTTGGAAGCCCATTTGCTCATGGCAGATGACCTGGTGTCACTTCACAACCTGCGCTGTGCTGAAAGGTGATTAGGGGCAGCTGACTTGTGAACAGGCTCTTGCTTTCTGCAGGTTCGGCCTACTTCCCGTTAGCTGCAATGACTTGTTTTTGTTGCTGAAGTTTTTTGCAGTTGAAGGGTTCCTTTAAGTCATGGACATTAAAGGGCCCCTAAAAGATGTGGTGAATGTAAGTTTGTTATGTGCAGGGGCCTTAAAGAGACAGAACGTCTGGACACTTCTCGGCGTTACAGGAATGTGATTACACAGTGTCCCTCCAGACAGCTTCCCGTTTCAAAGTCCTTGTCTGTCTCCCTTTCTCTCCCTGCTTAATGGGACAAGCTTTTCTTCTCTCTGTCTTATTCCCTTTTTTGTTTCTCACTCACTCTCTCACTCTCCTAGGTAGATGAGCAACTCTTCAAAGGGAAGGAACCGAAATCAATAGACAGACGGAACCAAACAACCAGCGAAACACCTTAGACGACAGATTACGATGGGAAAGGCACTGTGCAACTTCTGGTATTGGATATCTTTGTACTACTTACTCTCTCTCTCTCTCTCTCTCTCTCTCTCTCTCTCTCTCTCTCTCTCTCTCTCTCCTTCTCTGTGTGTGTAATGAATATGAGTAGGTGAAACTCTGCTTTTATATTCCGTGCGCTCTGTGAATAAATGATCTTGTTGAGTTTTGTAATATGATTTATAGTGCTGAAGTCCTGCTAAGGGCGCACTAAGGTCCAATACGCACTGCCAGCCACCTACACACTCAAGGTCTCGAGAGGAGCAGAGCCCCACCTGCGGTTCCACAGGACATCCACTGTGATGGCAAGAGGCTGCCGATTTCCACAGGTGGCCAATCCGCTGGTATGCGCCATCTCAAGTGCCACTTTTAATGCCCCTCTAGAATGTTCTCCCACTTCCACCTTCTAACCACAGAGGGGCGGGAGAAAAAAAAGTCTCCTCCTTCCTGAAGCACTCAAACGAGGCCTGGCTCACCCACGCGAGACGATACGAAATGCTCTCTGTGCGCAGAACTCGCCTGCCGACCCCAAGGAGTAGCCTGGCCTTCTTGCTCCCCTTGCTGCCACACCCCGGTTTTGCTGGGGCTAAGTTGCGGTGGGAAGTCTTTACCAATGGACTCTCCTTCCTCCACCATACCATGGAAGGCGAGACGGCAGAGCGTCTGCGTCCGGAGAGCCGACGGATGTCATGCACCCGATTTGCCTGAAACCCTTTGATTGTCTTTGGGATTATATGTTCCGTCTCTTCTGGATTGGCCTCGCCTGTTCCCATGTCTCATTGGCTGACGGCAGTGCCTGAGTATATCGGGGGGGGTGATCTGAAAATGAGACATGCTGTATCTGTCTTCCAATCAGAACCCACCTGCTGTGTTGGTGGGTTTCTTGCTCTCTCTCATTCTCTCTGTCTCTCTGTGATATCGTTCATCAGTCCAACTCTCTTTCCTCCTTCCTCTCTCCATTTCCATTTGTTACTGCTCCAGCGGTTCTTTGCTGAAGGTTGACTCACCATCAGCCCCCCTTAAACCATTGCACTGCAGTAAGTAACACTGAGGTGACAGGAAGACACAGGGCAGACCGGCTCTGGATAGATCCAGACTAGACCAGTTCTGTGTAAATCCAGAGCAGACTAGCTCTGGATCAAATCCAGAGTGAGGATTCTGCACCCTTTTGCAGAGGTTCCGGTCACCCGGCCTAAGCGGCAGCATTGCATGAAGCCCGGTCATTTCCACCGGGCCCCTCTCTGTAAGAAGGTGTCAGCACAGGGGAATGGCGTAGCTTATTACTCCCCTGACTGTGACTGTGTGTAATTGGGGGACTTGGCCCTTGGGTCTGAGTGATCCGTTAATATAAGCCTACTGGGGGTTTTTTTTTTATCTTCCCTTTTCCCACTTTGAGACCAAAAGGCCTTTGTAGTTGGAGCAATGAGGGGACCTAGCCCTTCCATCCACAGGCATCCTGCATCAGCACTGTGCAGGGCGTTGGGGTTGATTACATGTCAGGGTGCTTCACCAGGCCTGAGAGATTGCGCCTTTACTGCAGCGTCCTGCTCTCCTTCCTGCCCATGGTACACGTCCAATTTCGCTCGGACGTCTCTTTCAAGCAGGTCGACGCTGGCAATATAGTGTTTTAGATTCAAGCGGCACCAGAGAAGCCCGAGATCGGCGGTGTGCGATGGCGTCCGAAAGATTTCACAGCGGCGTGGAAAATCGGCTTGGCAGTTCGAGCGCGCTGCTTATGAGACCGCGATCGAAGCCGAGGATATGAAGAACACTCTCTCGCCGGTGTGGATTCAGCCTCTTCGGGCAGCTGGATGTGAGGACCACAACATGCCAACCGTTCGCTCTTTACTAGCTACTTGAAAAGGGCAGGAGCTGGCGGGACCAATGGCACGTTGCTGTCGTCTTACAAAATCCACCCCCAGTAGGGGCGTCTCGATAATGCTGTCACGGTTATATGCCCTGAATTTACCAAACCTCTCAAAGTATTATTACCTGCTCCGGTAGCAACTCTCACCTCAGCTGATTTTTTTATTTTTTTTTTTAACAGGAGTTGAAGAAAAATACAGTTTCTAGATAAGTAGCAGAAACCTTTTTGTGTAGACTTGATCCCTCATTGATCAAGCCATGTAAGGCGTCAAGTAGCAGTCACTCTGTAGGCTGATTCTGAGAGAGCCCGAGGAACCCGCCATGCTAATTGTTCATTTTGTTTCTCATTTGGAGACATTTTGGCAGGGTCGTCCCACCAGCTACGGGTGGGCGAGAGTGCCAAGTGAACGTTGGGGGTCGGTGGACCCGCCGCAGTGACGGAGGAGCTGATGGGGATTTACTTCACCCGCAGTGACGGAGGCGCCGATAGGGGGATTTACTTCAACCTCTGTGATGGAGGAGCTGATAGCAGGATTTACTTGGGGATTGCTGTGTTGACTCTATCATCAGACCGTCCATGTAAACACATACAATCGGTTCCATGGAAACACTGATTTAGTGTGCAACAGGCAAACAGCCTGGCACATTACATGCAAGAATAATGTGCTTTTTCTTTTATTTCCAGAGGAAATGCTTCATATCCCCCAAACCTAAATAGATTTGCTTACTGCAGATTATTTAATTTCTCTTTAGATTAGTAATGGGTTTCTTTCCCATTAAAGGGGTAAGTAGATGCAGGTCTACTGTTTAGAAGGCTGCTGGCATCTTTTTTTTAGTTGCACTGGTTATGCTACAGCAAATTCCCTTCCAACATTAGGATATGGCACCTGTGGAGTTATTGTTTCAAGTTCATTTCAGAGCAAGCAGGATTCCACTGGAACTTTTAAAATGTTGAATCAGACGTGTTGCCAGAAAAGCTCGAGTTCACCTCCTCCTCCCTTTGCGCTAGACTAAGCATCCTAACCCCTTGGTCTGCAGGCAGTTTAACAGAAATATCTGAGTGGGGCTTTATGCGCTGTTTGCACATGGGATCCAGACATGGCGAATGCACAGCACTAAAGTTCGAGAATCCTTCCACAGACCTTCATGATAAACAAATTACCCCCAACTATTGGTAAGTTCATATTTAATTTATGGCATGCCCCAGTGCCTGACAACAGTCGGATTTATTCGCATCATAACCTCGAGTAGGTATGCATAAGTCATGAGCTGAGACATATTTAGAGGAGTGAGCAGTCATTTGCTGATAAGACTACAGTTCCAGAGAATAGCGTTGGTGAGAGGAATAGGGGAAGAAACGTGAATGCAGTTAGATAACACATTCTCCTTTGTTACGAGAGCTGTCCTCGGTGAACAAAAACACACTGTCAAGTGCAGTAGGCGCAGTATTTGCCATTTGTGTGTGTGTGTGTGCGTGTGTGTGCGTGCGTGCGTGTGTGCGCGCGCGTGTGTATAGAAATGTCAGGCTGACAAAAACCAACATTATAATCATTCTGCATATTCTGGCAGTCAACTGCCTCAGTCTTCTCGATAAGGAAAGATGGCTTTAACCTTTTTAAAGAGGGCTGTCTGACAGGCCATCATTCACATGCAAAACGGAAGCATTTAGTACCCTGGCACTCCATTACACAGAGCCAATCATCCACTCCCCTACTGTCCTTCTCTTCTGAAAGAGATCTCTCCCCTCAGGAGAGACCACCAGACACCACTCACAATGAACAAAGTTTATTGTTCTCACAGGTGTTTTGTTGTTGTCGTTGTTGTCGTCGTTGGTGGTGGTGTTGTTTTGCGTTTTACTTTGACCTGTCATCACAGGTCTACAGGTGCCAGTGATTCTGATTGTTCGCACTGCCTCACTGCACCTGTTGGAAAGCCTGTACCTACATAAGGGTCCTCCGTTGAATTCTCAAGTCACCTTTTACTTCTCTCTCTCTCTCTCTCTCTCTCTCTCTCTCTCTGTGTGTATGACTCTCTTTCTTTGCCTCTCACTTTTCTCTCATTGTCCTTCTCCCCTGTGTCTCTCACTCACACATACAAATCTCACTCAACTTTTACTCGAATAGAGCGTTTCAGCAAAAGTGGGCTTCATTTCCAGCCCAATTTCCTTTTCAATTAAATTGTGATAAACGGGGCCTTTTATGACCAAAATGGCCATGATTTCCCAAGCTGCTCTTAAAGAAAAGGTCATGCCAACCGCCAAAGAAAACCGTTTCCCCAGTCCTGCATGTCAAGATATTGATCTCACCTTTTACGATTTGTACATTAATTATTTATTATTCACTTATTTTTTTGTATCATATTCTGTATTCATTTCTTCAGTGATTATTCTTCAGAGTTTAACATGGCTTCATTTATTGAAGTAAGATGTATGATGTGACTAGTTTCTGCTAAAATACTTAGAACTGATGCTCTGAAATGGTAAAGGAGTACTTATAGGTTGGCAGGAGGCTGCTCAAACTGTCTCATAGTATTTATATTTGTAGTTTATCTGTGTTAACTAAATGACATTTTGATAGTAATAAGAAATTCTAAGAATGAGCAAGTGTGTGTGTGTGTGTGTGTGTTACAGCAAAAAAGGCTGAGTGATGGGTTGTTCATTGATTAATGGCCAATTTACTGACATTTAACTCTGTAATACTCAGATGTTTTCTATATCAAAGCACAGAACAGTTAAATGTCTTTTTGCTGCTTTTAATGTAATTAGTGGCTTGTAGACATAATGGGGTCTGATGGAGTTATGTTTGCCATTTTTGTTAATAAATTTAATAAGTGTAGTTTGTTGTGCTAGATGACTATATACGTATAGACTAGATCTAGTCTATTTTAGTATTTATGCTTTACTGTTTGTCGTTATTGTTTCTTAAATCTCTTTACTAAAGCTTTTGTCTGTTGGTCATTGTGTTTTATAGTGTGGTCATCAGTGTCCTTACATCTATGTATTCATAAAAAAAGAATGCATCTACATGCATGCATGTGTGTATATATGCACTTGTGTAAAGGTCACCAAATGTCATGACCCCTAGTGCACACCTGATTACATTGTTCAGTCTGTAAACCCGCATGTTCTGTTGAACATCCAGATTAAGGTATTACTAATAAAAGGTTGACAAGGCAGACTGGGGTTTATTCTAAATTAGAGGAATATTGAAGTGTGTGTGTGTGCGCGCGTGTGTGTGTGTGTGTGTGCGCGTGCGTGTGCGCGCACGCTTTTGCAAGCACGCACGCACACGCTCGCCTCTGTCCAGCGGACAGGAATAATTGAATGGGTTTCCTCTCATACAAGTCTGTGATAACCCCTCTCCTTCCCGTGGGGCATTGAAGCTTGTACAGCAGCCAAACAGAGGAGGGAATTACCACACTAAACAGGATCTAAAGAGCGCTTTGTCATTATAACTCGGCCTCCCATAATCGCAAGGGATTACGGGCTGAACTTTGGTCCGGGATACAGCAGGTGGCGAGGTGAAGAGGGGTCCGTAGGGGCCCGAATGTAGGGCGCTCCACACACTGATGTCAGGAGCCTTCGTTCCAGTTGAGGTGAAGCCCCCTAAGATAAATTGAGCAAGAGAGAGTTGGGATTTATTCTGCTGTGAAGAGAACGCTCTGGCCCAGTGCTGTGCATTGTGTACTGATACCCGGAGCCCTCGTTTCTTTGGCATCACACTTCATACTGCGTCACCAGGGGAAGGCACTCAAAGTGGGCCCATGACCCCGGTTTCCAGGGCTATTCTCCCAGGACCCACACAGATAAAAAGCTGGGGGTTTTTTGTTTTTTTGTTTTTTTCTCTTTTTACACTGGTCTACAAGGATTAATGTACTTTTATATGCAAAAAGAAAAGCTATTGTTTTAATCTTCATAGAAATTCATTTAAATGCAAAAATAATGAAGGTGAAAACACATGATGGCTCACCAGCTTTGACTCTCACCTTTCCAGCATACAGGTGACACTCTTCTCCAGAGTGGCCTCCTCTGTATATTTTTATCATCTTGACAGTAAGTGCACACTCTGTGAACTGAACCCATGACCCTGGTGTTTCCCTGGGCAGCTACAGGGTTGGTGTGAGAGGTCATCAAATGTCATGACCCCTAGTGCATAACACAGCATCTAGGGGAAAGGAACAGAGCGCTACAGTGTCAGTTGCGCAGTCTTGCTCTTTAAAAACCGGAGCCTCCTTTACGTTCCACTCTCCCACGCTGAAGGACGGTGGTGCCTTTGTTCCACGCCCCTCCCAGACAGAGTCAGGCTTCTTTGGCACGTTGCCAGCCCCACTATACCTGCAGCATCTTATGTATGCATGGCATGCATTTACTGTATATACAGTACCAACCTTGCAGAGGCGTTTTATCCCTTCCGTGAACGTGTACGTTTCGCACTGCAACAGAAAGCTTTGCTTGCATTTGTATTAGAGTGGATTCCTGACTATGGAGCTCCATTTTACGCAGGCCAGGATTTACACAGGTTTATGCTATGTTACTGTTGCATGTTTAAAATAAGATATTTCAGTATGGGCACTGTTGAGCTCTGGTACTGTTCATCACAGATCTCTTGGTATTCATTGTATGTACCAAAAATTAAGATCACAGTATAGCAACAACTAGGTTTATGTATGTAGTTACAATTTAGTGGTATTACAGAATCATAAGCATGGTTGTTTTAATGAGAATTATAATGATGATGATGATGATGATGATGATGCTATTGATGACGATGAGAATGGGGAAGGACGAGTAAAATCATCACAACCATCAAGTTGTGGGGGTTTCTGTAGATTTTGATTGGCCATAACCTTTGTGGGAATTAAATTGCAGGGCCATTTTCTTTATAGAATTCTTTGAGGTGATTTCATACGTAACGATTCAAATTGCCACTGAAAAGCTGAAAATTGCCACTGCCTTACTGCCCACCACAGTATATAGCCTAACCTTGAGTAGAGATGATGGATTTCCTAAATGCAGAATGAGTTGCGTGTCTGTTTGCCCAGACGCAAGCAATGTGTCTTTTCATGCATCAACATAATATGCCTATCCATTTTAAGCAGCTGATCATACCCACAATTTGTTCCTTTTCACTGCATCTTTTAGTTTTCGTGTAACATTACCTATGCTACGTTTCACGTAAATTCATTTTCCAAAACACTTTACCGTCAACGGCTCATTTCAAAACTCATACAATTAGTCGTGCTAATGTACAGACACATTTACTTTTGGCGAGTCCAATCAGGCCGCTATTGACACCGATTTAGTAATCGCTTACGTACTGCTTTTAACGGACCTGGTTTCGCTATAAAACTGCGCGAACGCGCTGGCTTTCTCAGAATAAATAACTCCGTCGTTGCTGCCGATGAGAGTGGGATCAAACCGGTGTGCTGCGTTGCTTAACATGCAACAGCCTGCTGACAACACACTTATGTATTATATGACTTTGCGCAATGGTGAGATTTCTTTTTGACACTAGCTGTACTACAGAATGAGCAAGCTGAAATCCTGGCATCTCAACTAATGCACTTAAATGTGTGCAGTTTTAAGAACTTTGATGAAATCTTGTCTACTGTAACTATAGTACACTCAGCTGTGGTTTAAATCCTTTTCAGGTGGACTAAATTCCCCCGAAATTCTAAAGTCAAAGGCAGATTTATTTATATAGTGCTTTTATCAACATACGCTGTCACAAAGCAGCTTTATAAATGTATGGGTCCAGATCACTAATGAGCAAGCCAGAGGTGATAATGGCAAGGGAAAACTCCCTGGGCAGAGCTGAGGAAGAAACCTTGGGGATCCCATCCTCCATTGGACGGCCCAGCAAGTAACCTGTGTGACATCTCGCAGCACAATCCATGGCCTGCATAACCCCTGCTACCGAGCGCATAATAACCTACATAAGAGCAGGCGTGAACATTGCGCATAACGCACGTAATACGTGAACAGAGGCCAAGGAGGTTATCAGGCACAGGCTTGGCGTCACCTCCATCTCGGTAGGACAGGGCCCTGCCTTGGGAAGTAAGGGCTTGGAACGTTGGGATTGTCGGTACGTATGGTGCGCATTAGCATTATCTTTAGCAGCTTTAAGAGGTTGGGTTGATGGATGCATTTTGACCCAAGGCAGCCTGGAACGCGGTGTAATAGCAGGAAGCAGAAAACGTCCCCCTCGTGACAGATGTCTGGGTCGCAGCACAGCTCCAAAAACCGCGCTGTGTCTGGGATCAAAATGCATTGGTGGGTGGGTGGGGGGGGGGGGTGTTTACTTATTTATTTGGGCCTTATTGACTCCAGTAGTTATTTTTAAAGTCTCTTCTTAATACATAAGTAGAAAAATGTCTGAAAGCTGCTCTTAGCATCTTGAGCATTGGTGAGCTCCAAGTCACCATCAGTCTGCAGGGAACTGTGTGAAATTGCCTGTCATTAGCTCTCATGAAGCTGTCTTCCTGACCCCTTCAACTCACAGCCCAAACACCATTTTCCCTTCCCTGCTACATTGCTATTCGAACAGTGAATAGGTAGGGTCTGGATGTTCTCTCTGTCTCTCCCTCTCTCCCTCTCCCTTGCTCTCGTTCACTCTCTTTCTCCATCTATCTCTTCAGTGCCACGACTTCTCTACTCATTCATACCGGCCTGACGTACCTGTTCGACATGCTGTCGCCTAGCAACCTATTGTCTCCTCACAGCTGTCTATCATTAACCAGAATTGCTTCTCATCTCAAAGACCTCGAATCCGATATGAGAGTACAAGAATACATTTTGACATAAATAAATTTCTTCTCTTCATTTTGCTCCTACCGCAACACAACAAACTACACTCGCTGCGTTTTGGGCTTGCGATCTCTGAGTCGACTCACTGCTGCCTTCAGATAGTGCTTCAGACAGTGAAAATCAGTAGGTTTATATAGATACATGATTATCTGACTGACAAAAGAACAAATTTAGATGATAGTTCAGTTTCGGTGTTTATATTTGTTTGCAAATTCTTTGAGTAATCCCACTTTAAACAGCGTTTTTAATAGTTTGGTTTTGGGAAGGAAGTTAAATGAAATGGGTATGCTAAATAACAGAATTCCTAGTGAAGCAGGGAAATTCACTCACTCTGCTGTCCTGTGCTTATCCTGTTTGTTCAGTGTAACAGCTGGTTCTGGGTCAGATCCTGGCAATGAGGTTAAGTTGATCGGATGCTCTAAATTGTCCTGTATGAATGCAACCTATGTGTAAGTATATATAGATATGTGTGTGTGTCTGTGTGTGTGTGTGTCCAGTGATTGTTGGTGTTCTGTCCTGGTCTTGACGTCCTCCCCGTACCCTGCAACCAGTGCAGTCCCCCAGGGGCCTGGTGGTTTCCAGTTGAGAGTACGCTGTGTGCGCAAATTGGTTGCCGCTTCTCACTGGTGTGTGAGTGATTGTAAAAGCTGATATCGGACTGTAAAGTGTCCTTGAGTTTGAGAAAGGCACTATATAAATGTAACATAATAATAATAATAATAAAGCATAGGGTTGCCACCTTTTCAACAAACCAAAATGGTACACCACTAATGTGTCTTCCATACGTACTTTGTATTTGACATCGACTTTTGATTGGCCTAAACTTGCCAGTGGGAGGAGGAAGTGACACACATACAGCATAAAAACCGGACTGTCCCGGTGAAAACTGGATGGGTGGCAACATTAAATGGACAGTACCAAAGGAACGTCCTTAAAGTATTAAGTCACAGTGAATTGGAAATAATTACAAGAAATGCAGGCCTGTTTCTGGGATTAATACAGCTCTAGAAAAAATTAAGGGCCCACAGCTAAATCATTTTCTCTGGTTTAAGTATTTACAAGTGTTTGAGATCAAGTGTTGATCACCTAATCATTACCTCATTAAGTTGAATGAGGGGAGCCTGTGTTGGAATTCAACATACACTGGAACTGAATGGATGCCCTCCATGTAGATATGGAAATCTGGAGTTGTCTCTTAATATTTTCCAGAGCTGTGTATGTTAATTTCAACTAAGACAACCCAATTAGGGTGTTTACATGAAAAATTCAGTAATCGGGTTACTGTCTTAATCTGATGATGATCTAATTTTTTGTATGTGCGCATGGAAAGGCATAAATTGTTTCATACTGTGAGGGTTACATATGGGTATCGGTTAGGAAAGTAATGTCCTTGTAGTACTTCGATGTGTTTTGAAGCTTTTGAAGACCTGGCAGTCATAGATATTTTTTAAAAATCAGAAGACTCCTTTTCATTTATTTGCCTTTTTGCTTGTTTTCAGAAAAAAAAATACTCCTTGGTAAATAGATTGTTGCATGGAACTTAGTTTGTAGTGAGGATTTTACATTTTACAAAGCGAGTCTTAATACATGTTAAAAGGACTAGATTGTGAAATGGCTTTTTCCAGTATTTTGAATTATTTTATACCATCAATATACTGCAGCAAATCTGAGAAAATGTGGAATCTCTACCTAAAACATTCTCTGTTTTTATAAGCCTCTGAGTGTCACTTTTTTTTTGACATTGCTTGAGAGCTGGATCAGTGTATTATTTGCATACGCTACTACTGTGAATAGGCTCCTGTTATAACCACTTAACGCTAGCTAGCAGACAACCTTGTTCAGCCATGCATTTTACACAGAAGCAAAAATGCATCCTTTAAAGAGTACCACTGTCCTTGCAAGCAACTTATTTAGCTAGTTCGGTTACATTAAAGAAGTAAACAAATTCCTTGCGTTAGTTTCAAAGTGCTTCTCCCTTAGTATTAAAATAAGTTAATCTTCTTATCTAATACATTACTACCTAGTAACTATACAAGGGGAGATTATTTACTGCTTGAAAGTAATTGTTCCAAAAAAGCTGGTGGGAAAAAAATTACAATTTTACAGCTACCACAAATGTAGAGTCTAGTCTTCCTTTCTTTGCTTTGCACTGTAGCTACAAGGTTAACGCAGCTAGCAGGTATTGGAAAAACATTTCACCCAAGATCCAACTTAGCAAAATAGGAGGGGCAGTCAGTATTTACTAATTTGCATTCAAAATGGAAAGATATTTTCATCTGCTTTCCAGTACAACAGTGAATCTCCATAATGTCATAGTATTAAGCTAATCAGTGAATTGCTGTTCATTTTCATCCTAAATAACATTACTAACAAGACTGTGTGACATTACTGAGAGATAGATGTAGTCTGAGCCATGTGTGTGAAGATTTGGACATGCATTTGCCAAAATGATTTGGGTTGAAATGACTGCATTAGTCTCATAGCTCCAAGGCAAAATTAATAAACATCAGACACCAAACATCTTGGCCAATAGACTACATTTAGGCTAAATTGTATAAATTAGATTGTTTTGTTTTCTTTTGCACCAAACCATTCCTGCTACATATGTTTGATTGGCATCTTGCATAGATCA